>NC_089772.1:2600258-2642758 GCF_040412425.1 Macrobrachium rosenbergii | reverse complement strand
ATGAGACTTCTATTAAAGTTACGAAAATATGATATATCAATCTCAAGATAATTTATGGACAGTAAGGTTTTACCTCACCCTCGGTTTGGGTCCACCTTCATATGGTGAGGGGGGCTGTTGATCCCCCTGAAATTAGTTCCCAGGTTAAAGTTCAAGAGTCCCATATATTATTATATTATTAATTATTAATATAAGTTAAGTCTTGTATTAATTTCTCCTTTCGGTAAAGTTTATTTGACCTGATAATTAGGAAAAAGAATCATATCTGGGACTGTGGTTTATAACTGGAGCTAACAGTGGGAACTGGTCGGATCATCAGCTACCTGATAATGTTTGGACCTGAGGGATATTACATTGATACCTCAAGGACGGAACTATTTTTCAGAGATGGGCCATGGATTCCAGGGGTGGTCTGGTTCTTGGAATAAGACTCAAGACCATCTATCCGGTTTGCCCATGATATGATTAGGATGGGGATGATTGTATTCCTGTAATTGTGCTGTACAATCCCCTATAAGGTAGAGAAGGGAGTGGACATTTGGCTCTTACTGATGCCATTAGTAGAAGAACAAACTCCATGAAAGGCTTATGATATCTTTTGATGATATCTTTTTAAGATTTTCAGGTTTATTGATTTTGTTGCCACACATTGATCTTTATGAGTAACAATAAAGGAATGAGTAACCTTGGACCCTTTGCTGGTACCGTTTTGGCACAGATGATGACCTCTGCACCCTCCTTTGATAAACTGTGTTTGGACATGGCTAGGAAACCGTCTAGTGTAATTACTCTGAACCCTATGCTCCAGCAAGGAGCAAAGGGAAATTGACCAGAAGTGTATGTGAAATGGAGCCAAGTATATTTAAAACTTCTTATTAGAAGTATTTAACCTTTAATATGGATGATTCTAATTGTGACGTTTTTAATGTGTACAGGCATTGTGAAGTGTTGTGGCCAAGACCTTGATATACAATCTGAAACTCAAGGAAAACTGACGTTAGAATCGGCCTGAGAAAAGAAAGTGAAAAATTACAAGCATTATTGCATCTTGGAGGAATACTGCTCAGTACATGCTTTTTGGAGTCACTTCAAGGGAATGATATTTGTGCTCAAACTGATGGTGTGTTTAGAAGAGAAACTCTTAGAAGAATTAAAAGATCAAGGTGTGATAAGAATTAAAAGAATGAAGAAGATCAATGGAGCCTTAGTTCCACTTGCAAATTTAATTATCACTTTTAATTCTGCTTGCTTACTTACTGTAATAAGAGCAGCATGGTTACGTTTTAAGGTTAAACAATATATCCCAAGACTGAGGAGATGTTTTTATTGTTAAGAATATGGTCATAAGATAGGATCTTGTAAGAAGAAGCTGTAAGGCAAGCCTACCACGTGTGTCAAGTGTAGTAAATCATAGCATGGTGTATATTATAAAGATGCAAAATGTATACATTATGATGATAATCATCATCTTTCTTCACAAAACTGTGATGTTTACATCATGGAAAAAGACATGCAGACATTAAGGGTAACTGAGTGCATTACATTCATGGAGGCTAAACAGAAAGTTTTAAGCCTGTATGTTAGACCAGGAACATCGTTTTCTAGTATTGCTGCTAACTGAAGAAGAAATGTAAATGCTACCAGAATTGCTTCCTTTGGTAATGCAAAGGGAAAATCAGTGGTTACTTGTAATCCATCCTCTTTGGAGGAGGCTACAGTAATTTCTTGCCTTTTTGAACATTCTGCAAGTGATTTCTGGCACTCCACCTCTTCACAGGTTGTGCCAGAGATTTATGGCACTCCTGTCTCTTCAGGGGCTGTGCCAGTGGTTTCTAATGCCCCTGCCTCTTCAGAGGTTGCTCCAGTTGTCTCTGGTGCTCCTGCCTCTTCGGAGGCTGTGGCAGATATGCCTGGCACCCCTGCCTCTTTGGAGGCTGCACCAGCTTTACCAGGTGTGTAGGCCTCTTTGGAGGCTGCACCAGCTGTAGCAGGCACTCATGCCTCTATGGAGGCTGTATTATCTGTATCTGGTGCTTGTGTCTCCCTGGAGCCTGCACCAATTTTGGCTGGTGCTCCTGACGCTCTAGAGGATGCACCAGTTGTGTGTGACAATTCCACCTCTCCTCAGGCACTGCCACCTTTGTCTGTGGTACTGAGCTTGTTATTCCTTTGACAAAGACGACATCAGAGGTGCCCAACACCCATAATACCACGGAGGCTGCGTCGTCTGCAGCAGGTTAAACAGCGCCATCATTAACCTTAGAACAGAAGCAGCCATAAACAATTAGTCTCTCTCCAGAAAAAGCAGGAGCAAGGCAGTAAACTAAAATCACTCAAAAAAGGGCTCCAGTTCAATATCCTCAAAATCTTAAATAAAATTTATTCATTTTCTCCAGTGGAACTATCAGGGATTAAGAGCTAAGTGGGAAGAACTAAGGTTGCTCATATCAGAAGTGTTCACTGTATGTATAGCTTTGCAGGAGACTGTGTTTGGTAATAATACATGCCTGAGTCCACAAGAGTATACAGCCTGTCGTTCCCCATATAACATAAATATAGAAAGCCATTGAGGTGTAGTTTTATATATTTGTAATGAAACCCCACAAAATTGTTAGTATTCAGTCAACACTGCAAGAGATAGGTGTGCAGATCCATTTGCAAAGAAAATATACTGTACAGTATGCCCTCTCTATCTACCACCTAGTGAAGTCTTCCCTACTGAAGAATTTAAATCTTATGAAACAACTACCACATCCATTTGTTATTCTGGGAGATATGTATAATAGAAACCCTCGTTGAGGTGATATCATTACCAATCAATTGCCCCTGTTCCCTCATAGAAAGTGAAAATGTGGGCCTCCTAAACACAGGGGATTCTACACATTTTTGTGTTCAAGCAGGCACATTGTCAGCAATTGACTTATCTATATGCAGTGATGACTACTTTGTTGATTTCAGTTGGAGAGTGATGAGTGATAGATTTAACAGCGACCTTTTCCAATAGTAATGAATGTATCTTCAAATCCTCCATCTTCAAGGGTACCTAAATGGAACACTGGTAAAGCTGACTGGGCAATATTCCAGGAACACAGAGCCATAGATGACTTGGCTGATGACTTCTCCTATGTTAATGATGCTCTTGATTTGGTGTTCAGTCAATAAGTAGGATTTGAGTCGCTCATCCACCGAACAGTTTCCTGAAGAACCTGTAAATTCCAGGAAACCCATCAAACTATGAGGTCAGTTTTCACCAGATATTGCAGACAAAAATGTTTTACCATGTTGAATTTCAAAAAGCAAGAGCTCATTTTCGCTTGGAAATTAAATAGGCATGAAAGAAATCTTGGTCAATTTTCATATCATTAAATTCAAAAACATCCTTGACTTTAGTTTGGAAGAGTTAGAAAACTAACAGACAAATTCACTCCTTGTCAACCTCCTGTTATCAAGATCAGTGGTCATGAAGTAGCAGATCCCCAGTTAGTGGCAAATGAGGTTTTAATAATTTTGCTGATGTTTCAAGAAAAAATGTTGATGGAACCTATTTTGCTCAGAGAAGGGTAATGGAACAGGTAGAAATTGATTTTAATAGCCTACATCAAGGAATGAGCAATACAATGTACCTTTTACTATTAGGGAATTTGAATCAGTCTTAAGTAAGTGTTGTGAATCAGCTCCTGGACTGGGAGATATAACATATTCAGTGATTAAGCATGCACCAGGAAATACAAGTGTTCATATTAAACATTATTAACAGAATTTTTCGAGAGTATATTGTCCCATTACACTGACATCATGTCTGTGTAAGACCATGGAAAAAATGGTGAATACACGTTTGATGTGGTACTTGGAGCATAGTAAATTTTTGTTGCCTGGTCAATGTAATTTTCAAAGTGTGCACCCCACAACTGATGTGTTGGTTTGAATGGTTCGAATGGAATCTTCAATATGTGAAGTTTTCGCTAACAAACAGCATTATGTCACCTATCTTTGATCTTTAGAAGGGATATGATACAACATGGAGATACAGCATTCTGAGGGTTCTTTATGAATGTAACCTGAGAGGCAATTTTCCTTACTTTTATGAGTTTTTTTTTTTTTAAATAGGCTACTTTAGGTTCAGGTTGGAGCAACTATGTCAGGTGTATTCAACCAACAAGGAGGGCCACAAGGATGTGTCAAAGTGTAACCCTGTTCACCTTAGCAATCAATGGGGTACCTTCTATCATAAAATCTGAGCGGATCTTTTCTTGTGTGTCCTCCCCAGGGTGACAGTAGGGGAGACATGACAGCCACCCACCCCCTACAAACAGGTTTGTCTGCCCCAAGGGGGCAGGGTTAGGTAGGGGAGACATCCACCTCTCCTCCTGCAAACCTGTTTGCCCACCCTGGGTGGGGGCGGAGTAGGTAGGGGATCGGGAGGGTAGGGGAGACAGCAGACCAGGTTTCAGCACATGTAGCATGTGCCAACAAGTTCTTCCAAAATATTTTCCCAAGATGTAACTTATACTTTTTTTTTGTTGATGGCCTTTCAGTATCTTCTTCAGCAACAAGGATGGCAGTGGCTGAATGCCTCCTTCATCTCTGCATTGATGATATAGTAAAGTGGGTTGAGATGAATGGTTTCAGGTTTTCAGCCAGTAAAATGGTGACCATGCAGGTTTCTTGAGTTGATTTTTGATAGCAAGCTGACCTGGATTCCACATCTGAAATATATTAAGACAAAATGCTTGAAAGTAATGAATGCCATGAAAATTCTGTCTCACACTTGCCAGGATGCTGACAGAACTCAGTTATTGAGGTATTACAAAGCCTCAGTCTTTTCAAAATTAGCTTACGGGTGTGAAGTGTACACCCCAGTAAAGTCTAGCCTTGAAATGCTTAAATTAATCATGGCGGGAACAAGATTTGCTACAGGAATGTTTAAATTATCTCCCACTGAGAACATACTTGTAGATGCTGGTGAGATGACTCTGGATCTTCATTGCCAACGTTTTCTGGTTCGGAACTGGTACATATTTCAGAGGCTTCCTAAGTCCTTAACCAGCATTTTTATCAGAAATGAAAGGCGTTGGGAATTCTATGAAAATCAACCCAAGCACCCCAACCATTTGCTTTTAGAGTAAAACGTATAACAAGTCATTTAAGGATGCCAAGGACAGAGACTTTACCAGCTAGTCATTCGGTTAGTAAACCCCCCACCCCTTGGAACCTTCCAGTGGTAAAATGTTGTAGATATTTTAATTCGACGAAAGCAGAATGTCCAATCAGGCAATGAGATCAATAATTTTAGATCATTCCTCCGAACATGATAACTCAGTTGCAGTTTTCACAGATAGCTCAAAGTCAGATGCTGGCGTCGGCTGTGGAGAAAGAAGCGAGAAGTCAAATTTTAACTCTGAATGGAAATGGTTTTTCTATATATTGTGACTCGAGAAGTGTTCTTCAGCCTTTAGAGTCTTTTAACTCCTTACGCTCACTGATTTTAGAGACTATGGAGTGGCTGTTGTTAGTGAAAAGAAGAGGTTAAGAAGCAAACTTTTGCTGGATGCCTTCCCAACTTGGGGTTCTTGGGAACGAACAAGCTGATTAATTTGCCAAGTCAGTAGTCACCTCTCCAGAACCCATGAGATGCCTACTACCAATTGGGGTGTTTCCTCTTGTAGGTCAGAAAATGAAAAGCCTTTGACAGTCCCGTTGGGAAAATAACGAAACAGCTCAAAAGATGAGCGGTATTATGTCATCAGAATCTCCTTGGTCATATCCTAATGTGTCAAAGAGGCTAGAAAAGATATTGTGCAGGTTAAGGATTCGACATGCAAGACTCATTCATGGGTTCTTGATGTCAGGTGAAAACCATCCATTCTGCGACAACTGTATTGTGCCCTTTACTGTGAGACATTTGCTGGTTGAATGCACCAGCCTTGGGGATCAGAGACATAGGTTCCTCTTTTAGGGACGTGGCATAGATGTACATTTTATCCATGCTACGGTTCTCGGGAAGGATTATAATACAAAGCAATTAGGTATCTTTGTTAGGGAGGCGGGCCTCATCAACAAATTTTAAATTTAAATTATACAGTATATATATGCAGTGTGTGTATGTGTGTATATGTATATATATATATATATATATATATATATATATATATATATATATATATATATATAAAATCTTATGTGAAGCTCATTTTAAATTTATTTTTCCTATTTTTTAGTTTCCTGTTTAATTTTATTAAGGCGTCAACAATTTAGATGTTCCAACTAGCCATCGTGTCTACAAAAAGTATTATAGAAACCATGAATTAAGAGAAGGTTAGAAAGAATGATTAACTACCAAAAAAGAGTTAAGCGACAGTGCTGTTGTACCTATTTTGTTCCTTGGGTTGCAGAAACAAAAAGGCTGTATGGAAAGATATGACAGGGTACTGTGATAGACGAGGTCGTTAGTCGTCTTAGGAGGTGGGTGGAGAAGGTAAGATATAAACTATAATTGTTATTATTATTAAGAGTGGAAATCAATCTCAGTTGTAAAAACAATCCAAATTCAGATTTAAGGGAAAGAGAATAGTAGAACCTGGACTTTTATTTATCTCTGAACCCATACCTTTGACAGGAGACGGTACTTTTGCCTGTAAAATATACTTTACGATATTGTAAAGTGCGTTATACTGCGACAAAAATTAGCTAGAAATAAATAAAATGCTTTCCATCCTCTGAGACTACGCCACTGAGATGGTAGAGAGCAAATACTTAAGTATATAGTTCTGTTGGTGACTTAGAGTGCCGCAGACTGCAAAAAATATAGTTTCACGAGCAAGGGCTTGTGCATATATATATATATATATATATATATATATATATATATATATATATATATATATATATATATATATATATATATATATAATATATATATATATATATATATATATATATATATATATATATATATATATATATATATATATATATATATATATATATATATATATATATATATATATATATATATATATATATATATATATAATATATATATATATATATATATATATATAATATATATATATATATATATATATATATATATATATATATATATATATATATATATATATATATATAATGTATATGTGACGATATATAATATATATATATATATACACTATAATATATATATATATATATATATATATATATATATATATATATATATATATATATATATATATATATATTTTTTTTTTTACCCTGGGGTTATTTGATTTCTAGAGATTTTTACAGGGCAGCAACGGAAACTTTATTTATTTGGCCTTGAAGTTCTGACTTACGTAAAGGGAAATCATAAAAAAAAAGAACAAGGGATAATTTTAGGAGCTGAAGGCTCTACTTCATAAGGAAATGTTACGTAAACACTTGGGATAAATTAAGGAATTATATATACAAAAGAAAAGCATTAGAAAGGAAAATGGGTAATTGAATTGTTAAAGGACTTGCAACGCCTGAAGATCCTCCTACTGGATTCTTGAATAAGGGCAAGGCACAGTCCAAGATGAGTCCACTGCGAATAGGTCCCTCTGCAAGAGAGATATACACATTACACGCCACTAAAGGAAAAATATAACACAGGACTCAAGGAATAACTGAACACTTTACACTGGAACACGAAACACTGCAAAAGGCACTGAACAAATGACAAAAGGATGAGAAAACACTACAAAAGGGCAAACGGTCGTGACTGAAAAGGCCTCCACTCGTACTTTACCTTAAAGGGGTTGGGGGGTGGGGGCGGCGTTAGCGGGGCTCTGGCGTAGAATGACGGTGGGCGTTCACACATGTGACATCGTACTCAGGTTCCTGGGTAGGTTCTTTCGAGGATGACTGTAGTACTGGGTTCATGTCAGGAGTCTGGTGTGGACATCTGGGTGGAAGGGTGGAGGGTGACCTCTCAGCGTCTTGTATCACTGCTAACTGCTAACTCCCATTACTGACTGCCAAGATCCTCTTGTCCTGGCTCATCTTCAGGCATCTGGTGTCCCTGATGTCGGGCCATCTGACTTGATGTGTCATCTTCCAGGTGTCTTGACCATCTGCTTGCATCTCCCAGGTATATATATATATATATATATATATATATATATATATATATATATATATATATATATATATGTATATATATATATATATATGTATGTATGTATACACACACACACACATATATATATAAATATATATATATGTAGTTATATATATATATATATGTATGTATGTATACACACACACACACATATATATATAAATATATATATATATATATATATATATATATATATATATATATATATATATAAATTATATAAATTCTGACTCACATCAGGATCGAACCCAGGTTTTTCAATTTATAGGCAGAGCCATGCCAGTTAGGCCATGCAAGTCATAAAAGAAGTTGGAACCTAAATACAACAATACCTGAGTCTTTATCTCAGAAGGGGTAATTCGAATGAAATGCTGTCAATTGGGTCATTACTGAGTCTGGAAGTTGGGGAAAACACGCTGGTATGCAAGGCAGCTAACCTGCCCAGGTAAAGCCTTAAGTACAGTTGTAGTGAGGTTCCAATTTCTTTTATGGCTTGTATGGCTTAGTTGGCAGCGGCCTTGCCTTTCAATTGAAAGACCTGGGTTTGATCCTGATGTGAGTCAGATATTCATTTATGGTCCACACGTGATTTTGTGATTTTTTTGTATTATATGTATAAATATATAAATGTATACATATTCATATATATATATATATATATATATATATATATATAGAGAGAGAGAGAGAGAGAGAGAGAGAGAGAGAGAGAGAGAGAGAGAGAGAGAGAGAGAGAGAGAAGCTTTCACTCTCCATTATAACTGAGCGATTGCGGTTGGTGATCTCATCTAATTTCAAAGACATAATTAAATGTCATTCGAATAATTATAATCTAAATATAAGCTTTAATTTACACGAACAGAGTACGACGATATCTTTTTTATTCTTTGTGAATGCAGATGATATTTAGGAAATGGTAAATGGTCTATTTCATGTATGTCAAAGTCCCTGAAACACACCTATTGCTGATTACTTCGATAAGATCAACTATCTGTGTGATATTAAAGTTCTTAAATTGAAGTTAGCATATTCTCACTTTAATTTTTAGGAAACTTGTGGATTTTTACGTAAACTGCTGAGCAGCCATTTGAGTAACAAAAGTATTCAAATGACACACATCCAAGATCAGACACTGAAACGTCATTTCACGATTTATTGAGAAACCATTTCGTTATATGTGCTGTGCAAGAAAGAAGAACTATAAAGAATATAAATACAGCAATTACATAGCGTTAATGATTTCTTTTGGAGGAGAGACCAGATAATATTTGAAACAAAGTTTAGTTGGAATATTAACACGCCGTTTTAATATTGCAGGAACTGCCACTTTTCACAGTAGAATGAAAATGAAAAACTGAGACGAGGATAATTCAGTTTTTTAATGAAAATATGTTGCATTTCATTCGTAAGTCTAAGAGACATTTTTGAGGCAAAACTGTTAAATAAGGTAAAATGTCTTATTCAAATAACATTTCTTTCTATTTTTTTATCATAAATAACAGGAAATAATTTGATTACACCGACAATAGAATGAAAGTTCTGGATGATGAAGAATGAAGCATCGTGCAGGAAAAAAGAAGTGACTTTGTGGGATTGTTATAGCAAAAACTGAAACAATATGAAATAAACGAAAACAAGGCAAACAACATGGTAACGAGGATAACAAAGTAGAGTGAGAAATACACAACAATTTTCCATAACAGAAAATCTCTGTGAAGTTGGGCCCGGTGCTCCGGCATTACCTGAAGGTGTTTGCAACGTCCCTTCGGCCCCTAGCTGCTTCCTTTCCTCAGTCTCGCTGTCCAATACCTCTATACCTTTATATTCTGGATCTCTGTCTCTCTCTTCAACCACTCGGCTCCCTCTTTTTACGATCTTGAGGGCTGAATGGCCGAGTTATGAAATTTAGGCTTGGCAACCTAAATTTCATAAAACAATCAACCGTCACAGAAAATTTCGAATAATGGAATCATGATTCTATAATTGCTCTTTTGTTTTTATTAAATTTTTCAGGTTACGTGAGTATGATTATATTAATCACCTCTTGAATCAGTTACAACTAATGTGAAGTTATGCAGTTAAACATACTGGGAACTATCGTCATGGAAAGTAGGAGGCGGACAGAAAGAATTTGTATCTTTACTGCTATAAAAGTCTTCTCAAGAGCCCAAATCTTGTTCAGACCATTTTGAATCAAAGAACCTTATACGGTCGTTGGAGGAATTTCCCCCGACAGAAATGGCTCCTAACTCCCAATTTATATCGGCAATGGGCGCACCGTAGATTTCTCTCCTTGGCTCTGAGTTTTGAAGAAAAAAAGTTGTTAGAGCGAATGCGAAGATCTGCTGGTTTCGCTCATTCATTCGCATTTGGGATAAATGAGTTTCTTTTTGGGGCAGCGTCTTGCATTTGACATTCAACATCCCGAATAAATTTTTCTCGTGGATTTTAAATATATATACAATATGGTTAAAGGAACTGAAAAGTTCCCGCCAAAGGTATCTTACTGGAAAGGTTTTACAAGTTGTTATTCATTTAGCATATAATGAACTTTAATTTCTATTGCAGCTTTGTTGCAATGATTATTTATTTTAAGAAGACGCTATGTGTATATAGTACGGCAAAGCACATATCCCTTCATTTGATATGTATATCGAGTGACAATACTGAGGATAAGAAATTTGTTGTAAACTACGTTGTTTGACTGTCATCTCTGAATCATATATTTTAGCTATTCTTGGATATTTGTTAATTTTCATTTTATAAATGCATGCCAAAACTTCTTTCCGAAAATAGCATGGCAATTTCTGTGACCTAATGAAAGGCAGCGTTTGTGTTTGAATCTTCCTTAAGTAATTTTATTTGGTTTAATCGGTTATATTGATTGTCTTAGACCTTCCGTCTATTTTCTAGTGTTTGTTGTTCTTTGGCCACAAAGCTCTCTTTTGTAACTTGCTGGAGAATTAGTGATGTTACTCCATTAGGTAAATGTTGTTGACGTAGCTTTAGCCCTGCTCCTCAACCCCTAATTTTTATAACTTCTAAAGTTATTCAAAATTTTGAACGTCTGTTAGCAGATTGCCTGAATGCCTGTGCTGAGAATAATCATCTATTCTTTAGGTTGTGGGTTGAATTTCCTAAGACCTATGATGCTCTGCTTTTAATTTCCAATGTCTTTCGGAAGTCCGCAGATTCTGCTCAAGAGGTTCCTCTGATTGGGCTTGACTTTAGTGTTATTTTTGACTGTGTCAGTCACGAGGTCCTTGTTTAAAAGCTTACATAGAGGGAAGGTGGTAGACCATTTCATTTTATTATTATTATTATTATTATTATTATTATTATTATTATTATTATTATTATTATTATTATTATTATTATTATTATTATTATTATTATTATTATTATTTAACATATATATTGCAAAGAGGAGTTGTTGATGTATAATATAGAGACTACAGGAATATAATCTGTAGCATTCCTCATAGACTGATGTTTGCTCATTGATTTTTAAATTATCTATGTATTAATCCCATCTCCTGTGAAAACTGAATCTCTTAACAGAGTAAATCTCAGAGATTAGTGCATTATGCAGGTTATGGGGGATGAAGTTAAACCCTAAGAAAACTCTCAAATATGATTAACTGTCGAGATAGGGTATTGGATTCCCTCCACCTAGATCTTATCAGTTACAGTTTCCTTAACTACACGTGTAACTCGTTTAAAATTCTAGTGCCATTCTTCATTGCAAATTTATTTTTGGGAAACATCCTGTCTCTCTTCATCTCGGAAGAAATCTGGAGTGGGGAAGCCTTTTTAGATCTTTGGAGACCTGTCTGTCTTGAAAAAAATGTGTTAGTTCTTTTATTCTTACATGTTTTCTTGCTTTGAATATTATCCATAGGTTCTAACTTGATTCTTGAATTGATGACAAAAGCTCAAGGTCTATGAGATTTCTTATCCATGATCTTAATATTAATCTCTGGTACCATCGTTGAAATAGTTCATTGTACACAGTCTTTAAAATGAATACATTCCATAATATACCATCCGCCATGGAGTAGTAGATATACAGTCAATTCTAACGTCTTGTATTGTCTTTAGTGAGGTTCAGTGCTACGTGGTCTTCTACAAATGAAGAATATCCCAAATTTCCATATTTGAACCATTCGAACTTATTAAATTTAAAGTTGGTGCAAATACTCGGCTTGTGAGCAAGCGACATGAATCTCAGTTCATGGAGCATTTGTTATTTGCCTTACTTATTTTACATTGTTATTTTCCTTGATTTTTATCATCATATTTGTTGTCCTTGTTGGAGCATTGATTCTTTACTTGCCTTTTCCATGCTTATTTCCTTATTGGGACCTTTGCACTTGTATTTTTTTGTTCCAAGTCGGGTTGCAGTTCAGCTTGTAATAATAATAATAATAATAATAATAATAATAATAATATAATTTGGCAGCAGACCCTCTTTTAAACAGGTTCTATTGAATATTATCGCTTGCTGCCTTCAAAGCTGCATTTATTTCTTTTTCTATTTTCCTTTTGCGGACTTCTCTTCAGTGGAGTGCGTGCTAAGCAGCTCAATATTTGTCATTTCATTTCCAAAAATCTGGATTCTGCTTTTTATATATTCTATACAGTTAGTTATTATTGGGACGCGTTTGCACTTGTATTTTTTACACGGGCTTCAGCGGGGGTCGAATTCTGAAGTCAGGTTGCAGTTCAGATCTTCGCAACCTGGTCATTTCCCAGGTTGCGAAGATCTGTCAGATCGAGCTCCGCAGAAATTTGGCTTGAATAATAATGAATAATAATCCATGACCCCCTGCAAGCCCGTGTATAAATTCAGAAGGACCTAATAATCTGCCAGTCCTCTACTAGCTCCGCTGGAGAAATGACATAATAACAATTGTATATAACTAACTGTATAGAATATATAAAGAAGCAGGATCCAGATTTTGACTTTTCCCCATGAAACAAATAATGTTAACGCACCTCCACTAAGAGAAGTCCGCAATAAGAAAATAGAAAAGTCTTCTACAAAATAAATGCAGCTGAAGCAGAAATAATAATAATAATAATGCCATGATTACGTTGGCTCTCCTTCTCTTAAGCATGGCATGGCATCGATTAACTAAAAGAAAGCCTTCGACATGATACCGCACACGTGGCTAACAGACTGCCTGAAAACATACGGGGCAGAGGAAAACACCATCAGCTTCCTAAAAAATACAATGCGCAGCTGGAATACAGTACTTACAAGCTCTGGGTTAAGACTAGCAGAGGTTAACATCAGGAGAGGGATCTTTCAAGGCGACTCACTGTCCCCGCTACTCTTTAGTCGTGATTCCCATGACAAAAGTACTGCAGAAAATGGATGCTGGGTACCAACTCAAGAAAGGAGGCATCGGAATTAACCATCTGATGTTCATGGACGACATCAAGCTGTATGGTAAGAGCATCAAGGAAATAGATACCCTAATCCAGACTGTAAGGATTGTACCTGGAGAATGGAGTTTGGAATAGAAAAATGCGCCTTGGTCAACATACAAAAAGGCAAAGTAAGTGACAAGGACTGAACGGATAAAGCTACCAGACGGGACTAGCATCAAACACATAAATGAGACAGGAAACAAATACCTGGAAATAATAGAAGGAGAGGTTATAAAACACCAAGAGATGAAGGACACGATCAGGAAAGAATATATGAAGAGACTTAGGACGATACTCAAGTCAAAACTCAACGCCGGAAACATGACGAAAGTAATAAACACATGGGCAGTACCAGTAGTCAGATACAGCGCAGGGGTAGTAGAGTGGACTAGGGCTGAACTTCGCAGCATAGACCAGAAAACTAAGAAACATATGACAGTTTACAAAGCACTACACCCAAGAGCAAATACAGACAGACTATACATAACACGAAAGGAAAGAGGGGGAGGTATTTGTAGATAGAGGACCGCGTCAACATCGAGAGCAGAGAGCACTGGGGCAATATCTGAAAACCAGTGAAGACAAGTTGCTAAGGAGTGCATGGGAAATATGCGGAGACAGGAGAATGAAAAACAGAGCAGAGGAATGGCACAGCAAACCAATGCACAGACAGTAACATGAGACAGACTAGAGAACTAACAACGGCACAAGATCAGGTCCTAAGAACAGATATGCCCAAAGAACAATAGATGGAAATAACATCTCACCCATATGCAGGAAGTGCAGTGTGAAAGACGAGACCATAAACCACATAGCAAGCGAATGTTCGGCGCTTGCACAGAACCAGTACAAAAAGAGGCATGACTCAGTAGCAAAAGCCTTCCACTGGAGCCTGCGCAAGAAACACCAACTAGCTTGCAGTAATAAGTGGTAAGAACATCAGCCTAAGGGAGTGATAGAAAACGACCAGGCAAAGATCCTCTGGGACTATGGTATCAGAACAGGTAAGGTGATACGTGCCAGTAGACCAGACTTGACACTGATTGATAAAACCAAGAAGAAAGTATCACTCATTGATGTTGCAATACCATGGGACACCAGAGTAGATGAGAAAGAAAGAGAAAAAATTGATAAGTATAAAGACCTGAAAATAGAAGTAAGAAGGGTATGGGATATGCTGGTGGAAATTGTACCCATAATCATAGGAACACTAGGCACGATCCCAAGATCCCTGAAAAGGAATCTGGAAAAGCCAGAAGCCTAAGTAGCTCCAGGACTTATGCAGAAGAGTGTGCTTCTAGAAATAGCGCACATAGTGAGAAAAGTGATGGGCTTCTAAAGAGGCAGGATGCAACCCGGAACCACACACTATAAAAACCATCCAGTCGAATAGGATGACTATGGCAAAAAAAAAAAAAAAAAAACAATAATAATATTAATTAATATTGTTTGAATGGCTGATTCTGTTGGAAAGAACTTATTTCATATGTAATAATCGTGCTATCTGTTACATTTCTTTCTCAAACAAGAGGTCTGCAAGAGGAAGAGATATAACTGGTATAATTATTAATAGAAATACTATTTATTCCTTCCACTTTTGTATCATTACCATGAGATTATACTCTCTTTATTTGTTAAGATACGTATCTGTTTGTTAAGATACGTATCTGTTTGTATGTATATATGGTGGGATATACCTGATCTTTACATAGGCTAGTGCACTATTTATTAACCCAAAACGAAGAAAAACAAAAATCGTTTTAAAAATGTGAAAAATTAAAATGTTTATTATACTCTATTTAACCTTCTGGAAAGAACTGACAATGTATAAAACAATGTGTATTCATATATTTTTGCCCATCAAAAATATTCAGTAATAATAAATTATAGAGATAAATCCACTATGAAGTCCTTCGTCAAATCGAGTTTTCAATAAAGTTCATTACTATTACAGCCAGTCATTGAGCAATAAAACATATAACCGTCATTTTTGACGGTACGCGTTTCGTGTGGTATAGCGGTAATTATTTTTCATTTTCATACCTTTAACTGATTTTTACTACCAATTAACAGTTAGTACGCAGCAATCTTTCACAAGCAATGTACATAATGTGCTCGACATAATATAAGCCTGATGCACTCGCTAATTATTGAAACTTTGCTCACATTTTTGACGGCATACGTACCCTAGAACAAAACAACTTGAAGAACATCGTTTGAATTGTAAGCAGGAGTGATATGTCATTATTGTTTTTTGTTATAATGTTAAAGGTATGTAAATAAAAAAAAAATATGCATTTATGTGGATCTAACTATCAGCTTGATATTTATAGCCTCCTCATTACCTTTGGTACTTTCTTGAAAACATAATGGAATCTAACCTGGGTATTATCCTATAGCTGTGTGCTCAGGTATCATATTCTCACAGGGAGATGTCTGAGAAGTACCAATACCCCCATTGACTTGATTTGGAAGTACTGATTAAATTACTTACCTTCATGACTGCACCTCTTTTTCCTTTAGGTCACACTGCCTAAAGCTCGTCTGCAGTTTCCAGGGACTTACTGTTAGCCAACAGCACAGAGCGTTGTTTGCAAGTCTGTTCGATCTCGCCTTGCCCTGCTTAGCCTAATAATGAATTTTGAGGCAATGGTCGAGAACGATCCTGGTAACATATTGCTGTATGCACCTTCAACACTAGAATCTAAACGTTCTTGTGTTGGTATATACCAAAACTATTTCTTTAACCTTGATGTTTAATAAGTATGTTTCCCTTTTCAAATTGTGATCATAGACAAAATTATCCAGTGAAATTTATTAGCTCCTCGTGCCATCTCACATTTGCCATTAAAAACTAATTTTTCTTTAACCCAGAAATGTAACTGATTCACATATAACATTGAAATTTAATATTTATAAATCAGTATTGAAGTTCAACATGATGGTCTTCTTTTAACTTTGCTATTTACGCCATCCAGCTAACAAGTCACTTAGCCTGCGATCTCTTTCAAACAAACGGTCACTTATGCACGTGTATAGGAAAGAATTCACGCATAAATCATATGTAGTTATATAAAATATAATACTGGGAATTCGGTGAGGTGAATGTCCTTTTGTCATAGGGCAATGGAAAATTAATAGTAAATGTGGGTGGGAAATGTGCAAACCATTTTTCGTTTAAACATACACAGTATATGTTTGCAGGAAAAGTTATTCTTTTTCTTTCACCATTTTTGTTAAATGGATACAGATTTTCGGGTATCTTAAAATCACAGCTCTTTGTCATGGGCATCCACTAGAAATGGCCTCACACACCAACGCGGAATGCATCTCCAGTTGGGTGACCGATTTTCATAGATTTCAACACCAATAAACAACAGGAATTCTAGAGCTTTGTCCACTGTTGCCCTTCCATCTATTCCTGCCTTTGGCTTCATACAGGCAACCAGCTTTAACATTTTTTGGTTGTGGGGGGCGGGCGAGGTGGGGCAAATAAATTTAACGGAGAAAGGCGAAAAAGTTATTGCGTTAATTTAAAATATAGAAATAGAAAATACAGCTGTTCCTATGCTCACTGAGTTCAAAAGTGAAACCCCTTTTTTAGTGTGTTTTACAGGGATATTTTTAATATTGTAATTCTTGTATAGGAAATCGGTCTGTTAACATGGCATGTGTTCGGTGGTATTTATAGAATAACCCTTTTTTTATCTAGAAATAGCAACCTAAGAATTAATCTAATTGCTCTTCATTTTATATGGGAGCTAATGGTCCCGGTAAAAAAAAAAAAAAAGCCTGGGGTTCTGGAGGAAAGAGGTTAACGAAAAACTGTGGAATAAATAAATAACTGAGGCTGACCCTTTTCCTTAAATAGCTTACTTTTTCACTTTAATAAGATTATTTCAAGCTTATCATTGTTTTACTCTGTTGTTTCATTTCATTATATTTTTAAGCATACGTTTCGGAAGTATGGTGTCAAAGGCGTTTTTATTTTAAAGGTTAGCATTGGAGGAGAAAATGTTCGCTTCTCCTCATCACATATCTCTTTATTCTCAGCATGTTATCATCTGTCCTCCGTCGTAAAGAGCGCCAGGAAGAGAAATGATATCGCAGGAGAAAAAGTAAATCTGAAATGGCAACATCCCCCGCCCATTGCCCCCTTCCCTACCTCCTCCCTTCCTCCACTCCATCCCTCCCCTCACAATCTTACAGGTTAATTTTGGAGTTTTCTTACGAAGAATAAGAGCCCGGGCCCTGACGGATCACCTACAAACATTTCGATTTAAATGGCGTGGATATTTTCACTTTCGTACAAATTTCTTGGACCTGGTAAATAGGAAAAGGTATCATAGCTAGGATTGGGTTTATATCCGAAGCTAAATAGTGAGAACCGTGGCAGGACCATCAACTGCCCGATAATGTTCGGACCTGAGTTTTCAGGCGGAACTATTCTACGGGACTGGACCACGGATTCCAGGGGGGTCTAGTTCTGGGAATAGGACTCTCGGCATTCTGTCCGGTTTGCCCATAATGTGATTAGGGTGGGGATGATTGTATTCTAGTAATGCTCTCAGTCCTATCAAGCGGGTTGGCTTACACTTGAGCCACTCTAATCATGTTGTGCCATCCCCTTTGGGGTAGGGTAGGGATGCGACATTTGGGAGTCGGTTCTCACTTGTGCCATTAGTGGAGGAATGAACTCCATGAAAGGCTGATGATATCTTTTAAGGTTTTCAGGTTTATTTACTTTTTTTATTTTTTTTCTCAATTATACTTGTCTTAATGCAAAGTTGTGTTAACGATTTAAGTACCCTGGACCCTTTGATGGTAGCGATTCGGCACAGTTAACGACTGCAGGAACCTCCTCTGACCTCTCTCTGGAAAAAATCAGTAAAAATACGAACGTAATTACACTGGAGCCCTATGCTCCAATGAAAAACAAGCCAAAAACCAAATATCTTGACCCAACATTGACCCACTTCGACTCCCTCTTTGGGAGTGGAAGTTGGTCAAGATTCCTAACATTAGAAACGGAGAAAAAAATATCGCCATTGAAATTAGAAAACTTCTTATTGAATCGACATTCAACTACTGAAATGTCATTCAGACAAGTAAAAGAACAGATGTGGTTGATAGAAACCACTACAAGAAATCAATCGGAAAACTACTTAAATATAAAAAATATTGATAATATTAAAGTACATATTAAAAAACATGACAATATGAACAGTGTCCAGGGTACCATAGTACTTCCTGATAATGATGAACCGATAGAAAAGAATATATTGCTAGATTCCCTTAAAAAAAGGTACAACAATATACAAGACTGCGAAATTTACAACGTAGCTAGTAGACGGAGTAATGAAAAAATACTAAGAATAGCAAAGATAAAATTTGAAGGCCATGAATTACCATTAAAAATAAAAATCTTAGGCCAAAGCAGAGAACTGAGACCGTATGTCCCTAAACCACTACAGTGCCAAAACTGTAGTATGTATGGACATACAAGGAAAAATTGCCATAATACATCTGTATGTGCATACTGTGGATCTGATAAACATACCACACAGTGGAAGTGTGGTGAACCAAAATGTGTGAATTGTGGACAAAATCACCATGCAAGATCTAAGGAGTGTATGTATTACATATACAACACGGAATTGAAATTACTTCAGGAAAGGACAGGAATGCCTATAAAAGAGGCCAAATTAGAATTAAAGGTTAGAGGAATGCATGATCCTAAGAAACGAACTTTTTCTGCAGCAATAAGATCAAACAAAGAAACAAAAGTGGAAATAAATAAGAATAACAAAACCCTGGTAGATCAGTCTCAAAGAAAAATAACCACTTTGCAAGAAGAAACCAATATAGCAAAGGACCAAGAAATGTATACAAATCTTTGCTCAAATTCATTTGAGATTTTAAGAGAAATAGAATCACTAGAAGACAATACAAGCACCATAGAAATATTAAAAGATAGTTCTGATGAATTAGAAACTAAAGAAAAAAAAGAGACCTTTAGAGAGAACTCCACCCAAGACCAACAAAAAACCAACTATTATTAGAGATACATCCATTAAAATAAAGGCGGGAGACCCCAAGAAAGAACATAAACCAAATAATAAGAAAATACCTTTGTCTCCTAAAGTAATAATAAAACCAATAGAAACAGATACCCAGAACATCAAAGAAATAGTAGAGGAACAAACTATTGACAAAATGATTATGTGATGGGAGAAGAGATTACCCCATCACCAACAATAGGTACAGCAAGAGTAAATGAAAAAACGACACACGAAAACACATGTGGATGTAATGAATGCTTCATTGAACTGTGCAACAAAAATGAAAGCATAACAAAAGACAGTTTAACAAACACTATACGAAATTTTATAAGTTACAGAAATAAAGAAACTACTAGTTTGGACACTCACGAAAAGGGCTGTATGTGCATTGGACACATAATGTCTTATAAAGAAAAACAAATAAATATTGTAAATAGGATTTTAGAAAAATGCAGATTGATGATCCACAAAAAGAAAATAACACTTGAACACACTAACGTTATACTTTCAATAATTATATTATACAATGGAACGTAAATGGTCTACAGACCAGATTACATTTGGGGAGAAATACAACGATTACTAAAGGAATATGAGCCAATGATAATATGTTTACAACATGTCAACAAAACAATACCAACAATAGGTAAATATACCTTAGTATCTACATCTAGAGAAGAAGAAGGAAATTTAGGTACTGTTATATATGTACATAACAAAGTATGTTATGACATAGTACCTGTAAATTTTACTGACTTGCAAATATCAAGTATTAAAATACGAATAAAAATGATAATTACATAATTTATAACTTATATAACCAACCTAATAAAAGTTACGATATTAATAAACTTAAAGATTTACTTAACAATACCAAGGAACCTACATCAATAGTAGGTGATTTTAACGCCCACAACCCAATATGGGACTGTCATTGTACAAACTCAAATAGAATAGGTAGTAAAATAGAAGAGTTCATGGATTCCAACAACATGTGCTGTATAAATGATGACGAAATTAGCACATTTTTCAAAAACACATGGAACATTTTCCTCAGTAGACTTAACTTTATGTACAACAAGCATAGTTGACAGATTGGATTGGAATACAGTTGATGACTTGCACACCAGTGATCATTTCCCAATATTAATTTCCTTACTGCAAAATAATCCTGCAAAACATGTCCTCACTATAACATCTATAAAGCAGATTGGGAGCGATATGAAATGCACACTAGAAATATCCCACAGTTTGAATATTTAAAAGATCATAATGAAACTAATAAATTTCTTGTTGATTTTATTAAAAATGCTGCTGATAAAGCAATACCAAAGTCAAAACCCCATCCAACAAAACACAAAAAGTTCCTGGTGGTCTGATGAGTTAACAGAATTAATAAATATGAAACACTCAATAGGGAGACGATTAGATAATTTGAATAGAAAGTTCAATAAAATTAATAAAACATTACCGATATTAGAAAGAACTTTGCAAAAATGACTGTATTATTACTAGAAATTGATACATTAAAACCTGTATACAAATAAATTATCTGCAAAATTTAAAAAGAAGTAATTCAAGGAAGAATCATTTCATGGAGGAAATACGTATCAGATCTCTCTAATAATACTCCCATACAAAAATATGGGAAAAATTCAGGAAAATAAATGGTACCCATGTCAAACCACCTAGACATGCCATATTAAAAGATGGGAAAAGAACACTTGATCCAAAAGAAATAAGTAATATAATGGGAGAAAATTTAGCAAATGTAAGTAGTGATAAGAATTTAGATGAACACTTCCGCACAAAAAAATAAAATAGAATTAATGGCAATAAATTTTGAAACAATTGACGATATATATTATAATAGAAAATTTAGTATGTCAGAGATGGAATATGCTCTCTCGAACAGCAATAAATCTGCTCCTGGAGGTGACAATATTTGTTTTGAGATGATCTGCCACTTAGCACGTTTGGCAAAGTCATACTTATTAGAGTTTTATAATCATTTATGGCTTCGAAATTTATTTCCAGATGATTGGCGTAAAGCTATAATAATTCCAATCCCAAACCTGGAAAGGATCCCAGCAATGTAAATAATTACAGACCAATTTCTTTAACAAGCTGCTTATGCAAATTGTTAGAGAAAATGGTAAATGCTCGACTAACATGGCACATTCGAGAAAATAAAATTTTAACTCCCACTCAGTTTGGGTCTCAGTGTAACAGATCCACATTGGATTCTCTCTGTAACTTAGAAGACCATATACGTAGAGGTTTTGAACGAAAACAAATTACTGTAGCTGTCTTTTTGACATTGAAAAGGCATACGATACCACATGGAGGTATGCTATATTAAAAACTTTACAAAACAACAACATCCGTGGACATTTACCTAGGTTTATACAGAACTTTTGACAAACCGCAGTTTTCAGGTGAGAATTGATGATGATCTGTCTAGAACATTTCCATTTGAAAACGGTGTTCCACAGGAAGCGTCCTTAGTGGAACACTGTTTACTTTAGCAATTAATGATATCAGTAAAAATCTACCTATTGGCATTAAAAGTAACCTATACATGGATGATTTTGCCATATATTATTCAGCATCCCGAATAAAACATGCAGAACGAATCATTAATAAGAGCATAGTAAAATAGATGAATGGGCCTCATCTGTAGGCTTTAAATTTTCCATAGATAAAACTCAAGCAATCATGTTTTATAAAAATAAAAAGTGGAAAAAAGGTGAAGAAATAGATTTAAAAATCAAAACCATAGTATACCAATTGACCAAACAGCAAAATTTTTTAGGATTAGTATTTGATACCCACTTGAACTGGAGAGCCCACATTACATATGTAAAATCTAAAAGTAAAAGAGCATTAAATCTAATTAGAAAACTATCGAACACTACTTGGGGAGCCGATAGACATTCCCTTACTGTGCTGTATAAGGCAACAGTTCTGTCCATCATTGATTATGGAAGTGAAGTATATGGCTCGGCATCTGACGCAGTTCTGAAAATGTTAGACCCTGTTCACAACGAAGGCCTTAGAATATGCTCAGGAGCCTTTAGATCATCACCAAAATCATCGCTACAAGTTGAATGTGGTGAACTGCCTTTGTCTCTCCATAGAGCTAGTAACAATGAAAAGTGCTTTAAGAATTCAAACTAGTGATTCTCCAACCAAAAAATTATTTGAATTAAGAGATGTATTTATAAACAACCATCCACCACCTTTCCCAATTAGAGCTAAAAGATTGTTTGAGTCGCTGAATATAAATATACAAGTGCCTGTAATAGTAAAATCACCTCCTCCTGGACAATGAATAAAACGAGAATTTGCACACACCTCAAGTATTTATCAAAAAGTAACTCATATACAACAGAACACCATAGACAGCATACAATAGAGCATATAAACCGAAAAGGTCCACATTATGCAATATATACAGATGGATCTAAATCAGAACACGGAGTAGGATATGCTGCAGTGTCCCAAGACAAAACTTATCAGTTCTCCCTGCCCAATAATGCTTCTGTATTTACAGCAGAATTGTATGGAATTGCATCAGCTATAAAAATAATTAAAGAATCATCATTCAATAATTTTGTGATTTTCAGTGATTCAAGAAGCGCTATAGAAGCTATTCAAAGTTACAAATCTAATAATAATATAGTACAACAAATTAAATTATATCTCCATAAATTATATAATAATGGAAAAATGTAGAAATATGTTGGATCCCTGCGCATGTAGGGATCAAAGGAAATGAAGAAGCAGACAAAGCAGCTAAAGCAGCAACTCACATGACAAGATCAAATGTGAATATCCCTGTTACAGATTATGTAACTCACATAAAAATGGGTATCATAAATAAATGGCAACATATATGGGATGAAGAACCTGAAAGTAATAAACTGAAAGATTTAAAACCTAATGTTAAAAAATGGAGTTCATCATATCAAAGAGAGAGACACGCACAAGTAATTTTAACACGCCTCAGAATAGGCCATACTCGTCTGACACACGGTCACTTAATGAGCAGCCCACATGGCCCGGCTCCCGAGTGCTCAGAATGTAGAGTATTAATAACGGTCAGACATGTGTTATGTGAATGTCCAAAGTATGACCGACAACGAATGTCTACTTTTGGAAATAGGTCAGTGAAAGAAATTTTGTCAGAATCTTTCACATTTTCAATCATTCCAATTTTGATGTTCTTGAAAAACTGTAATTTGATTAACAAAATATAAAAATAAGTAAATAATAAAAATATGAAAATCCTTTTAACATTTGAATTTTACAAAAAAGAATTTTTAAAATTTTGTTTAATTTATATTCTGAATTTTAATATACCGTTTTAGTATGTATGTAAGGAAGTCTGAGTAAATGTATTTATTGTATGAGAGCATGTGCCTATGTACAGTTTTTAATTTCATTTTAATTCATTCATCTTAGTATTGGATGATCTATTGGGTCCTAGCGTTTGACTTCAGGCCTAGACCTAGTATTTTAATCAAATCCTTCGGGCCAGCCCTAAGAGAGCTGAAAGTCAGCTCAGTGGTCAGGTTAAACTACTTTAATAATAATAATAATAATAATTTTGGAGTTCTGTGGGATTTAGAAGGGGTCCTTCCAACACCTCGTGTCAATCCCAGCCAAATGGGATCGTGACAGTCCATTAATAAAGCTTAAGCCGGGCGTAGAGGTTTTCTTTAAGTTCACCAAGACAGCTGTTGTGAAATATTTAGGAAAAGGTCGGCTATTTATATTTTGGGCGTCCTTCGTCAGAGTAATGTGAATTTGTGATAATCTTTCTAATAGGAGAGTCGGTTTACCAGCTCTTGGGCGTTTCAACATCCGGCGGAGCATTTAGAAGGAAAAGATCCCTTGGTTTATATACTGTATATATATATATATATATATATATAGATTTATACATATATATATATATGTATACATATATATATATATATATATATATATATATATATATATATATATATATATATATATATATATATATATGGCTGATGGTATTTGACCTAGAAATCAGAGCAAGGTTACCAACATTTCAATCTATCCTTTTTACCTGGAACAGATATTGAGATGACACGGATAAAAAAGGGCAAGGAGAGGAGACTTAATGCCACTCCCTTGAGCAGCTTAGCCCAACTAAGCTGCTTAAAACAACCTTTCTAAAGGCAGATTAAGCTGCTGAATTGTCTTACCTTTGCAGGACTGGGGAAGAGGCAACCTAATCGCTGACCACCTGGCGAATGACACATCACGAGCTCGACACGGCTGGAGCCCTTAAAAGGAACGGACAGCAGTAGCAGTAGGGAGTTAGTTGTGTGAGGAGGGGACAGCCATACACGCGGGCGAGCAGTACATTTGCTGAGACCTTCGTTCTTTCCCTGCCTGACTCCAGTCATCCTCGAGGGACAGCGTGCATCGTCGGTGATCACCCCTCGTCATTCTTCGCCAGAGACCCGCTTCCCCTAAGGTAAAGTGCGAGTAAAGACTTTTCAGTCATAACTGTTTGCCCTTTAGAAAGTTTGGAGTACCAGCATTTCACTTCTGTACTTGTGCCAGTTTATCCAGTGCCATTTCTAATGTCCTGTGTTCAGGTGTAAAGTGGTCATTCATTCCTCGAGTCTTTGGCACTCTCAGTGTAAACTCGAGTCATATTCGGTGTTATATTGTTCTTTTACCGGTGTGTAATGTGTAAATCTCTCTTGCAGAGGGACCTATTCGCAGTGGACTCATCTTGGATTGTGCCTTGCCCTTAGTCAAGACTCCAGTAGAAGGATCTTCAGGCGTTGCAAGCCCTTTATCAATTTACTTATCCATTTTCCCTTCAAATGCTTTCTTTTGTAAATATAATTCTTTAATTTATCCCAAGTGTTTATGTAACATTTCCTTATGAAGTAGAGCCTTCAGCTCCTAAATTCACCCCTTTTTCTTATTTTTTTTTACGATTTCCCTTTACGCAAGTCAGAACTTCAAGGCCAATTAAATAAAGTTTCCGTTACCGGCCTGTAAAAATACCATAAACCCAGGGAAATACGTAAAAATATATATGTATATATATGTCTATATATACATACATATATAAACCAAGTGATCTTTCTCTTCTAAATGTTCCGCCAGATGATGAAACGCCCAAGACCCGTTAAACAGACTCTCCTATTAGAAAGATTACCATAAATTCATGTTACTTTGACGAAGGACGCCCAATATATAAACAGCCGACCTTTTCCTAAATATTTCACAACAGCTGTCTTGGTGAACTTTAAAGAAAAGCTCTACGTCCGGCTTAAGCTTTATTAATGGACTGCCGCGATCCCACTTCTCTGGGATTGACATGAGGTGTTGGAAGGACCCCTTCTAAATCCCACAGAATTCCAAAATTAACCTATAAGAGTGTGGGGGGGGGAGGGATGGAGTGGAGGAAGGGTGGGTGGTAGGGGAAAGGGAGAAATGGGCGGGGGATGTTGCCATTTCAGAGAGAGAGAGAGAGAGAGAGAGAGAGAGAGAGAGAGAGAGAGAAACAACTTACTTAGGAAATAAGATTCCATAAACTTTCTTGAAGGGAGAAAACTAACAGATTTTCTCCTCCAGTGCTAACCTTTAAAAAAAAACGCCCTTCGACACCATAACTTCCGAAACATATGCTTAGGAATATAATGAAGTGAAACACAAGACCGTATAAGGTTCTTTGATTCAAAATGGTCTAAATAAGATTTGGGCTTCTTAAGAAGACTTTTATAGCAGTAAAAAGATACAAATTCTTTCTGTCCGCCTCCGACTTTTCATGAGGATAGCTCCCAATATGTTTAACTGCATAACTTCACATTAGTTGTAACTGATTCAAGAGGTGATTAATATAACCATACTCGCGTAAACTGAAAAATTTAATAAAACATAAAAGAGTAATTATAGAATCATGATTCCATTATTCGAAATTTTCTGTGACGGTTGATTGTTTTATGAAATTTAGGTTGCCAAGCCTAAATTTCATAACTCGGCCATTCAGCCCTCAAGATCGTAAAAAGAGGGAGCTAAGTGGTTGAAGAGAGAGACAGAGATCCAGAATATAAAGGTATAGAGGTATCGGACAGCGAGGCTGAAGAAAGGAAGCAGCTAGGGGCCGAAGGGACGTTGCAAACACCTTCAGGTAATGCCGGAGCACCGGGCCCAACTTCACAGAGATTTTCTGTTATGGAAAATTGTTGTGTATTTCTCACTCTACTTTGTTATCCTCGTTACCATGTTGTTTGCCTTGTTTTCGTTTATTTCATATTGTTTCAGTTTTTGCTATAACAATCCCACAAAGTCACTTCTTTTTTCCTGCACGATGTTCATTCTTCATTATTCAGAATTTTCATTTTACTGGCGGTGTTATCAAATTATTTATTTTCCTGTTCCTTATGATAAAAGATAGAAAGAAATATTACTTGAATAAAACATTTCACTTTATTTAACAGTTTTGCCTTAACAAAATGTCTCTTCTCAGAGTTAGGAATGGAATGCAAAATGTTTTCATTAAAAAAACTGAATTAACCTCGTCTCAATTGTTTTTCATTTCCATTTTACTGTGAAAGGTGGCAGTTCCTGCAATATTAAAAAGGCGTGTTGATATTCCACATAAACTTTGTTTCAAATATTATCTGGTCTCTCCTCCAAATGAAATCATTAACGCTATGTAATTGCTGTATTTATATTCTTTACAGTCCTTCTTTCTTGCACACACATATAACAAAATGGATTCTTAATAAATCGTAAAATGACGTTTCAGTATCTGATCCTGAATAAGTGTCATTTGAATACTTTTGTTAATCAAGTGGCTGCCCAGCAGTTTATATAAAAAAAATAAAAATGCTTTTATTAAAATGCACTAAAAGTAAAAAATAATTTTTTGAGACACCAGGATTTTCTTACAATTAATCACGTCTACAAAAATAAAAGCGTGGGCGCCGCCAAACATGGAAGGAAGGAAATGCTATAAGAAATTTAAAAAAATATATTTCTTTTCTTGAAGCATTTTCTTCTATGTTTGGGGCTCACGTTTTTATTTTTGTAGACATGACTGATTGCAAGAAAACCTTGGTTTGTCTCAAATAATAATTTTTTACTTTTTAGCTCATTTTAACAAAATGTGTATATTATTTCTACTTTTTAGTTTTGACAAATTATAACCGATTTATGATTGTAGTTAACGAAATTGATATCCGTTTACATGGAAAGGGGGGAGGGGGGGGAGGGGAAAGGAGCGAAAGGTGATGGGGAGTAGGAAGGTGTGGGGGAAGGGGATGGAAGAGGGAAGTGGAGGGAAGGGTGAAGGGAGGTCGAGGGCAGGGGAGGGAAGATGGAAGGTAAGGGGAGGGGAGGAGGAAGGAGAGGGGAATGGGAGGGGGATGGGAAGGGAAGCAGGAAGGTGAAGGGGGGAGGGGAGTAGGAAGGAAGAGAGGGGTATGGGAGGGGAGGGGAGAAGAGTGGGTAGGGGAGGGGATGGGAGGAAAATAGGAAGAGGATGGAGGGGAAAGAGTAGGGGAGGGGAGGAGGAAGGAGGAGAGGGGAATGGGATGGGAGGGGAGGAGGTAGGGGTAGGGGAAGAAAATGGGAAGGGGAAAGAGGAGGGGGAGGGGTGGAGGAGGAAGGGGTAGGGGAGCTGGAAGTGGGAGGGAAGGGGTAAGTGGAGGGGGATAGAAGAGGGAAGGGGAAGGGAAGAGGAAACGGGGACACGTAAAAATTAAAACATGATTGTTTGCTCTGGAAGGGGAAGGGGGAGGGGAGGGGAATGCGAGGGGAACAGGGAAGGGAGGGGAGGTTAGGGGGAAGATGGAAGGGTAGGGGAGGGGAAGTGAGGGGACGGGGAGGGAAGGTGAGGACAGCTAATTTAACACTTGATCTTGTGCTCCGGAATGGGGAAGGGGAGGGGTTGGGGAGGGAGGGGGAGAGGGGAAGGAAAGGCGAATGGGGAGGAGAGGAGGAAGGGGAGAAAAGGTGGAAGGTGAGGGGAAGGGGGAAGGGGAGGGTATGGAAGAGGAGGGGAGGGGAGGGAGATGGAAGGGGAAAGGGGAAGGGGACGGAAGAGGGAAGGGGAGGAGGACCCAGCTAAATTAACATTTGGTCACATACTCCAGAAGGGGAAGGAGGAGGCAGGGGAAGAGGGAGGGGAGGGGAAGGTGGAGGGGGATGGAAGAGGGAAGGGGAGGGGAGGACACAGCTAAATTAACACTGATCTTGTGCTGGGGAGGGGGAGGAGAGGGGAGGGGGAGGGTGGAGGGTGATGGAAGGGGAATGGGGAGGGGTTATTTAGAAGATAGATTCTACCGAGTCAACGAAGTTGTGAAAAATCTGAAGAGTTTCATACAAATCATGAGATGCTGGGAGAGGTCACTGTAGGGGCACTAGAGGTCACTGCTGACCTACTGATCATGTAAGGTTGTATTGTCACCGGGATTGAGTAATCATACAAAATTTCAAGTCCATCGGATGAAGGGAACGTGGTTGAAAATTGAGTTACAATATTTGACCTAAACAGACAGACAGCTAGATGCAGAAGTCAAGTTAAATAAAATCATGTAATTATATAACTGGGGACCCATTCTGAGGTAATTCCTCTTATCCACCCTCCAGCTTTGAACTATCTTTGTGAGGCTGATGATGGGGTCAGTCTCGCTCACAGTGGAATATATTTTCCTCAAAAATTGCTTGAATTCATCCCAATTCTTAATTTTTCAATAGGCATCAGAATGAACATGACACCTGTATCTCCTGTCAGCAGATCAAGGTAGCTTTTGGCTTTAGTTTCTCAACCTCATTTCCCATCAAAGAATTTAAATGTGTATCTACTTGCTGAATCCAGTTTTCCAAGTTGCAAGAATCATTTTGTTCTTTCCTTTCCCGAAATTTAATTAGATGGCTGATTCGCCTGGTTTTTGTGGGTAAGTACAGCAGTCCCAGAGTTGATGTAGTTGGGGGAGTTGTACGGGATGTCATTTTTTATTTAATGTTTGGCTTCTTGTAATTATAGAAGGGCTTGCTTTCCTAAATGTGGATATCCCTTTCCCAGGGATATAATTAATCTATGGTAACTAACCTTAAATTCATTTCAATCCTAAAAAAAAAAAAAAAAAACTAAAAATGATAACGGGGATCAATTGGGAATGTAAGTGATGGAAAAGTTGTCCCCCAAAAATAGTCACACTAAAAAAATCTTAAAATTCTAAATAATTCCCGTTAAATGAGAAAATAAAATAAAACAAAACGAAAGAATAAACACGAGTTAGTAAATACTACAACCATAAATAAATAATGTTTGGTAAAATGATTAGTAATAATTAGTAAAGAATGAAAGAAAAAAAAATCGCCAAATTTATTATTTACTTTAAGTGGAAGACGTTTGTTTCAAATGAAATATCTAAATGAAGTATCGTATGAAATCAGTTTTAAAGTTTTAACTTTTAAGAACTTTGTGTGTATATATATGTGTAAGTGGATATCCTTTTCTTACTTTTTGCCGTTTCGAATTGAAGTACCGTCAACTGTGTAGACTTAGATTTCTCTCCTTGTTTGCTTTGTCTGAGACGTCCTCTTTGATTGTTTGTTTCGTCTTCTTCACTTATTCTTCAAATATTTTTTCTTTTTCAACTGGTTGCTTCTTTCTTCTAATTTTCTTCTTTCATCAACATTATTCACTGAATCTTCTGGTCCCTTTCATAGAAAATGTCTCTCTTCTTTTAATGTGAGTGTCGGCGTAGTTTCTCTCTCTCTCTCTCTCTCTCTCTCTCTCTCTCTCTCTCTCTCTCTCTCTCTCTTTTTTTTCTATGCAGAGCGGTGTGTTACAACAGTACGGCGAGAATTGGGTTCTTTTAATGGAAAACACTGCACATCATTTTTTTTTAACTTGTTGTAATGTTCTCTATTCTTGAATCCCACTAAAACTGGCACCACTTTTATTGGCCCCCTTCTTTGACCAATATTAAGGTAGAATAGACCGAGAACATTGTACTTTCATTGTTCAGGAACATGTTTGTTTCACTTAAAACACAGTAATTCTTCAAGGTTCGTAACGGATACATGTCAGAGGGTTTTTTTTTCTTTATTATCCTCTTTGAAATATGAATTTTCCACAGTTTGATATGCTGCCTTAGGGGAGTTGGCTGGACTGAGACTGAAATACGCAAGTTCAAACTTGGACTTGGGAAAAATATGTGAGAGAGCTCTAAAAATTCCAAGTCCCTCCGGTTACCGAGATATGTGCTACACTTCACACTCCGCATGTACTGCCTATGTTCAATTCTCTCTGACTCATTCTGTCTCCTTCTCTTTCTTTCCCCTTTTTATAGTGTTTTGATGATGACGTTTGATACGTCATAGTTTATGAGGGGTGTTGACTAATGTTACTGTTCACCATCTCTTAACATTCGTCACTATTCACTGTTCTGTTCACCATTTTCTATTTGCAATTTTCTGGTCATTTCTTTATTTTTGACTATTTGCAACCATCTTCTGGTCATATTCACTTTCTGTTCACTATTTCTATTCATAATTTTCTGGTCATTTCTTTCTTTCACTATCAAGTTGCTTTCAAGGTAACCTTTCACCCTCGTCTTTGTGCTTTGGGATGCTGACTTCAACTTGTCGGTCCCTGGCTAATAAGCCATTAAATTTTTGTTTTGTCTTAATGCTTGATCAGCACTGCCCATTTCCCCTATCTCTCTCGAATTTTCTGACTCATGTCCACAAGACAATGTGTGTCTCTCTTTGTGGTATTCTCACTGATAATTTATATATCATATTATTTCTATATAGCAATCCTTCAATTATCCAGATCGCCATTATCTGGGACTTGACATTATCCGACACACCCGGACCAGGGATTAAGGCCCCAAAGATATATGATATATATACATTTTTAAAAATTTGAAAAAACTTCCCTCCGATGGTTGGCAATGCTGCGTGGCCTCAAGAAAATGTTTGTAACACTGCCGAATCCCGGACTGACCAGGAAAGAGGGGGGCGGGTGGTCGGATGGCTTGCTGCCGTGAAGAGGAGGGGCGGTAAGGCAGAGGGGGTGGGGGAAAGCTCAGAGAAGGGGGTTTCTTTGGAAGGTGGGAGGAGCTGGGGAGCAGTTTCTATGGCTGGGAGGTGGGTGTGATGTAGTGTTGGATGGGTGAAGATGGCTAGGTAGACCCGACTTGATAGAGCCTGTATGGTTTCGTGTTTTTATGTTTATGATACAGTGATTCACATTTTATTAAATGATATGTACAGTAATGAGAGAGAGAGAGAGAGAGAGAGAGAGAGAGAGAGAGAGAGAGAGAGAGAGAGAGAGAGAGGAACAATAACCAAGGTATGTTTGCATCAAAGTACAGTAACACACACTTCTTCATTTTTTTATTTATGTTTTATGCTACAATATTCTTTCTTATATTTTTGCTAAAGGAGAGAGAGAGAGAGAGAGAGAGAGAGAGAGAGAGAGAGAGAGAGAGAGAGAGAGAGAGAGAGAGAGAGCTGAGGCATGTTTACATCGAAGTCTAAGCACAATAGAACACACAGCCTTTGCTTTTTTTATCCATGTTGTATGCTACAGTATTATCGTTTATATTTTTACTGTGTTTTCTAGTTTTTTATATTTGTGTGGGTGGTGGGGGCAATTTACCCATATCCTCTCCCATTTGTGTTCATATGCTGTATTCGTCTTTCATGTTTACAGAACGTATCTGTATGCATATCTATCAATTGTTTCCATTCGGTCTCGTTGCTCATCCGCTATATTCATTTTATATGCACAGTATGCAAGGGTATTATTTTGAGAATTCTGTTCCTTTGTGAATGCATAAAAAAAAAGATACTATTATAGTCAGCAGTCAGGTGGAAACCATTGCCGATGGAGAACAGGTCATTCAGCGTATTGTATGGCCGACGTCGTCTTTATCGGCTTCAATGAAAATCTAAGTCAGCATTGCTGATTCTGTGATCCAAACCTCTCTCCCGTCAGGGACTAATGGTAATTACACTGCTAATTCCAACATCCCACTGCCAAGGTTTTGCTCATCTCACGATCTAGAAAGAACTCGTCACTCAAAATGTCCCAAATTAAGCTTTACCTTTGCATCTACGCCACTTATCCCACGGTTTCCCATGACCAATAACATTGACCAGTTCTTCTCTCTCTCTCTCTCTCTCTCTCTCTCTCTCTCTCTCTCTCTCTCTCTCTCTCTCTCTCTCTCTCTCTCTCTCTCTCTCTCTAGAGAGAGAGAGAGAGAGAGAGAGAGAGAGAGAGAGAGAGACTAACTAAATGACAATTGTTAGTTACATGACAAACTCATGAAAACTTGAAACTGTAAGTGGTAAACAGAAATCCCGTTCCTTTTGAAATGCTAATATTTAGAGTTGTAATTTCAGTGTTTTTCCAGATGTTCCCCCTACGTGTCTGACTTTGCTGTTTAATATTCTTCATTAAATTTTGAAGACAGGGTTATTTTATCCGAGTCTGTAGATACCCTATCATAAATCCCTCATAACAGCATAAGGCCATTCGCACTAACATGTTTTATTTCAGCCAAGATTTTTTTTTTTTTAACAATGTAACCTTTCTAACAGAGCTTCACCAGCACTCAAGATCTCTTGCATAATACTTGAGACTTTCTTCGTTATTTAGATTTCGTAAAGGATATTTCATGGACATTTTTTCTCATTTACTCCCTAAGCGTTTTAATCTCTGTTCGTTTTCAAAAGTTTTATATAATCATTCAGAACATTTATTTATAAAACAAAGTCCAAATTTACAAATATTTGTGCAGGCAAATGTTCCCGCATTGCATTTTTCACTCACAACACCTTTACCCCATCCCTAACGACAGCTCTTCAGCGTAGATTTAAAGGTATTTTGATTTGCGTGGCCACGGTGACCTTCCACTTGCCTAATGCGTCCAGAGAAATGTTCGAGACCATCTTGGTTTAATGTCCGCTTCAGTATGTAGTCGAGACTGAATGAAACTTTCAGCATGTTATACAGGGCGGTGACTGAGTCGCATAATAGAATTATGCCTTTCTGAAACTTGATGGGAAGTTGTTTAAAGGGTTTTAACTCTCATAGTACTTCCATCTTCAGTTACCATATGTAATGTACTTGCTTGTTCATCTAGTCTAATCATGTATAAAGAATTCAAAATATCAGACCAGTCATTCACTGAAAGAACAAAATAAAGTGCTGTCTCCAGTTTTGACATTCTTGTGATCCCTTTTCTGATATGCCTCACAACATATCAGAAGTCCTCCATTTTTCATCTTTTCTCTAGGAACAATATATGCTTGACTTCACGTAACCGATGAATCATATCCTTCTATGCGCGCTGTCTAACCTGCTCTTTTTAGAACGTGGCTCCTCCAGTGGGACTGATAGCTGGATCAGATATTTTATGCTTTGCAAATTTAAGATTAAACAAACGATGAATTTTTAAAATTTATTTATTTTCAGAAGACAAGATACATAGTTACAGACTAACGTAAGCAAAGTACGTTTCCAAAATAGAAAAACAAAAACTATAATATTTGAACAAACAGAGAAAAATAGGGCTGAGGGATGAAAGCTTCTCTCATATTGCCCACGTCTCAAGTTAAAGCATCGGTTAGGGAATATTGCAATAACTTGATTTTCAGCGTCTTAAGTGAATCTGTTGCCCTTAGATCTTAATCATAAGTTAATTAGTAGTAAAACTGGTACATATTGGTAATGCGACAGCTTCTAGTGATTTCAGTGTTAATTAGCTTTACAATATCACATATTACTATGTACTTGAACTATTGCTGGGTTTCATCCACAGTGCAGAGCAGCTAGATAATTCTGTAGCTGCTCTGCGCTGTGGATGAAGCCCAACAACAGTTCAAGTACATAGTAATATGTGATATTGTAAAGATAATTAATATTATCATGGAACGAAGTATATGCAGTTGATGTTGATGGGGTCTTGCCATGCGGATTTGCAGTTAAGTAGTAGGGTGCTACAGGGGAATATTTATCCACTTTTTTTCCCTTCCCACAGATTTAATAATGAAAAGAAGTGGTATGAAAAGTAAAAGAAGTTTTAGATTGTAGCAGTGATAAAAAGTTGACAGATTTAGAATCAATAAAGCACCGTAAGGTTCAGAAAGCTTGCGAAATATAATGCATTACATAACGAGAGAGACGTCACTTAAAATAAATCTAAGAAAAACAGGACGAAATAATATTGATGATGAAATTAATGATAAGGTTGAATCTTTCAAATATTTAGAAACAGTAATATCCAGCAGAAGCTCTCTTGAGTTGGGATTTACTAAATGACTGAAAAAGGCAAAGCAAACATTGGGTAGGCTGAATACTATTTAGAAATCGAATAGACAGAAACTACATACTAAAGTGAGATTATACATGAGTCCAGTACAATGTTGTATGGATGTAAATCATACCATAATAATTAAACTAAATTTGAAAATTTTTGTCGATTTGAAAATAAGGCTTTAGGATGGATATTAGATATTGGAGGACAGGATAGAATGAGAAATGAAACCATAAGGAAAATTATGGAAGTTCCGACTGTAGATGAGTTAATGCTGAGGGGAGACGGTGGTGGCTTGAATGTCCTCTGCACAGCTCCGATAAGACTAGTGCTTGCCAGTTTCAGCAGGGTTCCTGTGGACACTGGAAAAGATGGAAGACCCAGACCTACTTGGATAAGAACTGTGAGAAGAGAAGCTTGAGATGAGTGGATGTTTGTGGAAAACAAAGCACAAGAATGACTTTGAATCTCGAAGTCTTCACGGGGCCGTTGCGCTGTTGCGTGGATGATGAATTCGAGATCTATCTGTGAATAGCACTGGCAGAGCGAGACCTTGATGATGGGGTTTTGGAGTGTGCTCTAGGGGTACCCAAAGCCTGATGAGAGAGAGGTTCAGGTTACAGAGCTGAGCTTTTGTTGACCCCTGACTTTTCTTTGTACTCGGACCAAGAGCTGTCCACAGCACTTTTAGAGGGGAGACATTCCTGAGATAATACAGTAACCTGCCTTGTATATCAAGCAACAAGAGGGCTGAGCAAATCAGAATCCCATTCTCAATATAGTAACAAGGAACTTTATCAACATTGATTTCTGCATAGCTTTCTCAAGTAAACTGCACAAGCTACCATCTTTATGCATCTATGAACATGTATGTGAAGTTATGAAAGCAATCAGTAGAAGGGTAAATAGGTAGTTGATGTAAATTTGAGAGACAGTTGAAGAATATGAATAAAAAGAGAGAAGACTGACTATGTAAAAAGATAAGGTAAAAATGGGGCAAAAAACGGTTGAATTATCTAAGTCTTCCTGGTGAAAAAAAAAAAAAAAAAAAAAAAAAAAAAAAAAAAAAACTGGGAAGGGCTGTGTTTAACCTACTGTCAAGCTAAATTTTATTTTACATTTAGTGTCAGGTCCAGTTAAATTGATACTCAAAGTGTCTAGTAAAATGTGTATTAAGACAAATCTTGATTAACAAGTGTTTCAAGTTTTAGGAATTTTTCCAAACCATCTAGACAATTTAAAATTAGGTTAACCTATCACTCTTAACTTAAGAAAACAAATCTATGGTCATGATTAATGCTAGAATGCCATCCCATTTAAAAATAAGTATGGTATGTTATCTTATGATTATAGAGCATAGTAGCTTACATCAGTCAAGGCTACCAGAGTTTAAATTCCTTAACTTAATCAGATTCTAAAACTCATCTGCAAGTTTTAAACAAACACAACATAATGCAACAAGGTACAGTGCCGACCAGCCAAACAAAATACAACGAATCTATCAACTATGAATGGCAATTCTACCGTTGGTGAACAAAATACAACACAAGCAATAAATCTTTTGGGAGGTAATCCTTCAGATCACTGTGTAAATCATATGAAGAAGAATCATAAAAAAAAAGACTAAGGCAACAAGGAATGGGGAAAATACGAAATCAAACAAAGTCAAACTCCGTACATTCGAAGGAAGTGAACTCTGGAATAGTCATGAAAGCTAAAATCAACTATCAGTAAAGGTAAGTTGAGTGTGACGCTCTAATTATCACTGTGTTGAAATGTGAGCAGCCGTTGACACGTAATGTTAGAAGTGCCCATCGAGGGGAGAAGAAAATGGTAAACACTGAACACCAGGAGAACGTTTCAAGTAGAAACATTTGGTGCTATATAGTGAGGTTACCTCGACTAATTGAGGGAAAATCATAACATCCTTAGTAAAAGGATTCAAGTGAAGTCTCAATCATTAACAGTTCATCTGGATATATTACGAAATAAAATTGAGGATTCATTGGTAATCAGTAAAGTGGATATTATCAGTAAAGCGAATAATTTTTTTTTTTTATAAATTAATGATTTCCAGGGGTAATAAGGTACCAAAGAAGGAGTCGACTTACTGCACCGTGTATGTTTTAGCACACAAGGGAAAGAAAAGTTACTTAGAGCAATTTCGTTTTTAACCATTAACACACCATTTCTTATTAAAACAAGACGAATTTTCCGGTATTTATCTATATAAATGACAAATCACAATTACAAAATATGTCTACCAATTAATAAGACACCACTTTCAACTTGCTTTTAAGACTGGAAATTGTGCGACATAGATAGAGAGAGGAAATTTTGAAACTTCATCTTGATAATTCAAGCACATATTCCTGAGACACACAGTAAATTTTCTGAGACACACACAGTAAATTTCTGCTTACTTGTATACATAAAGGACAAATTACCTTCATTAAAGATTAAAGACGAGCAATGGTTAGAATTTCTTGAATTCAACAAGTGTTGAACCGCAACTTACGATAAAAATGATAAAATAAAGCAAAGATTTTCTCATTCTAACAGTACAGATTTTCAGAGTGACAGTTGCGAATTTCTTGGCTGGTAGGGAAGAGTAGTGTGTACATTAACAAGGAAGAGGGTTAGTGATCAAATGCTAATTATGAAGCCGTATGTTGGATGGACCTAGAAAAACCTTAAGATAGAATAGGAATGCAATACAGTGTGCTGAGGATGTTTCGTGTAGAATGTAATTTACTGAAACCAATTAAAATTCTTTTATGTTAAAAACTATAGATGGGAGAGCAATTGATTTAGTATAAAAGCTTTCTGTGGTATGGGTGTTGTGTCTCGATGGCTAATTGATATCTTTACAGTTGGAACAGTGCAAGAAGCTGAAAAAGGACATGAGAATTTTTGTCAAGTTACGAGATAAGAAAAATTATGACTGAAGGGTGGTGTTACAGATGTTTCCTTAAAATACAATGTTGGCTGGGATAGTAAGGGTGATCTACAGACTAGTGAAAGTTTATCACAGGAGAAAGGTCGAACCGGATATGAGCTAGAATAATGCAGTGGTGGTAAACGGAACTCAGGATGGTTGAGCAGCAAAAACTAAAAATGTAGAAAAATGGAAATGGGTTGATTCATGTAGGTATTTGAGAGTAAATGTAAAGGATGATACTTGAATGAAAGAAAAGCCAGGGCACACTAATAAGTGGGGTAAGTAGCTGACTTTTATATAAAAGATTTGAAAGACAAGAAGAGTGTCTTTGAAAGTCAAAGAAATGGTGGACTAACTTTTCTAGAAATGCAGTCTTGTTGATGGAGTAAATTAGTAAAAATATGTTGGAATACGTGAAAGAGTTATACAGAACAATGGCGAAATTGAAGAGATTCATTGTCAAGAAATCTCGATCAGTCCCGTATCACCCGAAGGCTAAATGGCTAAAAGGAAATGACGAACACAGCCATCCATAGGCTGCTTAGGACTGTACGTGAAGAAATGAGTAATAAAAGCATATATACTTCCAAAACTTGGTTCACAAACAAGACCGTGCCACATTTAGCCATAGAGTTTATCCTGACTTCGTAATTTCTGGTGGGGAACCACATTTGACTGTGCACAATTGGCAATACGAAGAGGCAATTAGGATAAGTCTTTAGTTGGACATCAGACTGAAAAGAAATGAAAGAATAATAAACAAAAAGAAGCATGGGAAGTTGCAGGGAGGAATACAGGGATAAATTGGTTTTCCGTAACAAAACCGAAATTAGATCAAACTCGATCAGTTGACTTGGAAATAGACAGAAGGTATTGGTGAATGAGAATAAGGTAATAGGGAGAACGAAACGGGAAATTGTACCGCAAAATATAGGGCGATCACAAATTATACTGTCGGATGGAACAGATAGCGTAAGGAATGAAGAAGATAATTTAGGAACCGTTGAGTGTGGGTAGTGGGAATGCCGTCAACAGGAAGAGGGAGTATTTGTATAGACACTGGACATATTTTTGTAAATGATTCTGAAGGGGGCAAACATGTGGGTAAAGAAAACGAGTAGAGAAAGATCTCAAGTTTGGAACAGAATTGAGGTTTGACGGTATTAGGAGATGATATAACTGGCCCAATTTAGGTAACAACATTCACTTGTTAGTCACGTTCGTTGTATCTATCACCATTTGGCATGAAATAAGATCGAAATGCTATGCTAAAAAAGTTACTCGTCAGACTAAAAACTTCGAAATACAGGAAGGCAAGAGAAGATGACATGCCCCTATTAAATATGTATTGATAAAGGAAATATAAAGATGATGCTTTCAACTGAAAACGAATACAATGCCAATGTTGGAGAATTTCAGAATAGCTGCACAGGGCAACTTTACAAGAAATGGTGAGGTTGGTCCTGGGCGGTTTGCCTCTAACAGAATATAATGGTGCAATGTAAGAAACGAGAATAGAGACGAAGACTTTCTCCCTTTGAACCCAATAAAGGTCCCCTTTGAAGGATTCCGATTCTCTTACATGGGTACAGGGAACGGAGTCTTGTCCGAGCAATATTTAGTCGCCTTATTTCTCTTCTCAGGAGAGGAGGACGTTCCCAGGGCGAAGGATGATTTTCTTCATAAGAATCCTGATGTTTTTATCTCTAACTTTAAGAATAAACTGTAGTAGGAGCATAAAGATGTCACGGTAAAGGATAAAAGAAAGGAAATATGGAGAGGTTAGTTTTTTTTTTAAAGAAGCGGTGCACACTTTGGAGTTTTAGTATCCATAGGAAGAATATTTATTTTATAATATTTCCATTAAAATGAGCGTCTCTTTCTCCCTTTCTTTCTCTGTAGCCTGAAAACTGAAAAGGTTTAAATGATCTTTAAACTTTGTGGAAAAATTCACATTCAAAGTGATGCGTTTAAAGAAGTGAAATATTCTTGTCCATTCCCACGAAAATTGTAGAGAACTTTGTCATACGATATTATGCAATCCCGATCAAGAAAATTTTCATCATCCAGAATGTTATTAGAAAGAAAGTCAATAATTCATATCCTACTTATTTCAATGATGAGTTTGAGAAGAAAAGACTAGTATTTCATGTACTGTCAAAGATCATTTGCCATACTGGTATTTTATTTTCTATCTACGGTCTAGGACTTTTTGGGGTTGAATTTTTGGCAGAGGACATTTTGGCGTATGTTTTTTGGCACTGGCGCACAAACTTTATGGGCGGATAATAAATACATTAAAAAATTCTGTTTTTATTCTAAAAAGCTTTAAAACTGAGTGAAGAGAGTAGAAAATAAATTCAATGGAATTACCAAACTGTAAATCATCATTTTTAATTTAATTCGCAGTTATGAGTTGTGATGCCACGCAGGTATTCTAATGGTTTGCTCGCTCCATAATCGGACACTATTCTCCTTATTGTTTCATCTGCGTTTAAATATTTTTTTCAGCTATTAATTGCTCGCTGTATGTATCCCTTCCTTTCTGCACTCGTTTAATTCCATCAATAAATCGCCAAATTGTAGGATGATGCTTTCCTAGTTCTGCATAAATCCGCCTGATTGTTTGTTATATCTTCTTGGTTTAAAGTCCGCTCATAGAGATTCCAAGTATCCATTTGAAAGGAGGGAGGCGTCTTCCTTGTCTATTTCTGTTTGGCCTGAACCAGTGTAATAATTCCTGAAGTTCATCTGACAGAAACTCTGAAAGAGCGTCAACGCAGATGTCAGTACAATCAGTGTCGGTCACGGGCGCAAAGCACAGAGCCAGTATCAATTTAGTTTCCAGAGCAAACCCTGTATCATTATCGTAAGAATGAATCATTCCGATACTCCTGAGATGCTTATTTAGGTCATGACTCCTTTACAAACATTTTCAGTTTCACATCGCCAAAAGATGATGGAATTATCACCTGCACTGTATGTGTCAAATACGTAAATATATGCATTATATACAAACTTCTTTTCCTCTTTTGCTTAAAATTTCTTGAGACATTAAGGGTTTTATAATCTAGACCTAAAACAGACCGGCGAAGAACAGACACAAAAATGGGATTGAAAAAACTATAACAAAGTAATTGAAGTAGTTTAGATTTTGTTTTTGTGTGTAATGGCAGTCATCTATTGGTCGTTCAAGTTAACGGCTAAATAACCTGAAATTTGCTATCACTAGAAAGGCTGTTTTTAAAGTTTGTTTTTGTATGTAATGACAGTAATCTAACTGTTGTTTTGTTTCAAAGCTAAATAACCAAAAATTAAATAGAAAGTCCTTTAAACAGCAAGTTATTGACTTGCGGCAAATAAAATAATACGCCAAAATGTCCTTTGCCAAAAAACGTACGCCAAAACGTCCGCGCCAAAAAGACCACGCCAAAAAGACCACTCGAGAAAGTCACATTCCTTTCTATCTAATAAGTAGGTATCTTGTCACCTAAGAATGGGGGTCTGCTGTCATAATTGTATTTCTCTCTCTCTCTCTCTCTCTCTCTCTCTCTCTCTCTCTCTCTCTCTCTCTCTCTCTCTCTCTCTAAGTGACCTAACCTTATTTGGACACACAAGCCTGGTTTGCTCCCTTCACAGTCAAAATTAAAAACTTGATGTCTTTTTGATAAACATAAATATCACATTTTTTAGATCTTTGCGGAATTGCCCCTGTTTATAAATTTGACATTCCGTAATATTCAAATTTAATATTGTTCAAATCAACCCTCCTCCTCCTTCTTCCAGTCGAATCGAATCAACGGCAAAGCAACTGGCGTTATATAGGTTGGCTTCCGTCTCATCGTACTTAGTTAAATAGATGTGAATCCGTGGAAAATTTAAGTCAAATTCTGAGTATATCGGGCCTTTCGAAGCTGCTGTGAATGTACATATGCAATATTTATGTGGCCTCAGAAGAAAGAAAGAAAGAAATCTGAAATTTTTAAAGACAACATATTATTTTAGGTGAAAGACTGATAGTGCACCTACTGTAGTCTTTTTTAATACTTTTTTGAAATAGACAGCATAGCGGTTTTAGGCTTTTCTGAAATGTTTTTAAGGTGGAGAAATATCAGTGAGGTTTGATAGATATAGAAAAAAATAAAAAAAGATATACTGTAATGCTAACACACATGTGTAAACTGTTTAATACCAAACAATCTGTTTTATAGTTTCTTAATCATCATCATCGCAAGGTAATGGACAAATGTGCAGATTCCTACAAATAAGGTCATTCATATGTTTCAACTAATTAAGAACTCTGAGAGAGAGCAAATTCGTGATTTTACCCTAAATGTGATATCTCAGAGGAAAAAACTAAATCTGAAATGGAAACACACCCCTGCCCATTACTCCCTTTCCCCTACCTCCCACTCTTCCTCCATGCCCCCTCACCGCCCTCACAATCTTACAGGTTAATTTTGGAATTCTGTGGGATTTATAAAGGGTACTTCCAACGCCTCGCGTCAATCCCAGACAAATGGGATCGTGGCAGTCCATTAATAAAGCTTAAGCCGGGCGTAGAGGTTTTCTTAAGT
>NC_089772.1:2592758-2597758 GCF_040412425.1 Macrobrachium rosenbergii | reverse complement strand
GGATGCCGTTATTATTGTTTGGTCTGCTGCTGCTGCTCTCTCTCTCTCTCTCTCTCTCTCTCTCTCTCACATTTCTTTTTGGGTAATCTGTAAGTCTGCATGTGCAAGGCAGCAAACTTTTGCTTTGAGTTCTAATGGTTTCTGCTGTAATGAGATTATTAGATTTTGGGCCACTGTGGAGAATTGTGGACCCTTCCGAAATAATCCCTTGATTATCTGCACTAATAAGTCCAAAGGAGGGTGAGAGAACGTTTAATGTCTTGGTTTGGTGTAGTGAATATAGAAGCCTACGCTTAGCTGCCTGGAAAACCTGCCTCAATCTTGGTTAGCCTGTACAAACATGATAAATTTCTCAAAAAATATTGAAAGTATAATATTTCATTGCAGTACATGATAAGTTTGTAATAAACACATTTTACAGAAATCATACAGAAAAGAAAAAAAAACATACAAAAAATACACTTTAGAAAGCAAAATAAATAAGCATAACAGTATGAAATTTTGAATGCAAAGAGAACGAACCAGGTGTAACCTGGAATAACACCAGTCAGCTGGCTGTTGAATGAAAATACAGTACTACAGATACAATAAGCTACTTGAGGAAAGTAATTTAAGCGCATACCAAATTGGATATCATGGGTCTCTTAGTTACAGTTCCCCATGTGAATAGCAGTATTTAAGTGTTATTGTCACACCTCCCCAAAACTATCAAGTGACCCTACGTCAGTGCTTGCAGATATCCAAGTAGGTAAAGGTGTGATGGCATCAGAGGTTATCTGGAGGGCATGTGAACCGTCTGGCCCCAGGATGGCTGATGAAGACTGCGAGGGTTGTAACATCTTGACAAGAACGGTAGATATACCTGGTTGTGGTTCTGACACAACAGAAGATGTTACTGATGACCTAATGGCAATGGACTTTAGTGCTGTGGTTGCCAGCCCAGGGGTATTCCTCAAGTCTGCTGTAGGATCACTGATTTTTAAGCCTGATGGTGTTTGTTGATGCAGTGCATATGGAGTCAACTAAGACATCGCCTAACAATTATTAGCCATAACTAGGAATATCAGAAAACTTGGTGATGATATTGAGTGCTTCTTGGATGTTGCCGGACCTAGGCATAACATGAGTAATGACATTATCCCTGTCATCATCGTTATCAACATCCTGAACAACAGGAGTAGCAACAATGATCTCGTCGTCGAATATGGTCTGATACAAGGACTAAAGGACATAGCAAACATTGATATCAAAATTTTGAACAGGTAATTTCTGCTCTGACATGTCAGTCAAGAGTTTTACCAAGATTCATCAGAATTATATACCAAACCTAAGGTCTTCATAAACTTGTCGATACCTTGTTCAGAAATCTGGAATATTGTGATGCTCTACAGCTTTGCATCCTTCTCAGCAACCATCTCCAGTTTTGCTCATGAACCATTACACTTGCTGAACGTTATCAAGATTACCACATGAGCCTAGCATAACTGTAGGTGGTGATAACTGCAAAGCCAAGGAACATTCTCTTGAATGCCTTTTATTCATACAGTACTGTACACAATTCTTTTTGTTAACAGCAAAAAGTGTCTAAGAGTGATCATCCTGTAATAATCATCCCTTCATATCCATTCTCCATATGATAGTTTATACTGTACAGTGCCAACTAGTTTTTGTTGTCCCACTGTCGTGAATATAAATGTCTACCAAGAAAATGTTATGTGCAATTAAAAAGTAATCAAGCTAGTAACATCTGTAGTTGATTCAAGTCGACAAGCGAGATGAATTCCAAAAATGGCAGATCTTTGATTTTTTTATTGTGTAAATTGGTATTAATGGCAGTAAGCAGTGCACATCACTGACTACCAAGCAAATAACTCATTATTAGTAGATAAATTTTGCCATATGATACTGGGTAATGAAGAATAAGAAGCAATAGGAAAAAGAAGTCAGATTTTCTAGATTAGATAAATTTTCTAATATTTATTGTAATAAATTTGTGAATGCTTATCAAAATCACTTAGGGAGCATATCCTGGTAACTTTGCAGTACAGTAGGACTAGTATAGAAAAACCAATAATGATTAAGTGATATTTTAAATAAACAATTTACTCAGTGGCAGGCAGCATTCATAGTGGCTGATCCGCAACTAACTCCCCTTACTTTATCTGTGCAGTACTGCTAGTCTGTCCTAAACCAACAACATGAACAGTTTTTTGGTTTTGTACTTTTATTTATGACTACTACTTGTCCAGTTGCTGCTTGTGCAGTTTCACAGTGTCTTGCAAGGTCATCATCGGCTTCCATACTCGGCAATAACAAGAGACGCAGACCACCCTCATCAAGGTAGTAAAACATTTCAAACTTTGTCTCCAGGAGCAAGACTCGCCCTCGCCGCGTAGGAGATGATAGTCCCATCAGTACAAATACGAGAACGCACACCAGGAACATGGTGATTTATTGGATGGGTTTCCTCCCCACCCTCCTCAAAATTATTAAGTTTATCAGCACACAATATTTGCATTTAGCCATCAGCTTATTTTGAGCAAAGATATTATTTTGCTCTGTCTAGAATATTCAGTCTTTGCTCTGCACACCCAGCTGCACAATGTGCAGTTTTTTCCTACTTTACCATTTAGTGCGAATAACTGTATATACTTGTTCGCACTTAGACAAATAGCCATAGGCATAGTGGGGAGATTAGAAGTGTAAATAATTTAGAGTTTCCTGAAATGTATTTTTTTCTGTTTCAAGATTCAGGTGTGGATTTGGGCCAAGTACTGGAAGATGGCGCCTTAGTTCTGGTAATGTGATCACCAACCCTAAATTTGAATGATACACAATTCCAACAAGACGATTTTGAGTTTATATGCTCGGTTGTCCATTGTTACTTCCTGTAAGGTGATGCATTGCTTTAATTATCATGGATGTCATCAAGATAGGCCGGCCACTCTTTGACAATTCTCATTTTGAATTTTTTTTACTTCCTCAAAGTTTGTCCCATGTAATTCAAGGGAGGAACAATATCATTAAAAAAAATAGCCATCATGGTTATACATGACAACCCCTATGGAAGAGTGATACTTATTATCTTCATCCAGTTCAAATTTATGTTATCAAAGATGAAAAAAAAAGCAGAACTTCAGAAAGCAAGAGCAGATAACCAACCTAGAACAGGAATTCACATGCTTGTCAAGGAGATATGAATACTTCAAACCTGACTATATAGGTCACACCACCACAGCTGAAGAAAGATGTCTACTCCATTTTTTCCTCTTTCTCAGTTATTCCATAAATTTTCAACAATCAAGATCTAGCAAAACACATTTCCATAAGAATTTTTCCATTCCAATTCATTGCAAGTATTTCATGCTACTTGTTATAGCACTTCTTTCTCTGATACCTGCCTTTGAATTTATATCACTTAGCACAACCACTCTTGTTCTCCGAAAATAGACATGCACTGATCAAGACTTAGAACTATTAGATGTTACTCTCACTTCCTTCATACCTTGTCCAAATACTCTCTGCTAAAATTTTTCAATATTGCCACGAAATAATAAGTTAAGACACGCGAACACACACATACATATATACATACGTATATATATATATATATATATATATATATATATATATATATATATATATATATATATATATATATATATATATATATATATATATATATATTTACTGATGCAAATGAGTGTAATTGTATAACTAAATGTAAAGTGGTTTTTCCTATATATAGATTTTCTCCAGTGCAATGAATATATGCCTTAGATCCGTGCATAATTATGAATACTGAAAAATTTGTTGAAGAAAATGAAGTTTTACAAAATACAAAATCACATTTTTCTGGAATTCTTGCTCACGTTGAATGGACGAGCGTGAGACAGAACCCCGACCCTTTTCGCGCCATACCGTATTCCAATCTCTACTGAATACCAAACATTGGATAAAAATAGATGTCCCCTTTTGCCCCCGCCATTCAGCAACTTCGTGAAAGCCTTTCGAATTCTTCCTCCCGAATAAAGATGAATGGAGAAGAGACACGTCTGGATTGTCCATTTATATCCACCAAAAGTACGTAACTGAATAGAAGACTAGCAAATATTATGCTATGTTTCCACTCCCTGATTTATTGTGCACCGGTAATTGTTTCTAATAAATGTTGACAATAGCCTTTGTTACTTGTTACTTTCTAACTTCATAGGTAAAATTTTCGTGGCCTTTAAAAGAAAGCACTTAAAACTGCCGGAATGTTACGTATTGTTTTCAAGTCAACTTCTTTCTACATATATAACTATTGTAGTTCAACATTCCCATGGTCTTGTATTTGGAATATTACTTGTTCCATATATATATAATACTAGCTGACCAACCCGGCGCTGCCTGGGAAAACTCTTGAATGACACCCAATAATCTCTCTCTCTCTCTCTCTCTCTCTCTCTCTCTCTCTCTCTCTCTCTCTCTCTCTTTCTCTCTCTCTCTCTCTCTCTTTTCCTGTTAAGATAGTTGCTTTAATTACATTACCCAGCATTTTTGACATTTTATATTTCACCCCTTCTCAATCCCCATTCCTATTGGTGCTGAGCTTGGACTTAAAGGCATTGGGAGTGTCACTGTTCATCTCAGCAACCTCAAAAAACTATGGATTAGACACAAATATCTGTCATATTTAACGTTTTATTTTTCACCCCTTCCTATCGGGGCTGAACTTGGACCTAAAGGGCACTGGGAGTGTCACTGTTCATCTCAGCAACCTCGAAAACTATGGAATAAACACTAATATCTGTCATTGTCGGTTATTTCTGCATGTCACCCCCTTCCCACCACTTCTCATAACCCTTCCTGTCAGGGATGGTCTTGGACTTTAAGGGCATCGGGAGTGTGACTATTCATTTTAATGACCACAAAAGTATGGATTAGACACTAATATATATATATATATATATATATATATATATATATATATATATATATATATATATATATATATA
>NC_089772.1:2540258-2587758 GCF_040412425.1 Macrobrachium rosenbergii | reverse complement strand
TGGCTGTAGCTTTGTCCGTATAATCAGGCTTTTAATTTCGGGATTTAAAATCAAACATTATATTCCACATAGGAGAATAAAAGATGTTTTGGTTAGAATATGCCCAACAGTTTCGTCCTCCAATGGTTCTATTCTTGGAGCGTTTATTAAGGAAACGCTCCAAGAAGAGGTCCATCGGAGGACGAAACTTTGGGCATATTCTAACCAAAACATCTTTCAATTTCCTATGTGGAATACAACTCACTATATATAAATACATATATATGTATATATATACAGTATATTTATATATATATATATACATACATATATATATATATATATATATATATATATATATATATATATATATGGTACATGTATATATGTATTTATATGTATGTTTGATTTTAAACCACGAAAAATTAAAAGCGTGATGATTATATGAACAAAATTGCAGCCACGAAGGAAAATTGACATGATGGAGATGTTACGTACTTTCGTCTTATTACCAAGAAATGGTCACAGTAACTAAAGGTATATAGAGACAAGGGCCTGTATATATGGTGGGTATAAGTTCTTAGGGAATACAAAAATTTTGGGAGGTCACAGAACTGTCAATGAATTAACATCAAAATCTACTTGTTGGTAATCCTATGTATTCTATCTTTCAATTCCTCTGGAGCGTATGTTTTATTACAAGGTCAAAAGAAAACAATCCTTCTGGTTCCAGCCCCAGCAGAAATCTCTCTCTCTCTCTCTCTTCTGTCTCTTCTCTCTCTCTCTCTCTCTCTTCTATATACATATATATATATATATATATATATATATATATATATATATATATATATATATATATATATATATAAAAGAGAGAGAGAGAGAGAGAGAGAGAGAGAGAGAGAGATTTCTGCTGGGGCTGGGAACAGAAGGTTTTAAACAAAGACCTAGATTTTGGTTTAACCTTCCGATTTCTCAGCAAGCCTAAGTCTTTATGTGCGAGGGTACTTATCCCACGCCTTTTCATCTTGTTCCCAGTAGACACTGGCATCCATGTTCTGATGGGCAGGGAACAAGGCTTGAAGTACTGTCTGATTGGGTTGTATTTTCTCTGTTCGTTCCTGTCATGAAAATTGCACCCTATTTCGTATCGTACCACCGATTTTTTTTCTTACCTTACAGAACCTTAAAAATATCGTACCATAATTCATAATTCCGTTCCTTTGCTGTACTTGGAAAGAGAATGGTTTTGGTTTCGAAGCTCAATCTCTGAAATTTATAGAAAAATAAAACACGTACCACAATATATAATTGTTATTAATTGTTACCAATAATGTTAGAAACTACTAATAATGTTAAAAACACTTCTGCAGTATCGATGAAGCCTCCACACTGAGATTATGATGTATTAAGTCAGTATACACCATTTTTAGCATAACCCAATGTTCACATATGCATGTCAGTTACATTACGGATTGAGAAAAACCCTTTCGTGGAAAAAACACACAAACACAATTTTACTTTATAAAGCATGTTCATATTCTTGTACTAGGCAAAAGTAATCGCATACCGTGTTTTTTTTTTTTTTTTTTTTATTACCTTCGCTTTCTTAAAGAAATTTTATCACCATCGCCCTCAACGCTTAGTGACGCAAGGTACCTCTTTGAAATTCAACCACTCATGTCCACCTCTTGCTCTATCTTCCTCAAATATTAAATCAAATGCTGCTCCCGTTTTGTAGTTCTCAGCCAAATAGGTCTTCTGGTGCTCACAGGAGCCCAGTTGACACTATCTTGTATTATTTATATCTGCTTATGAAACTTCTTTAATGGGATCCAATCTAGTCCTATCCTACCATCTAATTTCTGGTTATTCTCCCTTAAGATTTATTCCAAAATTGACAAAATCTTACGCCATGATTCATGTACGTATAACAGTACAGATCTTATTAGACTCGTGTACAATTTTGTTTTCGTACGAAATTTCAGTCCATTAGATTTGCAAATCATATTCAGCTTATCAGTTATCTGATTAGTCCAATTTTAGCCTTTCGCTAAGGTCCGTCTTACGGGAATCAGTAATGGATATCATTGTTCCTAAATAGTGAAGATTCGCCTACATTCATTCTTTCTTTATCTAGTCTTATCTGTAAGTATTCTTTGTTATCACACATCTGAGCTATTGTCAGTTTTAAAAAGTTAAAGACGCCTGCGAGTTTTTAAGGTTCGCAATATGTAATTTTCCTTTTTTCCCATACCCGGAAATTATCGTACCGTAATTTTGCACATTAATTCTTATCAGATCTAAATCGTGCCGTGCCGAATTCCGTATCGTACCTACCGTACCTTGCAGTACTGACAGGCTTGGCAGAGGCATTTCCGGTGTTTTATATGGAAAAGGTCCTTATTTTAACTCAACGGAAAAGTCGCCAGATTTAATTGCATTTTGAGGCTGAAATAATTTGAAGCATATGAACCAAAACGATTTGCCCTCTGAAAGGATGTAAATGAATAAATGAGTTCCTAAATTCGACAAAAACAAACTAGTCTTCAAGAGCATAAGCAAAATAAAATAAACATTAAAGTATACTAAAAGTACGTTGAACTGAGACTGCCATAAATGTCTGAATATAGATAACCAGATAATTAAGTAGGCTTAAAGTTGTCGCTCTTGAAAGTAAAGGTGAGAAAAGGGTGGGAAATTTTATAGCGGTGAAAGTAATGAAAGTAACGACCAGTTTGTTATTTTGATAAGCCCTTACAAAGTTCCTTGCTTTTCAAATCAAGCAATGACTGGCCTATTAGATAAGGAAACTGACCAGTAAACCGAGGTGCTCCCTAATAATTCTAAGGTTGAAACTAATTTCAAATTTACTTCTTTTAGAATTACTCCCGCTGAGTACTGAAACAAGGAAATATCAAGGCCAAGAGATTAGAACAGGGCCTGCACAACGGGGCTGGAATAAGCTATTTGATCATGCGGAGTCCATTCACGCTAAGGCAATCTGTTAGTCAGTGAAACTTGAAATGTTAAGAATGTAGTTTCCTTTCCTATCTCCTATCCATTTCAGGGACTGTGAGTCATCGTTTTTCGTAAATGTCTTTCAAACTAATTATTTGATCGAAATGGTACTTTGGCATAGTGTACAAGACACCTCCCGCTAATTTTTTGGTAATACAGTGCATTGTCAAATGGTTTTAGTTAAGGCGTTTACTCTTGACTTACATGGTGTTGCCAAGCATCGCCGAACTATGCTTTCAAACGTCCTTTATCCCCATTCCGTCCCTCCCTCCCTCCCTCCCCTTCCCCTCCTAAGCCCTCCCTCAACCCACTATCCTGGCCTCCCCATTCCCGCCGCCAATTTCCTGTCTATGAGGGATAGCGGACGTTTGGTTGCGCAGATTAGACCTGCCGACTCATGACTTTGCCTTTAAAAGTCAAGAGTAACGCCTTTGACAATGCACTATTTTACCAAAAATTAGCGGGAGGTGTCTTGTACACTGTGTCAAAGTACTATTTCGATCAAATAATTAGTTTGAAAGATATTTGAGAAAAACGATGACTCTAGGTCCCTGAAATGGTTAGTAGTTGTGTGATCTAGTTTTGTTTCCCAAATTATCAAAGAAAACCTTTTCTTAATGGCTTAGCATACCTGTGTGAAGAACCAAAAGGCACCGTTTGAAATCGTATAATTTCGTACCGTAATTAAAAGACGAATCATTTGGTAAATGGAAGATTTTTAAACAGTGATTCTCACAATCTCTCTCTCTCTGTTTTAGGTGATAGAGAGAGAGAGAGAGAGAGAGAGAGAGAGAGAGAGAGAGAGAGAGAGAGAGAGAGAGAGAGAGAGAGAGAGAATTTTATCGATGAGGTTTTCTTTATAGTTGGGCGGGAATGTCCTAACTAAATTTATGCGAAGATTAATTGACGTCATGCCTTTTGCATCTGTTAAGAATTCAAACTAAAGGATTCTTTGCAGAGTGAACCTCTTAGACATCTATTTAATTGCCTTATAATTCAAAATAATTTGGACTAAATATTTTTACATACTCAGTAAAAAAAGGTAGATAAGTAGATGCAGCCAGCAAAATACTGAGAGAGGAGATAGCATGCATATTAAAAGAACATTAAAATATAAAATCAAAACATTCATATTTTCATCTACTCGTTTGTTTTATCGTTAAAAAAAATGATTGAAGCATTCCTACGAGAGGAGTCAGTCTTGAAAAATGAGGCAGCCGAGAAGTAATTCATTACATCCTTTATGAATTGACAAAACTTGTGTCACTAATTAAATTATTACTTGGCCCCTTCCTCCAGCCCCATGATGGTGTTTGAATCGTGTGATATTGTCTTTAAATGTGCGAGAAAATCATTACTATGGTGTATTGGTTTCCCCATTATTTTCAGCATCTTGACCAGGCTCTTCCCATTGGGTTTGATGATGAGAGAATTTCTAAGCAATAAAGCTACCTTGGAAGGGCCGCCATTGCCATAGCCTGTTCTAAGATTATGTCATGTGTGTTTTCATTGATTTCTCATTCGTCCTCATAACATCGTCACTAACAGATAATGAACCGTTGTTCACTATAATTCAACATTCTTCTAGACTCTCGGGAATTTTTATTTTCCTGAAAATGGTGTACTTATCGCCCATACAGGAAGTATCTTCTATATTTATATTTGATTTATATGTGGAGTGTAAACTGGAAACATGACTATAACAGCATTAAAAGAATTTTCATCCAACATAAATGGACAGTTGAGTTTTTTGTCTTTTGGAAAGCGACGAAATCTTATTTTTTCTGTTTTCTTCCATGACTGTCATGCACACACAGCGCAAACACAAGGTGTTCTTAATTTTGTTTTTTACGAAAGAGATTAAAAAAAATTGTATTCAAAGCTACTGTCGAGGTTTGCGTGACTTATTCTCGCTCTCGAGGTACGTTGATCTGCCTAATCTACGAATATAGGCCTTTGGAAAATTATCTAATCAATAACGCATCACTATATCAAGTCACGCTTTCCCTATGGCTTCGAGTAGAAAAAAGTATGGAAGATTTCCACTTTTCGATGATAGAAAATACGATTATAAATACAAGAATTTTTTTTTTATCTGAAACAGTAAATGTGCAGGACCAAACAAGAATGAAAAGGGAAATTAGTGAGTCTTCAAAGATTACTGGGAAGTTAAAGGCAGCCATTTGTTTGAAAGCTTTCGAATAGTGCCATTTGTTGTTGCTATTGTTATTAACAGGAGAGAAGTGAACTTTAAGTGGAACAGGATTTTTTTTTTATCATCTTGTTATATACACATCCTTACACTTTACTAAATTTCGTTCTTACCTTACGATGTTTCATGCAGTCATCTTCAGAGTGACTTGTTATATGATTTGCAGTCCGGTGAACTCTTGTTTATATGTCGTCCACGGCTCGTTGTATACCTCTACGTGTCCTCTCATCCATTGCCTGATTTCAACCTGGGCTTTACCATTAACCCTTCTCTCGCGGCCCTAGATGCGTAACTGTTGTTATGACCTTGGAAACTACTTTGTTGTTAATGTTGTCTAAAATGTCGTCAACCCGCTCTTGTGGATACTGGGTATAAGCGCCCCTTCGATTACTCGGCGTTCTTTTGTGGCATTACTCTTGTATACTGTTTTCATCTCTTTGAAGTTTATCCTATGATTTTCATCCCAACAGTGTGTAACTAATACAAAATTTCTGTCCTCTGTACGAAAATCCAGATTTCTCCCAGCCTCCCCACGTAAGAAAGGTCGCACACCCCGACTCGGAATTATATCGTAATACTCTCTCTTATTTTATTACTGCGTATACTCTTCCTCACTGTATTGTGAAAATGAAGGATGGAGTCATTTTTAGCTTTTCTTTCCTTTAATAGTGGTTTCAGTTACTTTTCTGCCGTATGTTGATTTCATCATAGATTTACCGTTTTTATTCCATTTCTGCTTTTCCTTGGTAACATTGAAAATTTCTCTGGCTTTCACGAAAGTATTCAATGGGTTTAATTTCTTCCTCCGTGTATTTTGGATCTCATATTCTGAAAGCTCTCAAAGTCAGCGCACCGTTCTTCACGATTTCACTGGGGGATGAAAAATTCGTGTGTGTGATTGCTCTACCTGTATGCTTTAGTTTCCAGTCCCTTGGTGTTTTGTTTGACCCTAACGTCGAGAGGTAGTTGATTGCTTGCTTGCTTTGTCAGTTTTGAACGTTGGATTTTTTCCAGCAATGCATGCAACATACTTGAGTGTTCTGTGTTGAAAAGAAGAAAAATGCCGTCTACATATCTCTTCCATAGTAGAATTTTACAGCCTTCTGCGTTGGTGGTAGGTAGTGATAAAGTAAAGGAGGATTTGGAGAAGACGGGTTTAGCGCTGGAAGATGCCTTCCACAGAAATAGTTGGAGAAGACTCATTGACCCGTTAAATCCCAAGATTTTTTGGTAGGGATTTTATGGGAATTGTTATGAAAAAATGATGCAAAGGAATTGAAATGATGAAATTTAGTCATTACAATGCTATATTTCGTTGTATAAGCTATGTAAAAATTAGGTGTCCTCAAAAGAGGACACTGTGACGATATAGCATCATCATGTAATATACTTTAGTTAATTGAGGACATACAACAAAATAATTAAATTCTTTGATTTTTTATGAATACACGAGTAGTATATACGAAACTAAAATATTCTCCCGAAACTATAGCCATACGTGGACGATAACCCTCCATAAACAAGTCGACTGCAAAATATACATTTTCTTTCTTGATACACAGCAAAGCAATCTATGCAAACAGTAATATTGCAGTAATATTGATTCGTGGTTTCTTGGAAAAAGGCTTCCTTCGGCAGCGTCTGTGCTGTTATCTCTTTGCAGTTACATGGCCCTTTTTTGGACACCATACATCAGCTATTTTTTACAGATGGGCCAAAGGTTTTTATTTTCCGCCTTGGGCTCTCACCTGTATTACTTAACTTCAGGTAAGGCACACACATATTGCTCTTCTGAAACTTACCAGATTAAGTTGTTCTCTTCCTTCACGCTGGAATCTGTTTATAATTCATGGATTTACTACAAACACCTAATAAATGAATGAAAAGTGCCCAATATCACTTCTTTCCGTGCCAAGATGTTGCATATTTTCCTGCCAACCAAGTCAAAGTGACCTACACAGCCTATGTAGGAACTGTCGTTGTTCAGAACGCTTTGCTTAGGAAGGTCACCTTTTGATTTTATATCACTTTCACGTCTCTTGACCTTACTTTGACAGGCTCAGCGGTATTATACTTTGTTCCAACTCATACACATTTATTGTCCGACCGCCAAACATAAAAAAATTCCTCGTTTCTGTCAAACATGAAATCTTATGAGCCTCTGTTCCCCTTCGTCATTATGTTTGCTGGTTTCTAAGGACACACTCTGAGCCTGTTTTCCTGACTGTTCCAATTGCTTGATATCAAAGATTCCTAAGATGCATAAGTAAATCATACCTTGTGAAAAAGTTATCAAAGAAAACTAAATGTGAATTGGTCTTCCTCTGTAGAATTCTTACCACAATACAAATCAAAATTATAGCAATCACCAGAACTCCACACAAGCCCTGAGTTTTTAGTCAGACCTGACTGGCTTCAGAGGGTTATGGCCTCAATATTTTATGATTACTTCACCTAGAGAAATGTACTCTTCAAAAATACCTGTTTGCTGTAATGTCTCTGTGACCAGTGAAATAAGAGACCTAACTTTGAACCCTTTGTCATGTTTATTGGTCATGGTTTTCTCATTTTTGCAAAGATGTATCGCACTTTTCAGAAGCTATAAACGATTTCTTGGCATAGCTTTGTTTGACAATCTAGACGTCAAGAAGTGGCAGAGATGTTTGGCAAGTGCTTTGCAAAAGTATCTAGGGCAACATAGTATTCTTCTGAATTTAAGAAAATCTGAAATTCTACATAAGTAGTTCCTCCTCCATCCAATAATGCAGACTTTCAATATACCTTTCATCATGGACGAGATGCTAAATGCTTTAGCCAACTTGTCATCAACATCCCTTGGGAAGGATCATATTAGGTATGAAATGCTAAAGCACCTTCTGGGGACCAATAGGGTCGTTCTCTTGGAAACACTTAATGATCTTCGGAAATTCTATACCTCTCCGAAGTCTTGGAAGACGTCAGTTGTAACCCATAGTCTTAAGCCTGGCAAGAACCCAGACCTGTTTGAGGTGAGATCCTGAATGCAAAAAATTTTTATCTAATAGGCATCCAAAATCAATTCATTAGAATCTTCTTTACCATGGAAAAAGCTTATGGTACTACTAGGGAGATGATATTGTGAAGCAGTTGGCTTCTTGGAGCATTGGAGGCAATATGTATTATTTCATAAAGGATGTTCTAACACATCTCTACCTAAAAGTTCACACTGGGTCAGCATTTTCCTATTCCCATATACAAGAATAGGGTGTTCCACAAGATAGTGTGCTAAGTGTTACCTTAATTGCAACAGCAATCAAGAGTTTAGTGGATCACCTACCAATTGCAGTTCAAGGATCATTATTAATAGATGACTGCAGAAGCCGACAGGAAGGTTCAGACTGTAATCAACACAGCTTCAAAGTGAACAGATGCTAAGGGATTTAAATTTTCACCTCAAAAAACAAAAGCCACCGGATTTGTACGAACCAGGAAAATAGAGAGAAGATACCATCCCAGCCCTCCTCTTAAAAGACAATAAGTAAATTTCGTGGGGTGGTATTTGATAAGAAACCTATCTTTGGTCCTCATATAAATGACCTTGCCAACAGGGTTAAACAGTCAAGAAACCTATTGAAGGTGGTGTCACATTTTGATTAGGGTTTATATATCTTTATGTTTAAACAAGTTGGATTAAGCCAGTCAAATTTATGTATCTACCTGTAGAACTAACTTGGAAAAATTAGATGTACATAACTTCGGACTACAGATATGAATAGGGGCATACAGCACTTCTCCAGTAGCGAGTACATAATTATGTGGAATTAAACTTACCTCCTCTTTCAATTAACAGGGAAGAATTAAGCTTAAGGTACATATCCAAATCCTTAGCTTGTAACAACAATCCAGATTATGAGTATGTGAAAGCACCAGTAGATCGGGCAGCAAATGACAACACCGGTAGCACAAATCCCCACCTTGGTGCAAATCACTTGTTGAAATGTCTTTAATGGTACCTTGAAAACCTGAATATTTGAATGGTGGTATTAGAGTCAAAACTGACCGAGCATTGATTGCCGTATTGTCAGTAGCTCTTTTGCGACCAAGAATGAGGAAATCCTGAGCAGTTCAATCCAGACAAGCACTGGTCGTTGACATTCTCTCCAGATTGTACCAAATATTACCTAGTTCCGCCATCTAGCAGTACAAATACACAAACAGAATATTTATACCTAACAATATATGATTGCTTTGTGCATCACAGAACCAATGGGGTGATATCTGACAATAAAAAAAAAAATAAATGATGAGTGAGACTTCGGGAAAATGCAGTGGGTAGAGGCAAGAGTTGCTTGTTTCAATGTTAGTCACCATCACAGACACCTGTGATTAGGGAAGAGGAGACAGTATGCCTTGCAAAGGAGATATTAAGAGAATCTTGATTTGTGTTTATTTGCATATTGAGTTTACTGTGGTTGATCTTTGGTTGTTTAGGGATATCAGCATAATTTCTCTGCATATGTTCTTATCTTTATTTTTGTGGAATATGGGTGATTGTTTAATCAGTGGGATTACTAAGGTTACTATGGGAGTTACCTAAGATTATCCCTAAGTCCATTCTACTTTTCCTCAGATTTGTACTACTAAGTGTAGGTACTGTACCATATGTTTACTTAAAAAGCTGTGACCAAGCTGCAATAAAACAAGATCTAGCTTATTGCGTTCTTATACAAGAAGAAAGGAGTATAGTGCAGGCAAAGCCATTAACTTTCGTCATTCTCCCTCCTTGGGTGATATGTTCATGGTGTTCACAGCACTTTGAAAATTTGAATATTATCAAATGGTCAAACTTACTTTAAAAACTGCAATGGCCATTGTTCAGAGCTCATTTGAAGATCTATATCATATTCCGTTGCTCATTATTTCAAAAATATGGCTGGTCAGTATATTAAAAATTGTATGCCATGATACTGGAAGAGATTGGAGCAGTGCAGTGTATCAGCGTAATGATCAGTTGATGCTAAGCATCGTCCAAGTAATGGGTGCTCCCAAGTTGCTGCGTGGATTGACTCAACATCTCACTTAACTGCACAACATACTCCACCTTGCATCGTACTCGAAATATTCCTGGGCTCAAAATCCTTTTTCAAAGACAAACCCTTTCTCAGAAGAGGTTAAATCCAAATTCTTCAAATAAGATGCTGTTCATATAGATCATGTGAAACTGTATGGTCTTGAGCTTAAACCTTATTGCCTAGATTTTTGGGGAAGAAGTTGTAGTTGTGCCCCTTAGGGCCTTTTTGAATGAAAATTCGGATTTTAAAGGCATTTAAGTCTTTTATCTATAACTGATGTATATTTCGAATGTACGGATAAGTGTGAATTAAATACGATATGTTCGTGTCTGTTTGAGTTTTGATAATAATATTTTAATAGAATTCTTATCTTCCTTGCCATGATGGCTATGACTGGCCTCCTTGGCCCCAGCACCGGGCCATATAGCTCAAATTTCTTATATTCACTTATTCATTCAAAATGAATACACTAGAAATAAAACGAGAACTCAGGAGCATGAGGAATTTACATAGTTTTTAAATAAGATATTTTTTTTTATTCTTCCGCTTTTATTGAAATACGCATGAACAGCCAAAGTTACATGTAAATCATTGTGGTACGAAACCCAAATTAGAAATTTTACTAGATGTGAAATATCTTAAAAATTAATAATACTTTACACTGATAAATAGAAATTGGAACTTTTAATGCCTGAGTCTTTCGTGTGGCATGAATCAGCGTGAAATGATAAACCTTGAAATTACCTACCGGAAACGGATAATACAGTGCTAAATTATAATGTATAGATTTTTTTACAAGTCTTGAAAACTTTCGCATGAGACCATATCTGTGCATTTCACTTTTTCTAGAGCAATAAATCTTACAGTCTATGCAAATTTTTCATTGCGGTGGGGAGGAAAGTAATTTATATGTATATAAGTAAAACATAACAGTGTTGAAATTCTATCACCAGTAAAATTGGCAATTGATTTATTTGAGCACTAAACAAATGCCACGGAATAGAAGAAAATTACTACTAGTTCCTTGTGTACTGTTGTAAGTAATAGGATAAACCTGTAAAAGAGAAATACTGGCGTAAGAAAGCAGTACATCTTCATTTTGTTTTAATGAAGACATATTACCCTACACATTCCTTTGCGCAGCTCTGTGTCAATCTTTCTCTCTTTCTACCTCTTTCTTCATTCGTTGGAAAGGGAAACAAGGAGAGTGAAGATTGTAACCTTATCCCTTGGAAAATTATTCACGTAAATGAAAGGGCCTCCTCACCTTGCAAAGCTACGTTCTTTCAGCGTACACAGGCACACACAAAGATATATATATATATATATATATATATATATATATATATATATATATATATATATATATATATATATATATATATATATATATATATATATATATATATATATTGAAGAAAAAAATAGACTAGTAAATCAAAACAGCTTTGATCTACAGTTTATCAGGCCACTTGACACTGTTTCAGAGTAAATCTTCTACGTTCAACAATATAAACGGATGAAAAGACCTTAGTTGTTCAGCAGTAAATAAAATGTCTTATTAGTGATGCTAGCGTAAACATCCACAAGCAACCTTTTATTGAATTCTCCTAAAACAGCGGGAAAATAATTATGGAGTTCATTTCGTGTTTATTTGTTCAAGAAGTTTATGGGGCAAATATGTTGTCATCAAAGGTAACTGTCTTTATTTAAAGGTACTAGGCGTTCACTTTTTTTTTTTTTTTTTTTTTAAACAAACAAGGTTATAAGTGGGAATTTTATCTGGAACAGTAGGTAGCCTTTCTATTCAGTTCCAGCCGAAAGATTTTACGCTTTGCGTCAGACCTCTTACGGTGCACCTTCATGAATATTTTGATGTTTGGGCTCTGGAATTAACGGCATTTTACTGTAAGGTTATGGTTAACCAAACTCCGTTCCACTAAGGAGCTTAAGAATGGTACTTTTGTTGTGAGACTGAAATAACGTGAAAATCTATTGATCCCAGAAAAAGAAAACAATGGAAATGTTTGAGAAAGCTTTGAAAAGTACTTTTAAAATTATTTCAGTTGGTCAGCAAATGAATGGGAGTGTCTGTCACACTTTTATCTTTGATTGTACCACATTTGTTCTGTTTCCCCTCTTTGCTCCGGATACATTGTTCCTTTGCCACCTGGCCAATCAGCTGGTTCCATTCAGCGCCACTTTCCTTGAGCTGGCTATTTCTGACGTCAAGTTGGAGATAACAAACACTCGACATTTTGCAACCCAAGTACAGAAAGCCTTATAATAAAATATTCTTATGTGTTTAGCACGGAGTATAAAATATACAGAGCTGTGGAAACAAAATTTAAAACTAAGTTCAGTGAAAAACAAGCTAAATTAAAATCATTTAAATGTGGATATTAAAGACTTTTTTTCGCGTTATATAGCACCATTACAATAACAAGCCTTGATATGTCATGACCATTATAAAGTAGTGAAAAATTAAATTATTGATTTATTAATGTTATTTTAAAAATAGGACTCTAAGAGAAAATTAACGGAGATTACAACAAAATGCTTTTCGGCAGTTTAGTAATATATTCTTGCATATGAAAAGAAAATAATGAAGGTGAAAAGGAGAAGCAAGCAGTTAAAGTTAATGTGGAAACCTAAAGTGGAAGCACTAAATGTACATGTAAAGCGAAACATGAAAAAAAGGAATGGTAACGAAAGAGAAAGCTGAATAAATATGTAAGAAATCAAAGGATCTTTGGTAAAGACACGAAAAAAATCAAAGGAGCTTCGATAGAAAATGATAGAGTGAGAAGAGAAGAGAAAAATAATAATGGCAAACGCTTTATATCAAGGCACGCTAGTAGTAAAGACTCTTGACGATGGGCTAAGGTAAAAAAGAAGTTCGGTGTCAGAGACCATTAAATTCGCCCCTTTAGCCATGAATAGATTGGCAGCCCTCCCTCCTCCCTCCACCGCCCTCCCACCACCATCCTCCCTCCACCATCCATCGGACGTCGTAAAAGAAGCGAGGAGACGGTCGGTTCATTTCTTCGCCCATAAACATAGCTTGAATTGTACGCGTAATTTTAAATACTTTTTGTAGTGATTCTCACTTAACGAAAAAAAAAACTAAATGCGTGTTTCGTAAGAGCTGTGTCTGTTGTTTCATTTTATCTTTTTATTTTATTTTGTTTTCTGTTATCTGAGTGTAATGTGAGAGCAACTGCGTGGGTTTTTTGTTTTGAAAACTTCGCCCTAAACAAAAGATTTTCATGCCATTCATAATAAGCGCCTTATTTCCCAAATATTTGTTTATTTATAATTTTTATTTCACAGATTTGACTGACTGATTTCATGATTATTAAGATAGATAAAATATAAATGGGTTAATGCTTTCTGCATTAAATGTAATTCTCTCGTAATACAGGAAAGCTAGCGTGAAGAAAATGAAAAAAGATAGACTGTGGCAGACCTATACCATTCAAGATAGTTCTTCAAAAATAACACAGAAGCAGCGTTTACCTGAATTTCTAAAAGAAATATCAAAGAAAATTTTCATTTGCAGAGACTTCACGAAAGCACACCTTTGAAAAAGCATAATAAAATAAAGAAATAAGAAACGATAACTATTGCCAAAATTCGTTACCAATTACAAAACTAACACGCGTTAAAGGAAGTGACGTATGACAAGGAAAGTCAGTTAATTTACAATGGACGAACTGTTTTTGTCAATGAATATTTAAGGCGTAGAATTCAACAAATTTTTCTTCTAAAAGCAAAGTGTTGATAATCGAACTGAAAACCAGAAGTCAGAAAAAAATTCATATTTTCTTAATATTCAATATTAATTTTGAAATAGAAATTCACTGAGCATGGATGGATACAGTGAAGTGCAAACGAGAAAACATTACTCACTGAAATTTATATAATCAGCAGTTCCAGCTGAGGTGCAATTTAATACAAACAATCCGAATTGAAGCAGAAACTCTCGTAGAAACAGCAAAAATGTGACTGAAAAATAGAGGAATGGAAATGTTTTTCTGTTTACCTGATACGACACCTCTCAAAGCTTTCCTCAGCAAACGAGAAGGGAAATATTCTGAGTAAAGTTTACCTTGAACTGTTTTAACGAGGTGTCCAAAGGTGCCGTTAATTCAAAATATTTTTACTTCAAAACACTTTCGTCACACGCTTACGCTCACAGTTTTAAAGGAATACATGTAACAGGAATACATGTGTGTTTATTAATTACATACACACCCCAGTGTGGTAGGTCGGTAGATCAATCTCAGCATACCATCCACTAGCCCACCTACTCTAATTGGGTAACATTATGTTCCTGCATAAAAAAAAAAGGGAGAGGGGGTGGGGGGGGAGGCGTAAGGCTGGTACCGTAATCTAAAGATTTGCTGAGAGAGTGGAGCGGGATAATGGGAAAAAAGTGCATGAGAACTCTTATTATCCCCATAAATCAAAATCAACCTCCGGCCACCTCAGTATTTGGCTATTTCCAAGATGGCTGACACTTTTCCAAAATGGCGGCAAATTTGCTGTATATTTCAAATAGTTTCATTTCATAAGCCTATAAAAGTTGCATACTATCCATATAATGGTTGAAAATTTGTATTTTGGGATTCTTACTGTCATGAAGAGATAAAGTGAACCCATCTTTCCAATATGGCTACCATATGAACACCATATTTCCAAAATGGCCACCAAAGATAAAAAAAAAGCCAAAGATAAAAAAAAAGATAAAAAAAAAAAAAAGTATGTATCTCCTGAGAGAAACCAGTATGTTTTGTGTATCAGTTAGTTTTAGCAAGTGCAGCTGGAGAGAGCTGTGCAGCTAAGTCCAGATTTGTAGCACTTGCACCTGCCATGTCATTCCTTTTTGCAGCCACACTTATTCAGTTCTTGGCAAGATTTTGCTAATATTGGCAAATCTGTCCAGTACAGAAACCAGGTGCCATGAATCTGTTGCCATCCCCAGTGTCTTGGACTGGGCAAAACTGGATGACATACTGAAGACTGGCACCAAATGTGCCCTGCTTGAAAGGCAGCCCTCTTGTAATGCTCTCTAAGAGCAGGCCTTTTAGGGGGAATGCAATCATAAGCTCTTTGCTTTCTTGCAAAGAGATCAAGTCTAGTCTCATTTACATTTTTATACGAACTGCTTCTGCAATAATTTGCAGGTCTTCATCTTCTACAGCTGCTGGTGTTGAACTTAGTTTGGTGAAGGTGGGTGTCCTCACCCTTTTCATCAGTGCTCGGATGCTGAAACAAAGATATGCCTGTCCCATGGAAGGATGTTTGTGCAGTTGTGGCACTTGGATTATGGTCCAGATTGTCAACAGCACAAGTTGTAAAGAGCCCTTTTCTTAGTGTAGTGGGACAAACAGCCCTTATTACAACTGCATCTCCTAACCCTCTAGTCAATTCCAGAACCCTATCTTAGCTGATGCTGATTCCATGGTGATGGAATGTATCAATTAATTGACACTTCATGGTTTTTGCAAAGACCAGGAGACCAATATATATTGGAAACGGAGGTTCTCTTGACTTGGAATGTCTGGAGAATGTTGAAGATGCTGGATTCTTTTAACAGTTGAAGTGCAAAAGTTGTGCTAAAGCTAGGTCAGTAGATGATGTTCCATATTTAAGTTGGGATTTTATATCGCCACCGTTTTGTCACACACTTACAAATTCCAACAAACTTGGTGGCACAGATTCTCTTCTAGCGTCTGCTGTTAAGGTTTTCATCAAATTCTGTCTTATGCTCAAACATCTTTTTCCTCAATATCTTAGCTGCTTGGCCACGATTAGTGCATCATTGTAGTCACATGCTGTGGCTAGGACTTCTCCCATTTTCCTTTTGTAGGCAAACCAAATTTCTCTTCCCTTTTTATAGTCCTCCAGTTCTGGGATGCGGCCAAGTATCTTTTCTTTCAACCGTGTTCGGTGCACAAAGGAAGCATCAACATTTAGCTGTTCCAGTCTTTGTTTGTACAAATCATAAAGTTCTACCATTGTAAAATAGCAGCACCCATCTGTAATCAACTGCTTGTCTCTTATGTACATCTCAAGCTCAGCAAAAGCATGGGCACATGCCTCTTGTCTGTACTGCATATAATCATCTCCAATTTTCTGGGAATTTAGCCAGGCCCTTTTCCTGTTGTAGACACCTGTCAGACAAGATGGGTGATACATATGATCCTGAGAAGCAATATCTCCAGCACTAAGCTTGGCCAGAAGTTTCTCATCTAGTCGGTTGGTGGCACATCGTTGCAGTTTTTCATGTAAAGGCAATGTCATGGCCAATCGTAAATCTTTGATTGATGCAGGCTGGTCACAAATAAAGCATATTCCTTCTTTCTTAGTCTTAGATTCTCCTGCACCTTCTTCATCTGCCTTCTGGCTACTACGTGTGAATTTTCCTTTCTAGTTTTGTTGTTTTGAACTTCAGCATACATGATTCATGATATGTTGCTTTGTTATTTTCAAAGGTCTGCAGAGTTCCATCACCTTCATCAAGCCTTTTGGGATGAAATGGTATAGGCATTGCATTTAACTTATAGAATTCAGGAATGTTTATAGCAAGGGTAACATAGCCAGCACCAGATGCATCAACTAGTCTTTCACATGTGTCCTCTTGGCACAAGCAACAAAGCATCCAGTTAGTCATACTATCTCCCTTCAGGAAAGACGTTGACTTCCAAGATTGTCCTGTCATTGCTTTTGTTCTATAGGCTGAGGGTTTATCCTTTTACCACCTATATAACTATATGCACTTTCAGATATGGGATACAACTAGGCTCAGATATCAACTTCAGTCTTTTTCCTTTCATTCACTTCATTATCCTCACTTTATCTCTGTAAGAGTGTTAGCTCAAAAATTCATTTATGCATTCCTTGGCTTCCTTAGTTCAAGTCCTATCCCGTGCTTTTGCACACATCTGCGTTTCTCTCCTTACCTATGTGATTCAGCCCTGCTCTCATCTTACTGTCATATATTTACTCAAAATGTCTATATGAAGGAATCACTCTCTTTTTCCACAGTCCATATTAACATTCATTGCATTACCATTTAAACCTTGCTTTCTCCCTACACTCATTCTGAACTTTTTCTTCTGCAAACACTTTCAAACACTTTCACTAGTTTTTGCAGTTTCTCTTCACTAGCCACATTCGGTTCTGTGTTGCAGTAGATCGTCTTTTGTCCATCCTTTTATTCTCATTATTCATATTTCCTTCATTCCTCATTTGTTATCATAATTTTGCCTCTCGTTCTGATGCCTTGCTTTGTGTATCTCGATTGCCACATGGTCCACAGTTGCTAATCCTAACATATTTTCAAAGCTTAACAGACACCCTTATAGTATAAAAAAAAAAAAGCGAGCTATTACCTCAGTGAATCCTGTGAGTTATCATATGGCAGACACACTTGGCTGCACCAGTTGCACCTAAGATTCCTTCACCCCTTCTAATTCCTAAAGCCATGACAATATTATCAGACATATAGGTGGCTCCCTGAAGATTGCAATGATTTTAAGATTAGCTCCACATCCACTTTCCTTATCATATCAGAGCAGACTCGGAGACCATGTGAGAAGTTATGGAGAGGGTATCTGTGTTGCCTGTCGCCTTATGATACACACACACTGCTTGGTTTACTTTCGATCAAGACATGCATGCTTATGATTACAAACATATTTATTTTAGAGCTGGTATTTGGGTGTTTATCTGTAATACTATTTGGTTGTCCACTTCCGAGTCGGAAATCTCTCTTTATTGCGTCTTGTGCTGAGAAGTGTATAAGTTAAATTTGATTTTTGTGAAGTCTGAATATTTGTGCCTTTGACTTTGAACATCGATCTGCTATTTTGTCAGCATTGATGGATATCATGACTGGGTAAGGCTGGTATGAGGTAAAATCAGCATGGGCCTACGTACAAGAATGCATTCCCCATTTTCTGTTACTAAATACAAAAAATAAGGGAAATCGAATAAATCAATTATTAGAGGTGTATTTAGAGATGTGTTTTCTACGGTGTGCCGATTTTTCCTCGAACCGGGTAACAATGATGAACGATAGATATTAAGTGATAAGGTAAAACTCAGCCTAAATGAAATTCTAACGCAAGCACATACGAAAGGGTACAATTACAATTTTTATATGAAAATACTGAATTTAGTTTAGTTTTTATTTTATGACGACTACGCCCTTTCCCTTTGAGCAGACGCTAAAAGAAATGTATAAATCCAAAGTGACACCTCTCCTTACTCGTGTAAATCCTTGAAAAAGAAAGATGAAAACATTTCCTGGAGATTCCCTGTGAACGAGGCGTCGTAGATTTGCCCGCGAAAGCAAATGGAGTGAAAATGACTCCTTTTTGAGGAATTTATGAGGCAACTCTATTACGGGCATCACAGTTTCAAAGAGAAACCGTCAAAGACTCCACCAAACCCAATAGGTGTGCGCCTGATGCATGGATCATGTTTTCTTTGCGAAACCAACAACAAGCGACTGGAGGTTCTGAGCGAAGAAAATAAGCTACAGAATATGAGTTCGTTCACCTACAAAGGGAGTCGGATAAACTCGTGTTCTGAGGCGTCTTCCAGCGAAGAGAACAAAACCGACGTGTGACTTTCGTGCCGGTGAATGGTTAACACTCAACGGCTGCAAGTTACTCGAGTGTGAAAAGAAAAAAAGTGGAGCCGTCCTTATTTGATTGTCAGTGCTTATATTCCCACTAAGCTGTGATCGTGAGGAACTCAAAGATATAAAACAAGCAATCGGTAATAATGATGGTACGCTAAATGTTGGAAAATGGAAAGATAGAAATAAAAAGATGAAAAAGAAACAGAAAGAAAGTGACCTATTTTTCCATAACCGGACATGCATTGACAGAGGTTTACCTCCGAATTAAGAAAATGGCCATAAAAAAATTAAAGCATATTCCAAAATAGTGAATAACAAAATCATGATGTATTTGCACCTAGGTAAAAAAAAAAAAAAAAAAATTACTGATTTGAAAAGAAAGGGGTAGAAAGTATCGCGATAGGTAATGAAGTTAACACAAGCATAACAGTAAGTTGCCTAAACAAAAAAAAAAAAAAAAAAGTGAAATAAAAACCATGCAAAGAAAAATTGAGAATGGAACAAACATACAGACAAGTAAAAAAATGAGCTGAAGTTTTTTGGCGCAATGGAGTTTTCTGTACAGCGGATAATCAAGGCCACCGAAAATAGATCTAACTTTCGGTGGTCTCGGTATAATGCTGTATGAGCCGCGGCCCATGAAACTAACCACGGGCCGGTGGTGGCATGTCCTATATTGTTGCCAGAAGCAAGATTGTGGCTAATTTTGACCTTAAAATAAAAACTACTGAGGCTAGAAGGCTGCATTTTGTTATGTTTGATGATTGGAGGGTGGATGACCAACATACCAATTTGCAGCCCTCTAGCCTCAGTAGTTTTTAAGATCTGAGGGCGGACAGAAAAAGTGCGGACGGCCAGACAAATCCATCTCAGTAGTTTTATTTTTTAGAAAACTAAAAAGAAAAATGAAGAAGGAATAAACAGATACAAAATCAAAATAATGATGCAAGTGTGATCATAAAGTGCTGCTTATCTCTGAAGGAAAACTTGGAGAAAGGAGAATAGACACACTTTTTGAATCATACCTGGCTGAGAACAACTCATCTTTCACCCAGGTATGGACAAGGAAAGGCCTTTTGAATTAAATGATCTTTCGTTCATGCCACGATGAATAACAGTCAAAAATCCTGCTTCATAAGTAATTTAAGAATCACTTATCTTAAACTGCGCTGTTGCTTTAATGCCGTTTCACAAAAAAGACTTTATTATACACACTCTAGCTTTATGTGTGCCCTATCAATAAGGACCATTCATTCACTGTTTACTTGCGGGAGAAGAGTCCCGCATCCTAAGCACTAGTCAGGTTACCACATTCTTCATTTAATTTGTAGAGAAAAACGGTCCTCTTATTGCTCGTCGCGTTTGTTCCCTCTCCTGTCGAACTACAAAATGCTCTCCCTGTTTCTTTTTTTTTTTTTTATCTAATTCTTGAATTCTTGTATCTTACAGCGCAGTTTTTATAGTTTCCTTCTTTGTTAGGTTCTGATCTTTTCCTTGCCATATCTCCTTATCTTGCCATTATCTCCAGTCAAATGTCTCGGCTAGGTAAGGACATTAGATAATGTCCAGGGAAACTTGACAACAATTAATGATATATTTACTCCTTAGCTGATAAATTAAAAGGAAAGGTAAGTGATATATATATATATATATATATATATATATATATATATATATATATATATATATATATATATATATATATATATATATATATATATATATAATGTATATATATATATATATATATATATATATATATATATATATATATATATATATATATATATATATATATATATATATATATATATATATATATATATATATATATATATATATATATATATATATATATATATATATATATATATATGTGTGTGTGTGTTGAATGAATTTTATCACATCACCGTGATTCATATAGAAGCATTAAGCTACAAACGTCCTTTAATATCAATTCTCTCTACCTCGAAAATAATATATTTACATAAAAGTTACCCGAAGGGGAATTTTTTTATTTGATAATAAATACGTCATCTCGTGGGATCGAACCACGGAAGACAAGCCGTGTGGTTTAATGCGCGTCATCGTAGTCCTGAGTTCTTGTCTTCCGTGGTTCAAGCCCACGAGGCGACGAACTTATTATCAACTAAAAAAAATTCCCTTTCGGGTAGCATATAGGAAAATATGTTATTTCCGAGGTAGAGTGAATTGGTTATTAAAGGACGTTTGTAGATTAATGCTTATATTATATATATATATATATATATATATATATATATATATATATATATATATATATATATATATATATATATATATATGTGTGTGTGTGTGTGTGTGTGTGTGTGTGTGTGTGTGTGTGTGTCGAAAACTTCTGAGACTTTCTAGTTCATTTACACTCATTACAAGAAGCTTCGTCAGCAGTGAAACTACATCGTGCCCATATCCTTCATTCTACCATTTCTGCTACATGGCGAAGTTTTACTGCTTACCTCGTATAGTTTCCGCATTATACATTATGTTCCACCAAACTATCTTTCTCTTCCCGTTGTATACATGGTAACCCTTCACCACTTCATAATATCTCTTCTTTGAATAGCCTTTCATCCCCATTATTACATAAATGCATTGCAAACAAATCCTTTCACCAACTTCCTCTACGTTCATTTGATTGAACACGATGTCCAAACTTCCCTCAGATGATACTCAACCATTGCTTCATGCATTTAACATTTTGTCTCCCCCATATTCGTTTTAAGTTCAACTACGTTCTCAAGGCCCTTGTTTTATCACTTGCTCATGTACTCATTGTATCGATCTTTCTCTCATTTTACCTTCATTTTGTAAAGTTTATTCATAAGAAATCATATGACTCAACGCCTTCCATTCTCTCTGTTTATCCAACAAGTCTTCTTTCCATCCTCTGGCTTCTATGTACCCTAGACTTGCTCGTGTTAATAACAAGATCATATTTTTCCTTGTCGACGATATCAAAGTTCTTTACCTGTCTCTAATTGCTCTCTGTAATCATAAATTAACCTAATTCTCGGCAAATAAATAATCCACATTTGATACACAACTCCTTCTGCCAAAGATTGGAATAAAAGCCATCTTTCTGTAACACACTTTATTTTTTATTGAATAGTTATCTATTCATATAAATGCAACTGGTAATTTAACTTTTATTTCTCTTTCCCGAAAAGCACTTCTTAGGTGGAAGACTGGCACTCACATATAGAAAAACGTTTTTTTATTCTGTTCCTCTTTGAGGCAACTTGTAAGCAAATGCAAGTCGGAAAAAGATATATAAACTCAAAGTTTGTCAGATCCTCTTAGTTTTTTGAGAAGTTAATGAGTCTCTTTATGTAGTCGGTATGCATATTCTTTAAGGTTATGATGTTAAAATTAATGGTAATGTTTTGTTTACTATATGTTTGTTTTACTTTTGTATATGCAGTAAGGAATTAATAAATCATGTGCTATTTTAGTTTTCGGTGAAGGTGATAGTATGTGAAGCTGATAATGAAATTTCGTCGTATTTTACATAGCATGATGAATATAATGATCGAATGATGGCAAAATTTGGATAAGGGCAAGTAAAAAAATCTAGGGGTGCTTAAGAGCAACTCCGTACCCTTCCTCACCTAACCTTGCCAGTACAGTACCACACAACTGCAAACAATATATGCTTATAAGCAAAAAACCAGTACACTTAAAACTGAAAAATCTATACAAAAGGCAATTATCTACCTTTTTCTCTATATTTATAACGTAATATACGCATAAATACACTTTGGAAAAATGTAACCCCTTCTTTCTCTCTCTCATAAGTGACACAATTCAGTAGGTAGGTAGCCTGCCTGTGTTTACCCACAGCCTACCATTGTTCCATGACCATTAATGAATACCTATACAGCAACTCTCTTATCTCTTGTTACCATATTTTATTACCATACATGAGATTCAAACTGCGTGTGTGTGTGCGTGAACTGTTGACTTAGGCTAGGTGTTACACTCACAGTATCCATTTGCATAGGTCAAATAGGCTATTACAGGTGTAGTAAAAAAAAAAAAGTGTCCAACTAGTTGTCAGGTTGTTATGTGTCATGAGCCAAGGTATACAGCTACGATCTGAATACTTCGATATTAGTCATAAGGTTGGAACTCGACAATCTGGTAAATAGCAGTTCCAAAAAACCAGAGAACGGATGGAAAGAAGGTTTAAAACAGGGGAAACAAAAGTCAAGACCGAAAGATAATAAGAACTCCTCCCTTCTCGACAGATCATAGTCTGAATAGTTAAAAATAAAAGCTGTTTTTACGTTGAAAGTTGGGAACGGTGATACCTATTTTATACAATTTTCTGTTATGGACATCCTGAATGGAGGAGACATATTGAGAAATAGCATTATATTAAAATGTTTAAAAATAATACGATCAATAAAAGTTAAATTATTTGGAATATTGGTTAAAAGTTGAGTGTGTCACTCCGGACAATGTGTTGAATTTCCAGCTCCAGCAGTCTCCTCGTAGCATCAGTATAAAAGGGAGTGCTATACAACCATGCTCTGGACAGTTTCAATCTGACTAACTTGGTCACCACGTTGTTAAGTTTGCAGTACTGAAGAAATCCGAGGTCCAGTTTCGCTTTTCGAAATCTCCGCGTAGTTTTTCTTCCAAATTTCGGCATGTACCGAGGAGCGCTTGGGCGGGGCTTAGCTCGCCCTGTTAATTTTATCTGAATTTTTAAAAATATTATCATTTAGAATGTTTTCTTTATATATATGTACATATATATATATATATATATATATATATATATATATATATATATATATATATATATATATATATATATATATATATATATATATATATATATATATATATATACATATAATATAAACATATATATAAAAACCATCTTTTAGGGAAACTGTAGCCCAAAATTTACCCTGCCTTCAATAAACAAACCTCCCTTTTCCCAAGCCATAAAAGGCTGGAATCATAATTTAGGGTCTTAGTGAAAGCTTACTCAGTGCTATTATTCATCCTGAAAATGATCAAGACACTTTTACCCTTGAATAATATATCTTTTTCTTTAAAAATTTTGCCGTAAGAACCGTCAGAAATATATAATTCTTCGATGAGTTTCCTTCCTGCCATGGTAATATTGCGTCAATCGAAATATTGATAGTTTCTTCAGTAAGAGGCGTTGCTTTATTAATCCGCATTAGCTATAACGATGAATCTTTAAGACGAATAGATATTTTACACACACACACACAGGCACCGTTTGCAGTCATTGTCAAATTATTTATTGCAATATTTTATATATACTTTTGAAAATAAAACATATATTTGAATGATGTTTTATAATAATCTACTTCTCGTATGAAAGACATCATTTACTGAACTTAATTTTGCGAATCATTTTATAGCGTGAATACAATCTTTGGTCTCTATTTGATTAAGATCACAGATTGTATATCTGTCTCAAGGTTTCGTTTATGTTTGGGTTTCCAGTTTAAAATCTTAAGGTGGAAAGAATCTGACCAAATATATTCAAAGCAAGGGCTAGCAGTTTCTAGAAATTCTAAAAATCGGCATGAATTTTAGTCCAGTCAAGACTCAAGATACCCATGCATGGTACCGTTTTGTCCGAGTCTCTCTCTCTCTCTCTCTCTCTCTCTCTCTCTCTCTCTCTCTCTCTCTCTCTCTCTCTCTCTCTGAAAAATAGCCTTTTGGGGGAAACAAATCAGCAAAAGCATAAGAAAACTCCTCGCAAAGAGGTTAGGATTTCATGCCTCTCATATTTTTTTAACAAACTCGCATTAAGTGGACTTTCCTTTGGACGTAATGTAAAGGAAGATGTCCAGGGTTTAGACTCCTCAAGTTTTTCATCTGATGTAAGTTAAAAATTGAATTGCCGTTTTTGTACTTGAATTTAATGTTTGTTGATTTACCCTGATTTGTTACCAGATTAGACGTGTTTTTTCTTCTTCATACAGCGCTTACTTCAAACTGTTTTCTGTAGAATAATAATAATAATAATAATAATAATAATAATAATAATAATAATAATAATAATAATAATAATAATAATAATGTGTGGATTTTTGAATGATTACAAATGTACACAGAAGCGATTGACAGCTAAAGGCTTCTGTATAGTTACACAAATGTGCTTCAAAAACTGAACACGAAAACAAGGCCCTTGTCTTCCTGTCTTCTGTATTTATCAGTAAGTGCTAAATTGGTAGTTCCTTTCTGATATTTTCGCGAAATTCAGGAGATGAATTTATGAAGTCTTTCCTTCTGTTTCTCTACTCCTTGCAATTCTTTTCCGATCTTAATGAACGATGACCTTTCAACAGAACTGTTTTCTCTGTGGTAGTTCTTGCAGTTAATGCAACTACGAAAGTTCCCTGAAATTTTTACTTTCCTAAAAGCTATGATCTATTCATCCGGTGCACTGTAGGCATTACTTAAGGTTCTTTGTAGCGTCCCTTTGTCCCATAGCTGCGACCCCTTTCATTCCTTTGACTGTTCCTCCGTTCATATTATCTTTCTTCCGTCTTACTTTTCACCTTCTCCTAACACGTGTTTCAAAATACAACTGCGATGTTTTCTTCCTGTTATAAATTCCAAACCTCCTTTACTTTCAATTTCCATTTTAGCGCTGAATGACTTCATAAGTCCCAGAGCTAGGCCTTTGGCCTAAATTTTATATTCCATTACATTCCATTCAATTCATTAGTTAGCTAGGCCTGACAGATAGCTAGTGTCGACTCAAATGAATCTTCACACGGTCTTTAAACCTTAAATCTCAATGGCTAGGTGCGTGAGAGTTTTCTCATTGCTTTTCCTGAACGCTGTTGTCTCCATTTTATGCAGTCTTGTAAATTTCAACGTCATGAATATTTCCACTAAATTCAGGAAATTCTAGAAATACAACGCATGTTTTCGTTCCTATTACTTATGCCTTAAAATTCAGAACTACGATTGCTGTTTCAAGGGAGTTGGGACACGTCTGAATGTACGATTTCTGCTTCAGTTTATACTTGTTCATTCCAAAACTTCTTTTACCTTGAGTATTCAGCAATTTTTGTTCATCTCCGTTCCTAGAAGATAACATGGAGAAAGTAGTTGGGGTGAGTCTGAGAGGGACACTGATTTAGAAAAGTGGAATGACGTTAATTATCAGTGCAATGAACGAGCTAGAGCTCATTATTATTTTCAGTGCCTTTACGTTTTTACGGTATTTTCAAACAAGGCCACTAGCTTCGAAGTAAGGTAAGGAGAAAGGGAAAAAATAAAGGCATCAAGAGAATAATCGACATTTCAATTTTGTAACACCGAGTTTTTGGTCTTGTCCACAAAGTGAATTTTGAAGCAGTTGGTCAAATCTACAGCTTCACTGTTCTGTTGCATTTCGTAACACTGGACTGCTCTCCTCTCATTTCATTGTCTGTTTTACTGATCAATGATTGTTTTATCTAAACTTATGTCATACGTACGGTCATATGTATCAGAAATGAACAAATTGGACTAAAATTAAAGAAAAATTGTAAACATTTTCCCCTTGAAACAATCACTCAGCCCATTCATTTAAGTTATTATTATTTACAATATTCTTTTATTCGTAGATATTAGAAATCACTGTCCTTCCAATACTTACATCTTATATGACCTTCTTAATAAATCAAGTGGACTTCTCTAACCCTATGGCATAGAACTGTTACAAACTGCAGTTCTATACATAACAAGAATCATGAAAAACTCCAAAATAAAATCATCCGTCATGAAAAATTTAAAATGAAGTTAACTTCATAGTTTTTATTAAAAACATCTTTAACCATTTTTCCAGTTTCCAACTTCGGAAATTAATATTGATGACATTTAAATTCTCGTTAACCCAAATGTGACCAAAGGGCGTAGTGGTTTGAATGAATGAATTAATGAAGTACAAGTTTCCTGAGAACAATCGGAATGTTAAACAGAACGCATCTCTGAAAGAATTCCCAATTCTTTGTGAGTGCTTTTTTTTTCTTGCATGTTTCCCGCGAGGAAGTATGTTTACAAGTCATCCAAGCACGAGAATAAGAAAAACAATAAGTCATTTTGTTTGTCAGAAACTTTCTCTCTCTCTCTCTCTCTCTCTCTCTCTCTCTCTCTCTCTCTCTCTCTCTCTCTCTCTCTCTCTCTCTCTCTCTCAGCAAAGAATCTGCTCGAAACTGACAATTAAATGACACCAGTTCCTCCTTTTTACAACTTAACTCATGATTCTAATTAATCATTCTAATGATCTCAGGAGCGTTCTAGAAAATTTCATTTAGTCTCTCTCCTTGCAAAGGAAAAATGGAAAGCAACGTCAGAGCTGGGAAAGTTCGAGCGTTGAATTGTTTGCTTTTTTACCTTTCAATAATTTATTAGCTGCTTTTCTTATCTCGTTGCCTTCAAAAATAACTAAATAAAACCAAAAGAAATTTTCTTTCACATCCAATAATAACCTGTGTTACTTTCAAGACCGATTTATTATATTTTCACGTGTATCAAGTTGTTGCCGTTGATATTATGTCCAAAGAAAATAGATTAACAGTGGTGTTTTTTATCTGAAGGCATCATTACTCTGTTTTCCCTGGACGTAATGTGAGTGCCAATGAATGATTATAGTTATTGATTCAATAACTATAGTCATTGATTCAGTAACTATAGTCACTTACAGTTGACGAGATACTGTATGGAAGTTAGGATCCACAAGCAAGGAGAGGAAAAAATAAAATGATAAATATGGAAACAAACCTACAGTAAACTCAGCATTGAGATTGAAGAAATCAAAGGCACTGAAGAATACTTCAAGGAGAGGAAATCATATTTATTGCCAAGTTTGTTTCGATAACCGTCAGCTACACCGATCAATAAGAAAGCAATTGTCGTTTTTTCATCGTCAGGGTGAGTTGGCGTACTTCAAGCAAGTATCCAGGAGACATAAGTTCGAGTTCGTCGAGACAATTCCTCAGTTGCAGGGCTTGAGAATTTTTTTTTATCTTCTCTTCTTTTGAGTGAAATTATATTTTTTTCGTATGGATTAAGCCTGATCGCTGGGTAAAATATTTTTTGGCGTTATTCCCTCACCTTGGGTAAAGACTGTAGCAACCGCAACATGGCTGATTTATTCTCTCACATTTCCTGAGAGTTAGAGCCTTACTTCTACCCATTTGTGGGTGAGAATTACGCAAGACTGGCTTCCCCTAATTTTTCTTCTGAATTGTTACGCTCGTAGGCAGGAAACTCGTTCCAGTTTGAAATTTGTTCCAGCGGAAATTTGATCCGGTTGAGTTTGTTGCAGCTGCAGTTATTTTCCTCACTGAGATGCTCCTTCGATGTTGTTCTTGAGTTTGTAGGCAGCCTCTTGTGTTTAGATCTTTGCTGTTATCCTTTGCAATTAACACACACGACTTTTTGTGCCTTCCCACGTGAGGAATTTTATATATTAAGATTTGTATTTTGATGGCAAGTATTTGGAGCATTTTTACAGACAGTTGATAGCCGGAACTTGTAAGAATATTAGTAAGCAAAGTTTTAACTCGTGAAATTTTGTACCTAGATTTGAATACTTAAATTAAGTAGCTGGAGTAGTTTACAGAAACTAAAGCCCTTGATGGAGTAAAGTGTCGATTGTTGTGTAGGAAACATTTCTATTTTATATTTCTGTCAAATGTTTTGATTGCGTTATTGCCCCACATGATTTTAGAACAATTTGGATGCGCTTGTTAGGTTCATCTTTGCGCAGGCAAGCACTTGGCTTTCGCTTTCTAATATGCATTACAGTTATACCAAAAACGGATTAGCCATCCCTGAACCCACTTTCTTTCCTAACCTGTGTGCTTTTGAAGATTTTATTCCTCGTTGACTGTAATACGCAGCAATTTTGCAACGAGAGATAGGCTGTATATTAGTTGGTATTGGGTGGAAGCTCATTATTGCTTATGTTTCTACTGATGGCTACTGTGTTCACATTTGCATTGTATTTGCGTGCATTCCCTTTTTTGCTGGTTCAAGGCTGTATCATTCATTATGGAATCTCTTCGTTGTCACATGAGTAACTTTTCGTTGTGCAACCATACTTCCTTAAACTTTACATTGCTGCTGATGATTGAGGTGGATATATTCTCTCATGAGAAATTCAGTATTTTTCGTCCCCTTGTTCTCTTGATTTGGAATGGTTAGTTTCCCTTTTGTATTTTTTTTTTATTTCCCCATATCAGACGTCATTACTGAAACTAGTATATCCTCCTCTCTTTCCTTGTTCTGTCGCATGTGGGGACTCACCTCATATGGATGAATTTTGAAGTATTTACTACCTGTGTTGCATAATGATTGTTTCCATTCTAGAAGCCTTCCGTGTCGTTTTTCTTGTCTGTACGAGCTGCCTTTAGTCTTACACGTCCTTATTTTTCCTCTATTTCTCTTTCATTTATATTTCTTAAGGATGACTTAAATGTTACCATTATTAATACCCAAATTGGTAAGGTGGAAGGAGTGGATGGTGTATGGATCCAAACACAATATAAAAAGTTTACCTCTGTTATTATATATTGTAGTTTACTGCCATCCCAAGGCTGGAGCGACCTCTTTTTCCTAGACATCTGATGTTTTTAAAGCTATTCGCTAAGAATAAACCAGTGTTCATTCTTGGTGATTTTAATGATGGTCTCTTCACAAGGGGAATCTTATTATAAAAATATTAAATAGTTTAAATTTCAAACAAGAAATTAAGAAGGCAACTAGAGTGACAGCAAATTCTTCTTCGTTAATAGAGACAGTGATTACAAATAAAAGAGAGGTGATCATTTAATCGGATGTGTTACGGAGCCCCATTGCTGACCATGAAATGCTCTCCGTTGTGGTGAACATACGAAACCTAAGCCTGAACCGCAGACGGTCACTGATCGTAGTAAAAAGAATTATATTCCAAACACTTTTTGTGATTCACTTTGAAACGAAATTTCGACAATGAACAACATTTTAAACGCGGACAACGTTAATCATCAGGTGACTTTACTAACGGAGACTTTTAACAAATGTCTAAAATACCGTGCTCCCATTGTTACCATAGAAGTACGCAGACCTTTTGCCCCTCGGGTAGATTAAAACTTACGAGAATCTCTGGTGAAAAAAAAACTACAGTTACGATTGAAAAACGACAGATACAACCAGGAATTAGCAAATCAATTTAAACAGTCTAAGAAAAATACGCATTTTATTCTTAGCACTGCGAAAAGTACTCATTTTAGAGGGTAATATTCCTGCATCTTGGGAAGTATTAAACGTTATGATCCTAGGTCTTAAAAATGATAAGAATAAGCTAAATTTTGAAAATCTCTTACAGGTAGCAAATGAATTTAATGACTATTTGCCACCTTTGGGGAAATTGTTCTCAAAAAGTCACAAGAGGTTCTGAATGATAAGGCATTGGTCAGAGTAACCCCATACAGTCTCGGTCAAGTTTTCCACGCTTCAGACCACAACCTGTAGATATTACTGTAGTAATTTTAGTATTTAAAAATCTAAAGGAAACAAACTGTATTGGCTCAGATGGTATACCGTTGAAATATTTGAGGGATGCACTTCCAGTTCTGATTTTCTTCATAACAGTAATTATTAACACCTTGATAGTCACAGGCATATTTCCGAAATTATGAAAGCTCCGTTTTACAAAAGTGGTGATGCAGTTACTTCAGGAAATCATCGTCCCATATCGCTCCTTCCAATCCTTTGCAAAGTCATGAAGAAAATCGTAGAAATACAACTGATGTCTTTTCTCAGTTCCAATAAATTACTGGCAATCAGTCAACATGGATTGCGACCACAACTCTCAACAGAAACCGCACTTTTAAAAGTTACAGAATGCATTTACCAAAACATTGACAATCAGCGGATATCGCTACTAATAGTGCTAGATCTGTCAAAAGCATTTGATAGTGTATCTCATGAAATACTCATTAGAAAAACGAATCAGACGCACATAGATGTGTTCTGGTTCCAAGATTAAGTAATCATAGCCAATCTGTAAAAATTAATGATGTTGTATCATCACACAGAAATATTAGCTATGGTGTCCCACAGGGCTCAATACTGAGTGGCTTAAACGTAAACGAGCAGAAAACCCAATGTATGTTCACTGGATCAAGCCAATTAATTTCCCTTATTACACCAAACCTTCAAATATATTTTGGTGACACTGCTGTTACCCCAGCTAAGTCAGAAAAGAATCTAGGAGTCTATATGGATCCATATCTATTGTTTGATGTTCATACAAGTAATATGGTAAGCAAAGCAAATGGAGTATAATATTCTTGAATAAAATTAAAAATAGTTTTAATCACGCAGTGCGTATTACAATTGTTCAGTCATTAGCTTCAAGTATAGTAAACTACTGTTCAAAAGTATGGGGTAAAACCACTCAGCAGCAGCTCGACAGAGCTCAAAAGTTAAGAGAAGTTAAGATCGTATTTTCTGGTGGGGCCAGAAAATACGATCACGTTACCCCAATTCTCATGGAACCGAAGTGTGTATTCACATTCAAAATTTTCCACCATCTACTTCTCGAATGGTTATTTGTAATTCCTACCGTAGGAGACACGAGACACCATCCCCCGTCCCACACTTCATTCGGAAGATCTGGTCGTCCCTAGAACAAAAACAGATATAGGGGTAAAAGCTGTTTCTGTTAAAGGACCCCAAACTTGGAATAGCACCCTGACACCTGTGAAAGGCTCGTCTTCAATACAGACTTTCAAAGAAAAACTTAAAAATTATCTATTACAAAGATGATTTATATGTTAAATGTTCTGGGATGATTATAAAATTGTTCTAAACATACTTACTGTTTTGTACTGATTCTGTAGATGTTTATATTGCCGAATGCAAATGGTTGTGCTTCTTTTACGAGTAAGTAGTTTAAAGAATATTTAATTATGTATAATTTTAGACAAGTGTTCGTAGCATTTTGTAATATCTTATAAGAAGTTTCAGTATGTATTTTATAGTACACTCGTGCGGTTTTCAGCGCAATATGTTTCTTTTACATAAGCAACAATGAACGTTGTACCGGATATTATTTAGTAAAGAAGTAGAGTACTTTTTGTAAACGTTTTGATGTTCATTTTATGAGAATGACCAATGATATTAATTTTATCTTATGAGAATAACCAATGTAAAATGGAAATAAAGAGTTGAACCTGAATTTGAATTTGAATTCTTTATTATTCTTTCCACTCCTTCCTTTGGAGAATTGTTCTTTCGACGCTTTAGCTATCGTTTGCTAATGCTCTATTACAAGGTCCACGCAGTAGCCTCCTTTAAAACCTAGTCGGTAAACCCTTCGAGCGTTTTAACTCAAGATTGACTAACATTCAATCCAGACAGGAAGTCTGCCCAGTTTGTTTGCTAGTTATGGAAGCTTTCATCCCTTGCACATTGACTACCTTTCCTTATCGTTCCCCTCCCTTAGAACCCGTTATAGTGAACGCGCTTGTCTGGTTGGTTCCCTGCGATCTGTTACGTATTTTTACATATATGTATATTCTCTCTCTCTCTCTCTCTCTCTCTCTCTCTCTCTCTCTCTCTCTCTCTCTCTCTCTCTCCCGGACGAGTGATTTTTCTTTATCATATATTTATTTCCCTAATTTTCCTCCCATAGCCTGGATTATCATATATATTGGATTATCATATATATTTACATTCTCTATGGTAGTCTCATTGCTTATTCCTTCATTAAATATATTGATTATTACTCTTATTATTTAAGTTTTGTTGCATGGATTATATTGATATGATTTGCATTCCAAATTTTGCACACTGCATTTGCACACTGCATTTGAATAGTGATCCTTTCACAGTAAGATTTGAGGCTAAAAACCAATCAACTAAAGTACTACCAGTTTTACTTGTAAGAAGATCCTAGCTCACTACCTCACGTTTTCTAGCTAATACCGCTGTAGTTCTTGATCATCACCCTCCAGCAGTGCCAGCAACATACCGTACAGTGCCAGTTTTCACCTCCAGAGACAGTATGGATCTGTGAAATAAGAGGGGAAGCTGATGCTGTAAAATATAAACCTCTAAGTCTCCAAGGACTGCACAGATGCCTTCCAGGATACCTTGGAAAGGGAATCCCTCACTGCTGTCTTTCAAGAATCAGAGGTCCTCTTGAGTTGTGATGGTAATTGTCTTTGCAAGTTAGAAGACAAGGCCTGTCAGTGCCAGCAGCATGTTGAACAGTGTCTGTCCTCATGCCCATATGAAGTATGAATCCACTGAATGGGAGGTGAAACTGCTGCTAGAGAATGTAATCTCAGAAGTTCAGGTAGTTCAATCTGTGAGTGAGCACCATATCAGGTGTTGTATAGTGCTGTCAAAAGATTAGTAGTTGTTCTGATAACTGCATTGCAGCCACCACTTCGCCAAGGTCCTCCTCAGTGTAGCTTATACCCTACTTACACCACATATGAATCTTTGCTGTGCAGGCCTTATAACAGGCAATTGTGAACCAGATTTCACAGGGTAATCTATAAACGCATTACTGAATATCACTAGTATAAAAGTCTTCAAAGCATACCCTTGCACTCCAACAGCCAGCAAAACTTATGGAATCTCTCTTTTTTACACACAGTCTGGCCAAGTCCAAAGTCCTTCTGTCAAACTTGTGTATGACGACAGCAACAAGAATTAAAAAGGGCCTCCATTCATCCTATCTCTATGTCTACCACAACTGTCATGTTAATTAACAAAATGATATAATGTGAACATATGTCATTTTGTGAACATAAACGCAATCAAAGGCAGTGGATATCAATGCACATTCTTGCACCTACACAAAATTGCAGAATTGGGAGTACACCCACTGAAGCAAAAGCATGTCGATTTGGCAACTTTTATGGGAATAAATGCACACCCATGGTTGCATGTCCATGCTGAAAAAACTTATTTGATAAATGCTCTGGTCACAGAGCCTATATGCCTGGGTTAATAATCTCCTATATTTTGTAACTGCCTTCTTGGACTATGCAAGTCTAGTGAAGGAGTTATGAAATAGAGGAATCTCTTTAGCACACTACTACAAATGGTCTGATACTCTTCATGGTTTCGGCATATTGAACAGCATAGAACTGCTGGTACCATCATTTTCAACCAAATGCCTTGTTGGTCATATTGCAAACTTGGTGGAACAAGACCACAGTCTTGCCAAACTGTACAGGGTGTTATTCGCTGACATTCTTGCATCTGTTAAATCCTTGGGTAATAATGCCATGTCACGCTTGTTTATTCTAGTGCCATTTGTTAGACATCCACACTCTTGTTTATTCCCCAATAGTTAATTTTCACACGGAAAAATCTCGGGCAGATTCAAGGAGTTTCGAAACTTTGGGAAAATGGAAGGCAGTTTCTCTTCCTTTGGCAGATTTTGAAAATTAGGGACCTTTAGTTGCAGTCTGATGTTGACAGGAGCATGTACCCAAGTCTCGAAACTTTAGGATGTTGCAGGGGCTCTTTAAAGAATCCCTACCCATTGAGAACTCTAGAACTATGCAGTACTTGTTTTTGGATGCATGCCAGATTAGCATTGCCTAGGCATCCCTCTGAAAGGTCTGTGAAGCTTGGAATGCATATTTAATTACTTTTTCCTCAATTAAGAGAAATCTTGGATTATTGCATTAGATGATAGTTTGCAACCTATGGAATAATTTGCAGATGCCATTGATTTAAGCACGCTATACGTGTGTAGTGCGTGTTTCTAAATTAAAATTTGCTCCTGGCTAGAAACTGCTGGTAAGAGATATATTCTTTGGTTGAAAGTATTTGTATTTCACCAAGTAATCATCACTTGTTGCCCTTTACAGCAACCTGAGACTTAATGTGATTGACAGATTTGTGCTGACAATTGACATTCTCAAGTTCCCATTCCTAGCATATCAGACTCATATGCATAGGTCATCTAAATAAGGAGATTTTTGGTATTCATCTTTGATATAGCAATGGCTTGCCTAGTAGAAGACATGTCTCGGAAAACAACACTCCTCACACTCACCATGGCAACGATAGTGGTGGGAAGCGTTCTTCTCTATTCGTTGTGCCCCTAAAGCACGCTTTGGATTCATCTGCACCCCAAGAAAATCACTGATCTTCATCAGCCCCGTCGTCACGCAAGCTGTCTCCTGCCTCTGGAAGGAGTTGGAGAAACGCAAACATAGAGCTTAATGAAACTTGATGATACGCCGACAGCCCATTTAAAATGGGTTTGTACATAAGGAATGAGTGTGCATTCTCTCTCTCTCTCTCTCTCTCTCTCTCTCTCTCTCTCTCTCTCTCTGTTCCTGTTAAAAGTAAATTAAGATAGTTTCCACCTTTATAACCTGCAATATTTATAATTGTGATTTTTCTACTGATATTTTGTAATTGTGATTTACCGTTTTTACTTAACCTATCTATCACTGAAAATTCATCTTATTTCGTTTGAGTTGGTATTCGCTAAAATTAAATCTCAAAGTTAATCCCAGTTAACTTTTCCTTAGCTTTGGTTTTTGTATCTTCGAGGGAAACATTCTTCTTGACAGATATTTCCGTTGCATATTAAGGTTATGAAGAATAACTTCCGCATGCTCTGTTGTATGTTAATAAGTAGCCTATATTAAGAACTAAGTTGAACACTTTTCACTTGGAAATTATTATGTCTTTTATAATTAGCAGAACTACGCTTTCTATATATTGCCTGTTTTTATTAGAAACGTTCTCGGAAATGTACGTTTTCCTTATGTTTTGGTATTGCCAAAAACTGTTCGAATTTTTGTATGTGATAATAGAGTCAAATTCAACCTCTCCATGGTTTATTTGATGTTTATTCCTTGACAAAACTTATTATTAGAACATCGTAATCGACATAGTTCGATGATCCTTGAATATAGGTAAATCTTGTTTGGTAGACGCTTGTCAAAATATTACGCTCCTTATCTTCACTCTCCTCCTTCCTATATTTGCTCTTGTGAAAGTTAAGCATATATTGATTTTTTGCTCTTTCCCCCTTTGCTGCTGTCGTTGTTTTTACTCTGCTCATATTTATTCATTTTCTCATTTCAGTGTCACTTCTTCCTTTTACTTGAAGGCTATAAACATCGATTGATAATTAAACATTTTTTTTAATAACTGAAGTTTGTTATTTAACTTCAGTTGCTGGTGGTCACTTAGTAAATGCTTTTATTGGTCTTGGCAGTGACAAACAGTAAAATGTCTCTTGAAACATTTTTATTTCCTGTTTCTCCACTCTTGGCTCTTCTCCTTTCCTTGACTTATACTTTACCCGAGTTTTTGTAACCTTTCCAGAACTTACTCTCCTTGATTGTTTGAAACTTGACCACATTTATTTATGTGTTGTGTTTTTCTTTCCTTTCGGTCTTGTTGGAGTATGTGGAGCCAGGCTTCCACCTCTTCCCCTGTGGGTTTGCCTCGTGGACATCAGTTTGATGAATCTTGGTTGTTTGATACTGAGGATTACCTATTCTAAAGTTTTGATTATTTGCTTGGTATTTTGTCCTTTAAATTGTCGTCATATTGGTATTTTGGTGTTGGTGGTAATAGATGTATGAGAGTGTATTTTGGTCTTGATTCTTGATGTATCTTGTCGCCTTGAAGTTTCGTTTGTTTATTTGTAGTTATAGTTTAGTGTATGATTAACTTGAGGATTAAGAATGCTCATAACCCTTAACAGATTTATGATGCTTTGTCCGAGGATCATAGATAGATTGTTGGTCATTTAGAGGGATTTCCTTAACACGCATGCGTACTGTTTAGGACAAATTTGTGTTTAGTTCTGAATAGAGATGTATTTGTTTTAAGTGTGATGGGTTAAGTTGATTTTAGATTGTCATGAATGCAAGAAGAGATTCCATCTGGTTTGTAACAATTTCAGATAACATTACTGTATTCTTGCGCATTTCTTCCCTGATCTCGACACTAAATGTAAGATGGAACTAGTTTGACTACAGGTTACCATTACTCTTTTTCCAGTCTTACCCTCCCCCCACCAATTCTACTCCAAGTACCTTGCTGGAAGAAATGTGGCGTTCACATACATACGTCTTGGCCCATTGTTTTCCTTTCTCATTATTGTATTCTTATTTTTCTGTTCTTCTGTTTGTATTTTACTTTTACTTTGCAGCCATTTCTATCTGACCGTCTGTTGTTTTCGCACTTGCACACTGGTTCCCAGACACTGTACAATATCTTAGATATCTTATCTCAGATTTTAAACCCCAAAACTAATTCCCATAAGTTAGCCTCCATACCCATATAACCTCAGCCCTTTCTCTGTTGCATATGGAAGCAATTTAATCTGCCTATATCGGAAAATGGAATGCCATTCTGAAGGCCATGGATGTCTTCAAGAGATCCCAGTCGGTGGGTTCTCCTCCCAGTGATATGGTTCACAGGCGGATGAATAATCCCAGTGCGCGAAGTGGTACTAATCAGGTGGAATCCATTGGCAGCACCACCAGTGCCTTGAATAGACTTTCCATCATGCCCAGGTCTAACGCCGAGACCCTGCTCTCAAAGGATCTCGCTCCTCCATTGAGATTGACAAATGGCCAACTGCTTTGTTTCAAACCCGTGTTGAGCTGCTTCCTGCTCATTATAGAGCAACAACAGCATCGTGAACAACAGCATACCATTGAAGTCACCGGCAATCACCGCACCTTAGTTAGCCCACTGGTCACTATACAAATTAACATCTCGTTGAAGTGAATGAATTCACCTTTCATAACAGAAGCCAAGTCACCGGAACCCAGCCCGATGTCTTGAATACCCTTGTTTGCTCTCTCCCTCACCTCCTCTTTTCTGTATATTTTTGAAAGAAAAATGAGGAATTCTTACTCTCATTTCTGTTTCTTAATGTCATATTAAAGATGAATGCACTCTCTATTTCTTGTTTATCAAAATGCACATATAAAAATTCATGCTTGATTAATATGAGGAAAAATGAAAGTATCTAAACCCAGTCTTGAAAAACTGATAGTAAGTTTCAGGTGAGAACAGTCTTTGAAGGGCTTTAATAGGTACAGCAACTTAAGTGCTTTTTTGTACAGAGAGAGAGAGAGAGAGAGAGAGAGAGAGAGAGAGGTGGGGGGGGGGCGTAATACACAAGTCCCTCTATCAGTGGCCGAATCGGAATTTTTCGGAAGTTTTGTCTGATTTTTGCAGTTAGAATGAAGGATATTGACTAAACAACTTTTATAAGTAAGCGCACAGCAAGCCCAACGTACATTTGATGAAAACGATAAAAAAAGAAAAGATAAATGCTGTTTTCCTCATGTAAATGACCCTTAAGCGTCGAGGGCCGATTCATTTACTCAAATATTCTATTATGGTTAATCCATCTAAAGAATGATATCAACATTCTGAAATTTTAGCTTCAATTAAATATTCAGTTTTCCCAGGAATGTTGTCAGGTTATTGGTTTCCAAAGTGAGACATTTGATTATTTCACGAAAGACATTGGTTTACAATTATTCGATTATAATAACTTCTGAAAATTGCCGAAATATAAATGTCAGTACACTATTTCCAGGGCGCTTATAACATGTTCAAATTCAAAGCACTAATATTCATTCCAAACCTAATAGTAATCGTGTTGGGTTCAGCGATATTCGAGAGAAATTTAAGATCACTATCCCATTAAGCTTGAAAATCAGAATGAACTGCTGTGTAAAACCAGATCAAGTTTTAAGTATTTCAGCAGGGCAGCATCATTGATATAAAGGAATAAGAAACTCAGAGTGCATCTGTAAGCACACACTTCAAGATTGGTGAACAAATTTTCATTATGACTATTGTTATCGCATCAAAAGTCACTGTCTTTGTCCGAGTGAGTTCGTCGGACTCATGAACTTCATGAACCAGTCAGGTAAATAAGTTCGAAGGATTTCGGGGCTGACCTTATGGAACTCGAGGCCTATTACTTGACCAGGTGGAAACGAAAACTAACTTTATATTCGTATAAGGTCAAAAGTCACATGAATTATCACAATGCCTGGGCATAAATTAAAAGCTTTCTGAGTGTAAGTTTTAGAAACTCTTTCGTCAGTAAAACTCAGTGAGATCCATCGACCACAGACTCATTTCAACTGGTTTTTTTTAATCATTGATGCACATAGTATGACGTAAGATTAAAGACTTAGCTATAGTTCTTAAATTACAGCCGACTTTCTGTCTGTAATAAGAGACCAATACCTTTTCTTTTGGAGACTTTTAATAATTTCGATCCTGCGCACATGGTTATTGACTGAGACACATAAAAAATGTCCTTTTTGAGTAGACAGAACAAAATCTTCAACAGTCTCATTTTTATTAGATGAATTTTTCTAGTTATGGAAAGCAAAATGTAATATCTTAAGAGGTCGCTTGCCATCGAAACCAATATTGTTCAGACTGTGTACAAGGCGTGGCTCTGATGCATTGTCTCGTTACCTTCACCGCACCAACAAAAGAGTCATACAAGAAAAGTCATCCTACTTTATCCCACCTCCCATTATGCTGGCTACGAATAATCACTTACTGCTTTGTTTCCAGAATATCAATATCTTGAACGTTTTGGAAAAAGCTAATAGTATGCACTATGTAAGTCAGGTTAAATTCTGCGGAAAAATGTTCAAATAAAATTTCGAACTTCTTGTTATGCCTGGAACGTATTTTTAAGAGTGTGAGTTTATGTATACAAGCAATAGAGTAGGCTATACCCGTACTCAAATTTGTAAGTAAGAGAGGATAAAAATAACATCAATAAGGAGATAAAGGAAAGCAATTTTAGAACTAAAAAATACAATTAGAAGTATTTCAAACGATTCTGATAACATTAAGCAAAATAAACTGCTTCCTCTAAAAGAGTGATAAGACACCCAAAACCAAAGTCCTTTAAGTTCAACTGAAGGGAGGGACGATGAAATCATCGAAATAAACTGGTGGTGCAAAAAAGGACTTCCTTGAAAACAAAGCTAAAACCAAAACTATGTTCAGTGGGAGAGGAAGAAAGAAAGAAAGATGGACAAACGTGGCATTTCGGAAGAAAAATTCCACATTCAGACACGTTTCTCAGTTGGGTGAATTATGATGCGAATGAATTTGTAAATAAATTTGCTTAAAACTCTTTGAAACATTATATACCAACAGGTTTCTTTTTTAAAGAGAATGTAAATATTGCCAGGACAGAACAGGTTATTGTTCTTAATCTTTTGGTTCCATGTGCATAAAGACCTTCAACTGAACTGCGCGAAAAGATTTTTTGGTGAATAATAGTTCATATTCACGCGAGCAAACATATATGAATTATAAACTGAAGCAATCTCGAACAAGTTTTACAGAGAAATGCCAAAACTTACTCAACGAAGACCTAACGAACTCCTTTAAGTCTTCGGAGATCTTGAATTTTACATGTAAAGTTCCAAATCTTTCCTAGAGAAAATCTTGAAGGCCGTAAGGTTCCAAATCTTTCCTAGAGAAAATCTCGAAGGCCCAGCGTAAAATTTTAATCAGACAGTCTGGAGATTATTTACTGTGACACTCACAAATAGCTCCTAGGAAAATTCGACGTAAACAATTTCGCGGTGCTGCGAATTTTGGAATTTTTGCAGAGGAAAATGTTGCTACATAATATATTTGCTACGCAATCATTTCTGTTACAGGAATATTTGCAGTGGAATATATTTGCTGCAGCGGAACTTCGTCTTAAAATAGTTACCTGAAGATTAAATATTTACTGTAAGCGCAAAGTGTATTTATAATTTCAACGAGAATCGAATGGAAATTTGCGAGAATTTGATACCATTAATACACGAATGGAGAAATCAAGATTTGTTGAAAAATTATGTGAATTATATGCAATGGTGCGCAAATGTAGGAGTATGTGCTCTCATTGTATTGAAGGACTTCACTGAAATTTATCATTTATATCACTGGAATTCTTGATCATTAACTCAGTATAAACCTGAATTTTATTTTGCTTCGATTAATTTTCATACGGCGCAATTTCATACGGCGAAATTTATTTCTTATGACTTTATTTTATGGCAAAATTCTCTACGGCAAAATTGTTTACGCCGATGTGAGGCTGACTCAGAGTTGTGGCTTTTAAGTTTTTCTCTATGTAAAATATTGCCTAATTTTGTTTCTATGAAATTTAAGAGGGCATATGAGGAAATAATATGGAGAATCCATAGTATTTCCTCATATGCATTGGAACATGCTTTGGAACAAGCAAAACTAAATTAATATGCATCATGTTTAAAATCACCGATAGGAAGTAGGAATAACAGAAGGTCAGGACTGTTGAATGCAAAGTACATTTATATGTAAGAAAGGAACATTGAAAATAATAAGCTGCAGCTAGCTAATGTATTCATATATATGTATATAATATATATATATATATAATATATGTATATATATATTATATATATATATATATATATATATTATAATTAGCAAGAAGTCACTAAAAGCCAACCCTTTAGAATGTTGAGAGTGGGATTGTCGCTGCATAGCCGACCCAAGTTGACCCAGATACCAACACATAAAACTTATCAGTGTGCTGATCTGTCCCTTCCCTTTACCTGGGACAGACATTTGGATGGCACGGTCAAAAGGGGCAAGGATAAGAGGTTGAGTGCCACTCCCTTAAGCAGCTTAAATGAACTAAGCTGCTTAAAACAACCATTCTATGAAGCAGAGTGATCGCTCTGAATTGTCTTTCCACAGGATACCTGGGGAGATGCAAGCAGATGGTCAAGACACCTGGAAGATGACACATCTTGGCCACGGTCACCATATGGGCCTGACATCTGGGCCCCCCCTAGACAGATGCCTTAAAAGGAGCGGGAGTTAGCAGTTAGCAGTTGGACAGGCACGAGTGGGAGTTAGCAGTTAGCAGTTAGACAGGCACGAGCGGGAGTTAGCAGTTAGCAGTTAGACAGGCACGAGCGGGAGTTAGCAGTTAGCAGTTAGACAGGCACGAGCGGGAGTTAGCAGTTAGCAGTTAGACAGGCACGAGCAGGAGATCGCTATGAGACGCTGAGAGGCCCCACCCACCCGTCACCACCTGACTCTCCTGACTCGGATCCAGCTCCTTCGTCACCACGTGAACAGACATTCCATGTGAACTAGTATATAGTGCCACGAGTGTGATCGCCCTTCGTCACTCTTCGCCAGAAACCCGCTTCCCCCCCACGGTAAAGTACAATTGAAGGCTTTTCATTCACGACATTTTGCCCTTAGAAGTGTTTATTGAGTGCCAGTATATCTCTGTATCCATTGTGCCATTTTACCCAGTGCTATTTCAAGTGCTTTGTGTTCCCGTGTTAAGCGTTCATTCATCTCCCGAGACCTTGGCACTCTCAGTGCAGTCTCAGTCCATCCGTATGTTTTATATTTTCCCTTACTGGCATGTAATCCTTAAATCTCTCTTGCAGAGGGCCCCATTTGCCGTGGACTCTTCTTGGGCTGTGCCTTGCGACCATTCAAGTCTCCAGTAGGGAGACCTCCAGGCTTTGCAAGCTTCAATATTATTTAACTTTTCCATTTTTTTTATCCTTTATTGTAAATACAATTACATTAGTTAACCGCAGTGTTTACGTAACATTCCCTCATGAAGTAGAGACCTAAGCTCATATGAAACATCCCTTTTTTCTTTTCTTTTTATGATTCCCTGGGCCGTAAAGTCAGATTTTCAAGGCCAAGTGAGTAAAATTCCATTGCTGACCTGTTAAAGTGTTCTACAAATCCAGAAAACCAGGGCAAATCATAAATATATGTATGTATATATATATATATATATATATATATATATATATATATATATATATATATATATATATATATATATATATATATATATTTATTTACATATTTACATGTATATATATATATATATATATATATATATATATATATATATATATATATATATATATATATATTTATGCAAATATAGGTTCCTTGGTAAACAGGTTACTGGCCCTTCCTAACCAGTGAGAATCCCGATTCCGGCGGACGGGAATGATCAAGATTTGTTTCCTGAAAAATCTACTGTGCCTCTGTTGACCATGTACCGGTAGAGTTATCTGAGATAGGTCATGCACACACGGAAGAGTAGGGAGTGAGGCAAACAACCTTGTCCAAACGGACTTAACTGAAATTCAAAGCTGACACCTTCAGGAAGCACCTACTCTTAGGAAAGAAGCCTAAGCATTTATATAAGTAATATATATATATATATATATATATATATATATATATATATATATATATATATATATATATATACATTTACTTATAAATATGTATTGAAACAATCATAAAGACACAAAGTAGAGTTAACTCGCATTGCGAATTTTTCTAGTAGCAGAAACGCGTGTGAGGAGGATTAAATGAAATACTGCTTGTGAGTATTGCAGTACAGATGAATACAAAAATCAAATAAGTTCATATGCAGAACCATACGGGCTCTTGCAACGCCAACTTACTTTTGCGGAAAACTTTATCAAACTGTCATTTCCTAGAAAAATCCGTTAATTACTTGGAGTTTTGAACGCCTTGTTCAGAGTTATCTGAAAGTTATAATTGCCCTAATGATCTTTTAATCGTTAATCACCTTTATGAGTGGTCTGAAAAATGGTAAATAGCAAATTCCACTTAGTGGATCCTGGTAATTTGAAATGCTGAATTTGGTGTTGTTGTCTCCTACTTACGATATAAATGATGCATCAGCTCCCAAATGTTTTGAGATTTTGTCAGGATTTCCTCAGCTTGTTTCATGGACGTCTATAGCTCAAAAGCTCTGATCCTTATTATTCCTACTTGTTTGTTTAATCATATCCAACATGTGCATTTGCATATATATATATATATATATATATATATATATATATATATATATATATATATATATATATATATATATATATATATATATATATATATATATATATATATATATAACCCCACCACCACCACCACCACCACCTCGTCAAGGGGATGGGATCAGGCGGAAGATCAGGTGAAACTGTAACAAAGTTAGATTGTAAGAGTCATTAAAACTTCGTTCATATAGTGATTCATATAGTGATTCACCTTTCGATAACGAGAACTGACATCGTTTACATGAAAAGACTCACTTATAAAAGGACTGTAACTAGAGCTACATAATGGAGAATTGCTCAAGGACATTTTACTTTAGAAAACTGCACATACGGACAAACACACACACACACACACACACACACAGTAAAATTCGTTTATAGCGAATGCCAGGGGACTGTCGTCTACAATTCGTTACAGGCATCATTCGTTATAAAAGGAGATACTTGAAATGATTGGATGACCTCCCTTGTTTTGATACAGAATGAAATCCAGACGATAAAGTATCGATCCTCCTAAGTGTATCAAGATTTCTATTATTACATTCCAATAAAAATCATTGTTAGTTAAGGAACTGGATATATATTTTAATGTTTAAAACAAAATTAAAGTTATGTTTGTAGTTTTTTCTTTATTTAAACGAGAAAGTAACACAATATTAATTTAAAACATCTTTATTACGCATTACATATAAAAGAACTAGCACAAGCGATTAAAAAAAACAATTTTCACTGTAAAAAGTCGGTTACGGACTTGTGTACTAAGGAGGAAGTGATGGATTTCTGAAAAAATGTCTCCATGTCAGACACACTGTTGAACATGCTGTCGGGGACGTCCCTCTTTGTTGCAAGGTTCCGTTGGAGTTTATCAGTAAGTTGGAGTGATTCTCGCTCTCATATGACTTGTTGTTCTTCTTTTGCTCACTAGGATAACAGTTGTTTGATGTTTGTTTAACAATAAAATTATCAGTTCGTTACTACAGGTATTTTTACTAATAAAAACTCACAGAGACGTACAAAATAGTTCGTTATATACCCGATTTCGTAATAGATAATTCGTTATATACCTACAATTTTTAAGTTCAGCTATTGATATTGGGACCCGGGGAATTCACTCTCATTCGTTATAAGCCTGAGTTCGTTACAAGCCTGTACGTGATAAACAAACATTACTGTATATATATATATATATATATATATATATATATATATATATATATATATATATATATATATATATGTATGTATGTGTGTGTTTATATATATAATTTATATATATATATATATATATATATATATATATATATATATATATAATCATGAAGCTACAAATGTCGCAATATCAAATTTACGCTACCTCATATCTCCGATGGAGAATTATCACCGAAGGGGAATTTATAAGTGATAAATGGATTGGTACTGCCGGGCCACAAGCCCTCGACACAGAACTTATCCAGCAACTCCAGTCGACGTTACCACTGAGCTATCGTGACCCAGCAGACCAATCCATTTATCACTTATGAATTCCCCTTCGGTGATAATTCTCCATCGGAGATATTCCGAGTAGTGTGAATTTGATATTAAGCGCCATTTGTAACTTCATGATTGCATATAAATCACGGTGTGATAAAAAATTTCATATATATATATATATATATATATATATATATATATATATATATATATATATATATATATATATATATATATATATATATATATACACATACATACATACATACATACATACATACATACATATATATATATATATATATATATATATATATATATATATATATATATATATATATATATACCTTGCAACAAAGAGAGACGTCCCCGACCGTATGTTCAACAGTCTGTCTGACACGGAGATATTTTTTTCAGAAATGCGTCACTTCCTCCTTACTACACAAGTCCGTAACCGACTTTTTACAGTGAAAACTGTTTTTTTAACCGATTGTGCTAGTTCTTTTATATGTAATGCGTAATAAAGATGTTTTAAATTAATATTCTGTGTTACTTTCTCATTTAAATAAAGAAAAAACTACAAACATAACTTTAATTTTGTTTTAAACATTAAAATACATATCCAGTACCTAAACTAACAATGGCTTTAATTGGAATGTAATAATAGAAATCTTGATACACTTAGGAGGATCGATACTTTATCGTCTGGATTTCATTCTGTATGAAAACAAGGGAGGTCTTCTAATCATTTCAAGTATCTCCTTTTTTAACGAATGATGCCTTTAACAAATCGTAGACGAGAGTCCCCTGGCATTCGCTATAAACGAATTTTTCTGTATATGTGTGTGTGTGCGTGTGTGTGTGTGTGTGTGTGTAATTGTGTGTGTTTGTGTGTTTGTCCGTGTGTACAGTTTTCTAAAGTAAAATGTCCTTGAACAATTCTGCATTATGTAGCTCTAGTTACAGTCCTTTTATAAGTGAGTCTTGGCATGTAAGCGATGTCAGTTCTTGTTATCGAAAGGTGAAGCACTATATGAATCACTATATGAACGAAGTTTTAATGACTTCCTTACATATTAACTTTGTTACAGTTCGACCTGATCTTCCGCCTGATACCATCCCCTTGACGAGGTTGGGGTCGGGGGGTGGGGGAAGTTTAGGACCCACTGTAGGAAGAGTATGCTCTTTTGAGCCTACTCTCTCTGATAAATTTTCCCCTTCCCTTCTTCCTCTTTCGTTGACGATCTTTGCATGGTATTGATTTACGAAAGTCACTGCTCTTGTGACCTTGAAGGAGGGTGAAGTTGGACGGCGTGCCGCTCTACCCGTAGAACTAGAGTACCCGACGTGGCCAAGCGAGGGGAAACTTTCAAACCTTGCCCTCAGTGCTGGGTCCGATCTCGACAGATTGACGACCCCTAAGGTACTGAGGGTATGGTGTACCCAGGTGAGGATCCCAGGGCAGTTACCACTGTAGGTAACAGTATTGCTTCTCCCCCTGTTGGGCCTCCTTGGTGAGAGGGACCTCATTCTGGATGAAATTGATATTATTCGTTTTATGGATATAAGTTCTAACCTCCCTACGACTTCTGGCACTGCCATGGACTGTTCTAAGGAAAGCCCAATTTACAAAAGTCAAAGTGGTATTAAAACCTCAATACCATTTAGTAAACCTAACAAGACTAAACACCAACATGACCCAACCCTGACTCACTTCGACTCCCTCTTTGGTAATGGAAGTTGGTCAAGGTTTCTAACCTTGAAACAGATCAAGAAAATTCTGCACTGAAATTAGAAAATTATTTATTAAATTGACATTCAAATGTCGCTCAGAGAGATAATAGAAAAGGCGTGGCTTATGGAAGCCACAACAAAAAGTCAGTCTGAAAATTATTTTTCCATAACAAACATAGACAATGTGAATGTAAAAATTAAAAAAAAATGATACCGTGAACAGCATTCAGGTACTTTGTACTTCTTGAGAATAATGAGCCAATCGAAAAGAATATGCTATTAGACTCTCTTAAAAAGAGATATCCAGAGGTTCAGGATTGTGAACTGTATGTTGTACCAAGTAAACAGATCAATAAACAAACATTAAAAATAGCTAAAATAAAATTTGGAGGTCAAGATCTACCCC
>NC_089772.1:2530258-2535258 GCF_040412425.1 Macrobrachium rosenbergii | reverse complement strand
CCCACCTCTGCCATGTTGGCGTGTAGTGCGTTTTTCGCCGTCATATTATGACTATTTATCACATCACCGTGATTCATATACAATCAGAAAGCTACAAACGTCTTTAATATCAATTCACTCTACCTCCGTAATATATTTTTCATATATGTTACCAAAGGGAATTTTAGGTGATAATAAGTCCACCGTCCGTGGGATCGAACCAGCGACGGACGGGGAATCAGGACTACAGTGACACACTAACCAGTCGGCCACAGAGGTATAAATGATACCATCTCCCACATCAGCCCACCCGTCGAACTCAGGTGTTTCCGTTTTGGAGCGATATCCACCCACCTCTGCCATGTTGGCGTGTTGCGTTTGTTTGATTATGACTATTTATCACATCACCGTGATTCATATACAATCAAAGCTACAAACGTCCTTTAATATCCAATTCACTCTACCTCGGAAGTAATATATTTTCATATATGTTACCGAAGGGGAATTTTAGGTGATAATAAGTCCACCGTCCGTGGGATCGAACCAGCGAATGGACGGGGAATCAGGACTGATGACACACTAACCAGTCGGCCACAAGAGAGGTATAAATGAATACCATCTCCCATCAGCCCACCCGTCGAACTCAGGTGTTTTGCGTTTTGGAGGCGATATCCACCTGTCTCTGCCATGTTGGCGTGTAGTGCGTTTATCGCATGCGTGGCCATATTATGACTATTTATCACATCACCGTGATTCATATACAATCGAAAGCTACAAACGTCCTTTAATATCAATTCACTCTACCTCCCGTAATATATTTTCATATATGTTACCGAAGGGGAATTTTAGGTGATAATAAGTCCACCGTCCCGTGGGATCGAACCAGCGACGGACGGGGGAATCAGGACTACAGTGACACACTAACCAGTCGGCCACAAGAGAGGTATAAATGAATACCATCTCCCATCAGCCCACCCGTCGAACTCAGGTGTTTTGCGTTTTGGAGAATATCCACCACACTCTGCCATGTTGGCGTGTGGTGCGTTTGTCCTTTAGCCATATTATGACTATTTATCACATCACCGTGATTCATATACAATCAGAAAGCTACAAACGTCCTTTAATATCAATTCACTCTACCTCGGAAGTAATATATTTTCATATATGTTACCGAAGCAGGAATTTTAGGTGATAATAAGTCCACCGTCCCGTGGGATCGAACCAGCGACGGACAGAAATCAGGACTACAGTGACACACTAACCAGTCGGCCTGAAGAGGTATAAATGAATACCATCTCCCATCAGCCCACCCGTCGAACTCAGGTGTTTTGCGTTTTGGAGATATCCACCCACTTCTGCCATGTTGGCGTGTAGTGCGTTTGTCGCGTGCCATATTATCACCTAAAAGTCCTTCGGTAACATATGAAAATATATTACTTTAGAAAATAATGAATATTAAGACGTTTGTAAACTGATTGTATATGAATCACGGTGATGTGATAAATAGTCATGAAACAGAACTACGTGCGACAAATCCATCAAACCAACATGGCAATCGGATGGATCTGGCTCCAAAAAACGCAAAACACCTGAGTTCGACGGGTGAATGGGATATGGTATTCATTTACTTTCTTGTGGCCGACTGGTTAGGGACAATAGCTGGGAGTCCGTTGGTTCGATCCCACGGGGCGGTGGACTTATTAATAGACTAAATTCACTAGTTCCGACATAAAATTCAAAACGTTTGTAGCTTTCTGAATGGGAATCAAAGGTGATGGAAAAGTGCCATTCCTAGATGTACGTGACAAAGAGAACAGGCCAACAGGTAGGTGGGTGGATAGTATAAAACGCAAACCCTGAGTTCGACGCTGTTTCCTGTTCATTTCTTAAGCTACCACGATGTCTCCGTAAAGATCATGGTAGGTGCAACTTATTCCTCAGAGGCTTATCACTGTTCAAATGGGTACCCTAGACAAAGAATTCAGCATGATCCGCCAACACCGTTTGTACGCTTTCTGATTGTACCACCCCACATTTTAAAGGCTATCAACAAAGTGAATAAAACATATACTGGAAAGGTCCCAAAACGCAAACATAGACAAAAGATTTTTAACAACAAAATAAAGCTACCGTGGCAAGTGAAAACATCAAAAAGCCACAGAACAACTCAGGTCTATTCCCCGTCTTTCATCTTCCATTATCCCTAAATCCATTGGGAGCTGAAAATATATTACTTCGTAAACTTGGAATAACAAAGGGAAGAAGCCGGATTGTATATGAATCACGTGATACCGTAGTCATATGTAACTGCAGAGGTTTACACGGGAACAGGTAGATCGCTCTTGCAAAGAATAATAGACGGCACAAAGATGGGTCAGTAAGATATGTCTGTAGTCTGATTCCCCGTCCGTCGATTCGGGGATGGACTTATTATCACTAAAAATTCCCCTTCGGCATATATGAGATATTACTTCGTTACGAACTTTCTGATTGTAAAATTCCATTGTTTATAATGTACTCTAGCCAAGAGATGGCCAACATGGCAGAGGTATATCGGACGTCTGTCGAGTTGTTCCTGTTTCTTTGATGGGAGATGGTATTCATTTATACAGTGGCACTTTGATTCACTGTAAAGATTCCCCGTCCGTCGCTGGTTGAGGAGTAAGATATCACCTAAAATTGCTTGTAACATTAACAAATAATCCCCTTGAGTAGAAGTGAATTTAAAGGACGTTTGTAGCTTTCTGATTGTATATGAATCACGGTGATGTGATAAATGGTCATAATATGGCTCGTCGACAAGTCTAGGCCAACATGGCAGAGGTGGGTGGATATCGTCTCCAAAACGAAAAACACCTGAGTTCGACGGGTGGGCTGATGGGAGATGGTATTCATTTATACCTCTCTTGATACCGACTGGTTAGTGTGTCACTGTAGTCCTGATTCCCCGTCCGTGCTGGTTCGATCCACGGGCGGTGGACTTAAATCACCTAAAAAATTCCCCGCGGTAACATATATGAAAATATATTGCTTCCGGTTAACAATTGGATATTAAAGGACGTTTGTAGCTTTCTGATTGTATATGAATCATTGTGATGTGATAAATAGTCATAATATGGCCCTCACGACAAACGCACTTTGGCCAACATGGCAGAGGTGTTTGGATATCGTCTCAAACGGTAAAAGAGTTCGAGCCTGGGCTGATGGGAGATGGTATTCATTTGTGATTCTTGTGGCCGACTGGTTAGTGTGTCACTGTAGTCCTGATTCCCCGTCCGTGCTGGTTCGATAGGGACTGTGGACTTATTATCACCTAAAAATTCCCCTTGTGTAACATATATGAAAATATATTACTTCCGGGTAGAGTGTTGTGGATATTAAAGGACGTTTGTAGGATTGTATATGAATCACGGTGATGTGATAAATAGTCATAATATAGCTCGTGCGACAAACGTACTGGCCAACATGGCAGAGGTGGGTGGATATCCTCCCAACGCAAAAACACCTGAGTTCGCTTGGGCTGATGGGAGATGGTATTCATTTAATCTCTTGTGGCCGACTGGTTATGTGTCACTGTAGTCCTGATTCCCCGTCCGTCGCTGGTTCGATCCCACTGGACGGTGGACTTATTATCACCTAAAAATTCCCTGTCTAACATATGAGTATATTACTTCCGAGTAAAGTGAATTGGATATTAAGGGCGTTTGTAGCTTTCTGATTGTATATGAATCACGGTGATGTGATAAATAGTCATAAATGGCTCGTGCGACAAACTACAACATGGCAGAGGTGGGTGGATATCGTCTCCAAAACGCAAAAACACCTGAGTTCGACGTGGGCTGATGGAATGGTGATGGGATCCTTAGTGTGTCACTGTATCATTCCCGTCCGTTAATTCATAATACGGTGGACTTACCTCTTTGTGGCTTCGTTGAATATATTTTCTGATTGTAATCTGGTGATGTGATATTCCCCGTCCGTCATGGCTGGTTATCGATAACCGTATGGTGGTTATACCTCTCCATAATGTGTCACTGTTCCCCGTCCGTTTTGATACTGGACAAAAATTCCCTTCGGTAACATATATGTACTTCCTTCCGTAGAGTGAATTGGATATTAAAGGACGTTTGTAATTTCTGATTGTATATGAATCCTGATGATAAATGTCATAATTACTCACGTCGACAAGCGCACTACACGGCCAACATGGCGAGGTGGGTGGATATCGTCTCCAAAATAAAAAACACCTGAGTTCGACGGGTGGGCTGATGGGAGATGGTATTCATTTATTCTCTTGTGGCCGAGTTTTAGTGTCACTGTAGTCCTGATTCCCCGTCCGTCGCTGGTTCGATCCATTGGACTTATTATCACCTAAAAATTTAAGGGTTGATCAGTAACATATAAGAAAATATATTACTTCCGGTAGAGTGATATTGGATATTAAAGGACGTTTGTAGCTTTCTGATTGTAATGAATCACGGTGATGTGATAAATAACTCATAATAGAATGGAAAGGCCAACATGGCAGAGGTTGGATTCAATCTCCCAAATGTACACCTGAGTTTCATGGGCTGATGGGAGATGGTATTCATTTATACCTCTCTTGTGGCCGACTGGTTAGTGTGTCACTGTAGTCCTGATTCCCCGTCCGTCGCTGGTTCGAAAGAAAGACGGTGGACTTATTATCACCTAAAAACCCCTTCGGTAACATACATGAAAATATATTACTTCAGGAGAGTGATTGGATATTAAAGGACGTTTGTAGCTTTCACTGATTGTATATGAATCACGGTGATGTGATAAATAGTCATAATATGGCTTCGTCGACAAGGTACGGCCAACATGGCAGAGGTGGGTGGATATCGTCTCCAAATCGTCACCTGAGTTCGACGGGTGGGCTGATGGGAGATGGTATTCATTTATACACCTCTTGTGGCCGACTGGTTGTGTGTCACTGTCCTCCTGATTCCCCGTCCGTCGCTGGTTCATCCTGGGACGGTGGACTTATTATCACCTAAAAA
>NC_089772.1:2477758-2522758 GCF_040412425.1 Macrobrachium rosenbergii | reverse complement strand
TCTTTACTCTAATCACTTGCTAGCAAAGGTAGAAAATTAATTATATTACACACTCAAGGAATTACACATGGGATGTACACTGTTTGAGTGGACTGAGACAAGAATTTACAAGAGCAATGAAATGTGAGAGAGAGATAATACAATAAGCCAAAGAAAAAGATACTGGTCGTCCAGTCTCCCTTCTGGGTACATTACCTTCATTGCTTCTTGGTTTTGAATCTTATCCAAAGTATCGGTGTTGTCTAGGAATCGTCACTTCTGCCCAGCATGAAATAAAGTGCGAGTTCCAAAATCACCTCAGCTCTGGGGTTGTTGGGCAGAGATTACCCTCATCAATTTTGGTAATGGGAAGGATAGAGCAGGACATGACCGTCTATAAATAAAAAGAAAGAAAGATGTAGTTATTTTGCCTTTTTAATAATTTCTTAACATGGAATCTATTCTGATTAATAATTCTATCATTTTTGAAAGTACTTGTCTGTCTTGAAATTTAATAAAAGCTTTCAAATATATATGGTAATTGGGTGACCACCGTTTTTGTGAGGTCTCAGGGCTGGAAGCATTGTTTCAGGCCATAGAGGCAACTTTCACCTGGAAGTTAGGAGAAGGCCACGCGCCGCATGGCCACCCGCGCATAAATGTTCACAGTACTACGGTACATTTACGTTGAACGTTGTGTTTACGTGCTTTCTGTGGGTGGCAAATGGAATTTGTGAATGGATTAAGGCAGGGACAGCTCTCTAAATCCGCATGTGTTTTCCCTTGAGACCTGCCAGGTATGTTTTGCCATAAAGGCTTAAGGTTATCGGCGATTCACCAGGAGACATATTCATAAATATATATATATATATATATATATATTATATATAATCTATATATATTTTGCCTATATTTTATATATATATATATTATATATATATATATATATCTATATATATATATATATATATATATTAATATATATATACATCATATAAATTTAAAAGGATTGAACACAGGTCTTTCAATTGAAAGGCAAGGGCACTGCCACTAGGCCATACAATTGAAAGACTTGGGTCCAATCCTGATGTGAGTCAGAAATTATTTCTGTTCCACACGTGATTGTGTGTTGATTATTTCTCTCTCTATATCTCTCTCTCTCTCTCTCTCTCATATCTCTCTCTCTCTATCTCTATCTATATGTTATTATAATAATATATATCTCTCTATATATATATATATATATATATATATATATATATATATATATATATATATATATATATATATATATATATATATATATATATATATATATATATATATATATATATATATCAGCCAGGAGAAGGGTGAATAGAGATAACTTGAACCAGTCGCTTTATGTATTTCTACAGCCTCATCAGGGATCAGGTACAAGTGCCAAAGAAACAAACACAGAGTCACAAGAAGACTTCGGGGCAAGACAAACAATGTTAAAAAGATTAACAACCCCAACAACTGTCGAACAGTGATAATACTTAATAGCCTACTTGTTTTAAAATACCATTCGTTGAAATTTCATCAACTTTATACAAACCTAGGCTGACATTTAATAAATTGTCACAATCTTTTTGAATTATACAGGATTCTATTAAATTTCTTTTCACTGGATATTTGCAAAGCATAATTTCCTTTGATTCTGTCCAGTTAATACCATGATTACTATTGTTCATGTGTACAAATACTGTAAAGCATTTGACATACTACCAGTTCTTACACTATATTTGTGTTGTTTTAATCGAACAGCCAGCATCTTCCGACTTTGTCCTACATAAAGTTTGTTACATTGTTTACACGGGATCTTATAAATACATCCTGTTCCATGTCCCAGTGAATTTCTAGTACACACACACATTATATATACACACACACACATATATATATATATATATATATATATATATATATATATATATATATATATATATATATATATATGTATGTATGTGTGTATTTGTAACTGAATCACGGAAATATGGAACGTGATGAATATATAAATAGAGACAATACCCATGAAGAAAGGGAAACATTGGAGTACTGCAAGGCCTTTCGACTTTTTGTCCTTTTACGTAGTAAACTGAAGAAATATAAAAATATGTTTACAAAGAAAGCTTGTATAAAATGACATACACACACACACACACACATATATACACACATATATATATATATATATATATATATATATATATATATATATATATAATGTCCATATTCATTTGTTTACTAGTTATGTAATGGGTGGTTCGATAATTATATTGTAATGGTAATTGGTTTCGAATGGTATGTAAATAAACAAGCGAGAGTTCTGTAAATACTTTTCTTTGTATGTATGTAACGAATACGGTTAGTCTCTGTTTAGCCGTCAGTTTGTACAGTAATCTCTTATTAAAGAGACATATCTTTGCTCGTGTTTCTTTGCCAGCCTACAAGAGATCAAACATGGCGCAGTGAGTAGGATCTGTTCTGCTGGTGGAATGATCGTAGTCAGAGGTGATTCAAAATTTAAGATTTGATTGACACGATGGAAGAGAAACTACAACAATTGACGGAGCTGCTGGCGAAGCAAGCGGATATGGCTCAGAAGAGGGAAGAACGTTTAGCTACGATGTTAGAAACCATGATGAGCGCGCAAAATGGAAATGTCAACGAAAATCGTCAACGAAGTGGAGGTGCTGAAAACACGCAAAATGATGCGCAGTACCAGTATAAAACTCCCCATAGTGCCACACCCGCACCTCACCTGTCATCGTCAGTCTCTTTGAAGGAGTTCGATGCTTAGCGGCATAAATTTGAAGGGTATGCAATGCTGACTGGAATCAAGTCATTAACGCCTGCTGAGCAAAGGTCGGTTCTCGCTTCTCTTTTAGATGAAGACTGGACACGAACATTACGATATGGCCTCTCGTTTTCGGCTGATGCAGATCTTGAAACTATACTTGATGCCATGGAAAGTCACTTGCGCGGTCAACGGAATATCATCGTCGACAGAAGAGAATTTTACCTTAGGAAACAAGAAATAGGTGAGAGTTTCGACGATTTCCTTTGTGGTATCCGGGAAATTGCAGCATTCTGTGATTTTTGTTCTTCGTGTATGGACAATAGATTGAGAGACCGTATTGTTGTTGGCACTTGTGATGAACAAGCTCTAAAACGTATGCTAGAGGAGAAGGACCTGAATTTGCAGAGGGCTGTAGATATTTGTCGAGCTTCTGAGAGTGCTAATGAGAATAGCGCTACAATACGAGGAATGATCCCACAGAGTATATCAAAAGTTTCACGGTACAAAAGAGACTACAAGAAAGCACCCAACAGTTTATATAAAAATGAAAAATGCTTTAGATGTGGAAAAGATCGACATTCTGACATGAATGTTTGTAAGGCAAAAAGGACAAAAAGTGTTCCCAATGTGGAAAAGATTGGACATTTTGCTGTTGTGTGTAGGTCAACAGGAAAGGAAACTCCCTCTTTGCTGAAAAAGAGTAAAGATTCGAAACTAAAGTCAAATGGTAGTCTGCCTCCGGATGTACCGCAGGATCATAAGTGATGTCTCATGTTAGCAATGCCATTTCTCAAGCAACCCCGAAAAAAGTAGCCACATGACCCATTTCAAAATCTTCTATACTCGATTCTAGCAGTCTTCGGCATCGTTCTGGCCTCTTATTTCAGTGCCAGCATAAAATTGAAAAGCTTTGTTCGTGTTATCAGACCCTTAACTTTGTGGCAAAACCTTTAAAGTGAAACAAACTAGCTGAAATAACTGTGATTCAAAATGAAGATTAAGATACAAGACAATAGTCCTAAACCGCAGGATTTTCCTGCTCAAGTTACTCTTCAAGTTATGGCAGTGTATAGGGCCAAAGGGCTAGAGTCAAAGAAAAAAAAGACAATACCAACACAGCATTTCTTGTCAATGTTCACGAAGATGACTCAGAAAAGATTCTTAATTCAGAGAACAGGACAGTTTTTGCAAATGAAGAGTTTGAGGTAATAGTCCCCCAGAATATAATTCCATGAAAACTATAGTAGCAAAATACCTAGACGCTACAACGGTAGAATACATCCTAGAAGACGACCTTAAATGACACATATCCAGAGGAAAAACTGAATGGGCTGCAGTGGATGAGGTGATAAAAATCCAAAACAATTCCCACACCATGAAAATAAAGTTGTGGTGGTTGACCGAAGATGGCAAAGGACCATAGAAAGGTGATTATTTTCCCACCTATCTTGAGGGCGGATACATCTCTGGGGAAGTCAACACATTGAAGAGGATATTTTGTAAATTTGTCATTTTGCTACAGATGCTACTCTTATGAGCATCTGTTAGTGGGGGCAAACCCCAGCAGATAATAACTATAAAATATGGGCTCTGAATGTTCATCACATGATCATATATACAGAGAATGTAAAGAAAATACTTGAAAAAATGTGTTAACTGCAATCAACAACATAGAACTTTCTTGATATGACCAGTGAAAAGGCCCTAACAAAAAGAAAAATTCAAGAGATCAAAGCAAACAGAAATGCAACATCTCTTTGTGGGCAAGGGAACCGTTGGGGTGGGAAGTTACAGCCAAGTGACAGTTTGTCCACTAATACAGGAAATTGCCAGGCTAATGCAAATAACATCAAAATAATATAAGTAGAATACAAGAAGAGTTCAAGAATCACCTGATAATAACAAATTTAACGACTTCTGGCATAAAACTGGGGCTGCATGAAAACACTACCCACCAGTAATAAACAGCATATTAGATTCAAATAACAATTTACCTACAATAAACTTCTCTAAAGAAACAATAAACATGATAGCAAGCACCATGGAAAGGAATAAACGACAAGAAAACCATACAAGCAAAGCAGAAGATTTTACAAGCAACTCCTTGATATACAAGATATGCAAGACTGCACACAATTCTGAAGAAAAACACAGCAGAGAGCTCAGAAAACTTGACTCATCAGAAGAAGACTTTACACTCAAGAATTGGACCAGTTCGGACTCGAACTCTTCCAATCCATCCCTCAGGACGTTGCATAAGTAATTTGGAAGAAACGCAGCATCAATTAACAGAAGAAATACAAGCCTCACTTGGAAGCTTCTCAGGTTTCTCCAGCTCTTCCCATCTTAAAAACTCCACAGGGATCAACTTCAGCATCAAAAAGTACTACGCCAGTAATCCAATAACACCAGAAAACGGAAAAAGTGAAAGAAAAAGAACAAAATTACTAGACCACTGTAATCTCATGAATGGACCCAACTCTACCTTTTAATTAAAATAATTCAGCACAACATCAAATCCTGGAAAACAAAGGAATTTGAGGTTATACAATATATAAAGAAGAAGACCCTGACATAATATTAATCAATGAACATGGTATGAAACTCTTGAAAACTCTGAAAATGTTTGGATATAATACATATACGCAAAACTTTGCTGATGAACCCTTTGCAGGAATTTGCAATAGCAATCAAGAGTAATATTAGACATAAGATAATAGATGATTTCAAGACGACTTTTTGGCAGTCCAAATTCAAACTAACAAAGGACCAATAGTGATCGCCACAGCTTATAAGCCGCCAATGAAGAAACATTATTTCCCATTTCGGATGTCATGAAGTTAATGAACAGGAGAATGAACCAACCTACCTCATTGCCGATCTAAATGCCAGACACCAAATATTTGGATATAGGCAATCTAATTACAAAGGACAAAGAAATAGTCAGATTAATAAATAAAAATATATCATACACTTAGGACCTGATTTCGATACCTTTGTTCAGCAAATAACAGAAAAATCGGAAAGCCAGATATAATATTGGGAAATAATAAAAAAGGACAATCCCAATATTGCCGTTACAAGAGCCACCAACAACCTCCTCCGATCATATAAAAATAATAATTACACTGTCAACCAATCCAATAATGATTCCATCCTAATGAAATACCAAATATAAAAAGAATGGGTTCAAGTTTTGGAAACATCTTCAAAAATGAAATAGAAGAAAGAATAAGTTTCAGACAACTAACAATAAAATTCAAGTGAAATAGAAATAACAAAGAAAAATAGTAGATGGCGCAGCTTGAAGAATGGTACAAAAAATATAGAGGAATAATAAAAAATCATATACCCATAACCCTAAATAAACCACATTCACATCCTATTAGTAGTGATAAGTTGAAATTGATACAATGGCACTACAACAACATCCAAAACACAGTACTTATAACAGGGTGGAACAACATATTAATGAGAAGATATGTGTCATTACAAGAACAGTTAGTACAAGAAAACTCAAGATTATATAATCAAAATTGGGAAGACCTAATAAAAAACACATGAAATACAGTACAATAACCCTGGACTAAAACAATTTTGGAACTCCGTTGCAAGACTGATGGGAAGCAAAACTAATACTTCGCCACTACATAAAGCATGGGAATGAGAAAATATATGATGACAAATTTTGAAAAAGGATAGTACTGCACAAGGCCTACTGGCAGAAATATTTTAACAGATAACAGTCAGGAGGATAACTCAAAATTTCGACAATTTTACATGAGACAATAGTCAATGAATTTTTGAACAACATAGAAACAGAGCAAATCCGCATCATGCAGCTGATATTAGCAGACTCAATGAAGACTGCCCATTAACAAGGAAAATAGAGTTATGGGAAATCAAAATAATAATCAAAAATTTTAAACACAAATGGAAGCACCAGGAAAGAATATGGAATTAACAAAGGTCATAATTCAAAATTTACCAGACATTGCACTCGAAAAATTAAGAGAAATATACAACTGGGCTCTCTCAATGGGATATTTTCAATTATATTCAAGAATGCAATAATGATTTTGATACCAAAACCAGGAAAACCTCGATACTAGTCAGGTAGAGAATTATAGACCAATATCATTACTAGAAGTACCGGGCAAAATATTTGAAAAAATAATTAACAACAGATTAGTGTTGTTCCTAGAAAAAGGTAATCAGCTACACAATAATAATCAATATGGATTTAGAAAATAAAGGAAACTGAGGGACCCAGATTGCAATAGCAACAATATAAAGATAAATGCATTATCACAAAGAAGAAGGTACCTATGTAACCTAGTATGTAAAGATATAACAAAGGCATTTGACAAAGTATGGATACAAGGACTTCAATACAAAATATTACATCTCAACCTTCCAGACATTTTGAGAAAATACTATGCAACTTCATCAAAGATCATATATGAAATGCAGCAATCAATGATCACAAAATTACATAGGAATCCATTCCCAAAACAAAGTGGAGTCCCACAAGGATCTGTACTCAGTCCAACACTATTCATATTATATACATCAGATATGACTTCACCACCAGAGTACTGTACCATGTCTGCTTTGATGATGATATAACTCAAATAATTATACACCCAGAAAAACGCACTTCAAGAAGGGATCCAACTTTGAAAAGACAAGTAGCACAAAAAACAACAAGGAACCAAATTGAAACCATTGAATAAATCAGTTTGAAAAGAATATGACACTACCTGGAAGATAAATGACAAATAAATCTAAATTCCAACTAATATCAGTGTCTATATAAACCTGCACAAATAATGTTAGACCAACAACCGATGAATTTTAGTAAAAGCACAAGAATACTAGGAATAACACTTCGGACAAAGAGGAATATCAAGACACGTGATTGAAAAGGCTAAGAATAGCAAGAACACAAAATACAAAGCTAAAACGATTTAGAATATGAACACAAATATCAAAATCCATTTCTACAAAAGCCTAATCAGACCAATAATGGAATATCCACTTCAATACCCACGTGTTTAGCATCGACTTCAATATAAGTGCATTACAAAAATTCCAAAATAAGATACTAAGGTCCGCAGTTTAGAAACAATCAAGAAGATGACGGTCTGAATATAGAACAAATACACAAAAAATACAAAGTAGAACCAATTAATCAAAGATTATACAGACTGGCAATTTACATATGGAGCAAAACTAGATCAGTACAACAGTGAATTAACAGAAGAATCCGTAGTTGAAGAGATTTATGTCCCAAACAACATAGACCACAGATGGTGGAGAAGAGTATCTTCATATCTTCATCGAATGATGAACCTCAACCATTATATTATTAAGAAAAGACTTGTGAAAAAGTAATATTTAAAATTTACTAAGTAGGTATCATGCAAAATCATTATGATAATTAACATCAAGGTTAAAATGAGAAATTGGAACTAATTTTTTATTTTATTTTATGTTTTAAATATGATTATACTAATAAGAAATAAAATTAAAAATATACAATATGTAAAATTTACTATGTTGTTATAATGTAAAATTATTATTGTATTGTGTTAATATTAGAAAAATTGTACCCTTTACCTAAATAAAATTGTGGATCAACCACACTTGACATTACTCTTACTAATATTTCACTTTCTAAACTATTCCTACTATGGTTAGTTTTTAGCTAACTGCCCTCACCCTTTTTCACCCATCTTACCTATCAGCTAAAAAAAAAAAAAAAAAAAAAGTCAAAAAAAAAGTCAAATGGACTTAACAGGGATGTACATAGGATCATAAGTGATGTGTATGTTAGCAGTGCCATTTCTCAAGCAACCCCGAAAGTCCAGATTTTATCAGAACCCATCCTGCAGGGAACTCTTCTATACTATGGACACCGGATTCAGGAGCAGAAGCAACAAGTGATGTGGGCCTCAATTCTTGCCAATCTCTTGGTATATATCCCTATAATGCTTGAACCTTCTAAAATTGAAAAGCTTTGTTCGGCTGGTTATCAGACCCTTAACTTTGTTTTAGAGCTTTACTTCCCACCTTTCGCTTGTGATCGACAAACTCAAGCTGAAATAACTGTGGTGAAAAGAAGTAAAGGGAGCGTTATTAAGCTGGTTTGATTCTATTGCTTTATCATTCTACCGGAGGATTTTCCTGCTCAAATTAATTTCTTCCCGTTAATTTACTGTCTGTAGATCCAGATGAAGAGAAGGGCTCAAAGGACTACAAAGATAAAAAAATTTATTGGACAATACTTTTTATGTAGTTCATACTCCTGTTGCACTTCCAACATAATTATGAACGTGATCCAACTGAAGAAGAAAGGGCAGAGGCCCCATGCTGCAGCTTTGGTATCAGCATTTCCATCCAGGTATTTGGTGCCACAGAAACACTGAGGGAGATGCATGGAGGTCCCATGCATATAAAGTTGTCTGAGAATGTGAGACCATTTGCTGTGACAGCCCCGCGCACTATACCATACAGCTGGAGGTCGGAAATAAAGGATCAGCTCGATGAACTTTTGGAGAAAGATATTATCTGTAAGGTTGAGCATCCAACAGAATGGTGTCATCCCATAGTGCCTGTTGCTAAGAAGCCAAATGGAGTAAGATTGTGTGTCGATCTGACTAAGCTCAATAAGCATGTATGTAGACCCACTTATCCTGTACGGTCACCACATGATGCAGTAGCTTCGATTAGCACCGGGGCAAGGTGGTTCTCTACACTAGATGCAAAAATGGGATATTTCAAGTCAAGATTGCAGAAGAAGACCAGGATCTCACATGTTTCATTACCCCATGGGGTCGCTATAAATTCAAGCGAGCGGTAATGGGACTTATTTCTTCAGGAGATGAATATAATCGAAGAGGAGACCAAGCTCTTGGTGACATACCACAAACTGTAAAGATAGTTGATGATGTTCTTGCATACGATTATTCTTATAAGGATCATCTAGCCCATATTATTTCTATCTTGCAAAGATGTGATGAGTATGGGATAACTCTTAATCCTCAGAAAATTTGCTTCGCAAAACGTGTAGTTGATTTTTGTGGGTATAAAATCTCGAGCCATGGCTACACAGTTGATTCCCGCAAAGTTTTGGCTATTGCAGACTTTCCTGTACCACAAAATATAACAGATCTTCGATCTTTTATGGGACTTGTTAATCAGCTTGGAAGTTTTTCTTCAGTAATTGCACATGAAGCACAACCACTCAGAGATTTACTGAGGCAGCGTAATGAATGGTGTTGGACAACACAGCATGATTTGTCTTTTGGGAGAGTGAAGGAAGCACTTACTGCACCCCCTGTACTTGCACATTTTGATGCAACTTTGCCAACCATGTTGCAGACAGATGCATCGCGACTGCATGGTTTGGGATTTGTTTTACTTCAAAAGCATGGAACGGACTGGAAACTAACGCAATGTGGCTCAAGATTCCTTTCAGATGTTGAAACGAGATATTCTGTGATAGAGCTGGAAATGACAGCTGTATTATGGTCAATAAAGAAATGTCATACTTACTTGGCTGGATTACCTCATTTTGATGTTGTGGTAGATCATAGACCATTGATACCAATTCTTAACAGTAAGTCACTTGGTGAAATTGAAAACCCTAGACTTCAACGCATGAGGAGAAGCTAAGTAATTTCAGTTTTACTGTCCACTGGCAGAAGGGAAGTATTCATTGTATTCCAGATGCTTTATCGCGTGCACCAGTTCAGGATCCTACGGAAGAAAATTTTTTGAATGAGGATGGATCCACTGATCCTTTGCATGTTGCAATTGTGAATGCCCTTGACATGCATGAAGATGGTGTACTTTGACACCCTAAAGGACAAAACGCTGGAAAAAGGTACGTGTTGCTGCTGAACAAGATGCAGAATACAATTCACTTCGGAAAATTATAATGAAAGGTTTTCCTGAACACTGCCATAATTTGGAAGTAGAACTCAGGCCTTTCTGGAATATACGTGATATGCTTGCTGTAGATGATGACCTAATTGTTTATGGAGCAAGACTTCTTATACCCAAGAGTCTTCGACGGAAACTCTTGAATGTCTTCACGATGGTCATCAGGAATTGACCGCACAAAAAGGAGGGCGCGACAGACTGTTTACTGGCCTAAAATTAACAGAGATATTGAGAACATGGTTTCTTCTTGTATCAAATGCCATCCTCTTCTACCAAATCAAAGAAATGAACCTCTATGGCAAGAAGAAGATCTACCAAGTAGAGTTTTGAATCCGTATCTGCGGATTATTTTTTCATGTCATGGGTCGTACTTATCTTGTTTATATTGACAGGTTGTCTGGATGGCCTTGTGTATCTTCGTGCCAGGGTATAGCTTCTGCATCCAATCTAATACGGTCACTGAGGGCTATATTTTCAGATACTGGTGTTCCTGTTTTGTTGAAAACTGATGGAGGACCACAGTTTGCTTCGTCAGCTTTGAGACGTTTTTTTATCTCGCTGGGGAGTAGAACATCGCATTACTTCGCCATATAATCCGAAGGCAAATGGACATGCAGAAGCATCAGTGAAAATTATCAAGAAGCTGATTATGACTACTGCTAAGAATGGGAACCTGGATGCGGATGAATTTGCCCGTGGAATGTTGGAGCTTAGAATACACCTCGTGCTGATGGCAGATCACCAGCTCAAGTTTTATTTGGTCATCCCCTCAGGTCTTTTATTCCAACACATCGTCGCTCATTTGCCAAAGAGTGGCAAAAGAAAGCAGAGGAATGTGATGTTAAAGCAGAGTATTTGCGAAGTCAGGCGAGGCAACGATACGACAGTACTGCCAGACCCCTTTCTCATTTGAAAATGTGTAGTTATGTTGAGGTTCAGGATCACACCACAGGACTTTGGAATCGCCCAGGTGTTGTTGTCGGCATTGGATCAAGGCGAGATTATCTCATAAAGATGGGCAGTGGGCGCATTTTGTGGAGGAACCGAAAGTTCCTGAGACCTCATCGACCTTTTCTACCAATATATGGATCAAGCCTTGATGCAACTAATACTCCCAGTAAACCAAATGATGTGGAGAAGTCACAAGATAATTCTACTGCTGAGGTTATTAGCAAATCAATCTTGCCTACACCAGCTCCACGTCGTAGTTTGCGGCATAGGAAAGAACCTGATCGTCTACAAGTAAAATGGAAGAAAAATACATATGAATAAGAAGGATTTTCAGACGCCAGGGATTATAATATTATTACCCTAGACGTCTTAGGGGGAGGTGTGTGATATACCTCCAAATGTCCATATTCATTTGTTTACTAGTTATGTAATGGGTGGTTCGATAATTATATTGTAATGGTAATTGGTTTCGAATGTAAATAAACAAGCGAGAGTTCTGTAAAAACTTTTCTTTGTATGTATGTAACGAATACGGTTAGTCTCTGTTTAGCCGTCAGTTTGTACAGTAATCTTTTATTAAAGAGACATATCTTTGCTCGTGTTTCTTTGCCAGCCTACAAGAGATCAAACAACTGGTATATATAAAATCAATGTCCTGAGTACCGAAGGCCTGAATAAAAGCAGAAGGAAAACGCTGGCATAGTCCTGATGCAAACGACGAAACGGATCCGTTTTCTAGGAGAGAATATTAATAATTTCATGATGGAGCGTAATCTGGATTTTTTTGTCAGATTCGTAGAAGCGGAAGCGTGAACCAAGATTAAAGTGACTGTGCTGTTGTGCAACTGTGCAAGTTAGGCAGAAAATTAACCCACAGAACCTCCTGATTGATGACTTACTATATAAACTTTTCTGTTCCGGGAGCGCAGTAGCTGGGCAAATTCTGCTGGGCTTACCCGTGAGTGTTGTCCACACAGCAGAGCTGATGATGGGCGGTCTTGCCCGACGATGCCCAGTACCTTGTCGAGTGTCGTACGAAAAGCAAGTTGGCCAGTACTGCTCAGAAAAAGAAACTGTTGTGCAGCATAATAATTGGCGTATGTATGAAGAAAAAGACGAGAATGTGGTGAAAAGATTGGCTGAATAGGAGAGATGTTTATGGGAGCCATACAATAGTACGTGAACTACAATATGGCTGTGAACAAGATTATCGAAACTGTATGAGAGTGAGCTTAAGCACATTCCATACACTACTAGCAAAGGCAGAGTCGTACATCCGAAAACAAGATCCAAACATGCGACGCAGCATGTCAGCAGGGGCTCGATTGGAGGCAACGCTGAGATTTTCAGCAACTGGGGGAGAGAGAGAGAGAGAGAGAGAGAGGGGAGAGAGGGGGATTTCGAGTAGATACAAAGTGACAATAATTAAAACGAGAGAGGGAGAGAGAGAGAGATTGGAATTCGAACAGAATTGGAGTAATAGCCTAATTACTAAAACGGTCTACGAGAGAGAGAGAGACTGGAATTCGAATGGGAATGAAGTAACAATTACTAAAACGGTCTACAAGAGAGAGAGATAGAGAGGGAGAGAGTGACTGGAATTCGAATGGAAATGAAGTAACAATTACTAAAACGGTCTACAAGAGAGAGAGATAGAGAGGGAGAGAGTGACTGGAATTCGAATGGAAATGAAGTAACAATTACTAAAACGGTCTACGAGAGAGAGAGAGAGAGAGAGAGAGAGAGAGAGAGAGAGAGAGAGAGAGAGAGAGAGAGAGAGAGAGAGACTGGAATCCGTATGAAGCAAAATTGCCAAAGGAACATCTTCATCTTCTCTTTTTATTTCATTATGACAGTAAAAATTTGGGCAAACGACCATAAAAAAAAACATGGCTGACCCAAAGCCGAATTAAACTGGAATATTTTTGTGTTACTTTTTTCTTTCTTGCCTTAGTAGTAATGATATGTCTAGGAAGAAGATTTATCAAAAAATGTTTGTCATTCAGTTGCAATTTTGAGATTACTCTGAGAACTATAAGAATAGTTCAAGAAATTTGGTGTCAGAGTAGAGAGTCACGACTGTATATGTATACATGCGCATGTATGTATTTATATTTTATACACATATATATGTCTAATATAATTTATATATGTACATATATACATATCAAATTATAACTCATTCGTTCATCGTTATAAATGCATGTACGTAAAAAATATTCTGCGTATAAAGCCAAAACTGAATTTTTTAACTGATTTGATTGACAAGTGTAAAGCATTTACTTTGAGGTATATATAAAGAGGGAAAAAAATACATTGGAGTTCTTTAGTTCCTGTTTCTCCAGGGTCAGTTGTTTTTCACGAAACAGACGGACATAGTCTCTCTCTCTCTCTCTCCCTCTCTCTCTCTCTCTACTCAGAAATTTGGGTACATAATATATATAAACAAAATGCCTATGATGAGATGCAAATTGATTCCACTTATGTATTTCTTGCGTATGCACAAAATGTTCACACATACATATATATATATATATATATATATATATATATATATATATATATATATATATATATATATATATATATATATATATATATATAGATATAGAGATATATATATATATAGATATATATATATACTGTATATATAATATATATATATGTGTATGTATACATATATATATATATATATATATATATATATATATATATATATATATATATATATATATATATATATAATGGGTAAGGCATTCATTTACATTAATTTGCTTATTTCTGGAAGATCCTGTTACCTAATCTGTTGACTTTGCTTCATTTGCATGTATACTAAATGCCAAGGTATGCTCAAGTTAAAAAGATGTATGATAAAATAGTCATATTAGTATTTTCTCTTCTATGGGCCCCCTATGATAAAGCGAGTCTGACAGTGTCTTACCCAGTACTTACCACAGATCACCGGGCACCGACTGGTGATTTCGCTTAACACGGGCAAGGCCATTTCTCTAGTTTGCTCGTTACACGAGCCCGATGACATGCATGCCCGCCGATCAGGCCCCTTCGTCTGGACATTCCTTAAAGATAAATCCATGAGGCAAACTCGAAGATATGCGTTAGCCTTTCAAGGACGATTTGATTTTAGTTATGTGTTCCTTGTGATAGAAAGGCTGTTTCACTTTTTTTTTATTGGAATGTAAGATTCCTGTCTCTGTATTCCCTTCCTGAAAACAACAAAATAGAAGTATGTACTGTAAGCCAGAATACTAGTTTAATTAGAGAGTGACTGTTTTTAAGCTAGAATTTCTTCTGGTTTTTCTGTCTAGAATAACATTGTTCCAGATGAGACTACTGCACTCTTGTTGATTAAAAATCACATAGCAACATCTTCGTCTTAGGAAAACTATCTCAGACGTCCCAGGCTGAAAAGATTCAATCAGTCTTTCTCTGCAGAAGAATAAAATGCGGTGAGCAAGTTGTATCTTCAATCTGTTATAATGAAATTGCCATTCGGAAAGAAATATCGCAAATGAGAAGGAAATAACATTAAGGCTCAAGATCTGGAGAAGATCTCTCGGATAGGCTATCCATCTTCCTTTCGCATTAGCATGAAATCAGTGTGGCGACATATTCGTGTAGAAGCTTAGCATACTATAATTGTGGTACGTCTCTCTCTCTCTCTCTCTCTCTCTCTCTCTCTCTCTCTCTCTCTCTCTCTCTCTCTCTCTCTCTCTCAAGATAAATATACTGAATAACGGAACTGTCCCATAGAAAAAAACGGATGGTAGTCTCTCTCTCTCTCTCTCTCTCTCTCTCTCTCTCTCTCTCTCTCTCTCTCTCTCTCTCTCTCTTACACAAACACACACACACACAAGAACTGGATAACTCAAAGTTTCTTTAGTGGGCACGGCAAAAGAATTGGCAGTGTCACCTTCCTTGGAAACTAAAAGAATAGGAATGAGAGAGGCAAAAGAGCCCATCCTTCACAAATGAATCTGACATTTATTTCCAATCCGGAGGGTCTTGACCGACATTTACTTTCCCACCAGCAATTGAGAGGATTTTGAGAGCTAAAGCCAGAGCAGAGCTCTAAAAAAAAAAAAAAAAAAAAAAAAAGAAAGGAAAGGAACAGGGGTTTAGGATATAAGAATTTAGAACGATAAAAAAAAAACATGGGGAAGAAGACGGGAAAGAATGGATAAAAGAAAAACAATCAAAATTGAAGGTAAAATAAAAAGAGGCGAATGTAAAGAACAAGAGTCGATGACAATTGACAATGGATAAAAGAAAAAAAAAATACAAGATGGAAATAAAGCAAGAATGGGCGAAAGGAAAAGTTTCGAGTGACGCAAGAGTCAAAACGTCCTGAATGAGGGAAAGAATTTCAAGATTTATAAAGTAGCAAGAGGATGAAGTATGACCATTTGTCGTCTTGTAGTCTTGTTCTATAAGCCAAGATGAGGTGGTCCATACTTGTGGTTTTGATCTGATAATGGAAGTACTGGAATTACAGTGAAAGGTGGGTAGAGCTCCTAGCTAAACAACCGATAAGATCAATTGGCGAGTTCGACAGACAGAGAGTCAGATCCCTGATATTAGTCATTACTTTCCAATATTTACCTTTATTACATAAGTACTACACACATTCGTATCATTAGAACTACAGAGAGTGAGAACAGGTGTTCAAGTCTTGTTCTTAGTTAAAGGGAGGTCAATTAATTTACTAAAAGAATAAAGAAAATTTCTTGACCGTGAAATTTACATCTGGACGGCGATAAATCTGAAAACAAAAGACATTTATTTTTAATTGAAGCTATTTATTTCTTGCTGGAGGTATGAAAAATAAACGCCGTCTTCGCGTCCTCCCAAGAATGGAATAGGTAGGCTAACTTGGACAGTGACAATTTATTTACTATTTGTGAAGCCAAAAGGGAAGTCCTGGCAATTCTTTATGGTGAGAAACTCTTTTGGGTTTCATTCTGATGGTCATCGTGTTTCTTCCGCGCTATTATTACAGTCGGATTTTCCATTTTATTTTTCATTTGTTGACATACAAAAACATGGAACGTGCGGGAAGACGAAATTTTCCAGTGTCGGTGGAACAGAAGCGAGAGCAGCGGTGAACGAAGAGTTGGCAGAAGTAGGTTTTGATTTACTTAAGCATACCTCAGCAAAGTGTCCAAGTTTATTACATTCTCGACAAGTAAATTCCTTTGCTGGGCATTTCTTTCTAGGATGACGCTTGTTTCCACAAAAGAAACATTTCTCTTCTATAGCCATCGCAACTAAATCATCATCTGCAACGTCGGGCCTCTCATGTTTCCCTCTAACAGGGCTATGATAATCACCTTCTGGCACAGATTTAACGGCGGCTGCAGGAATGCATTCGTCGGAAGGGAGTCTATAAGACTGGGAGTTTTTGAACGCGAGTTCCGGTGCTCTAGCTTGATCAGGAGCAGCAGCAGATAACGTAAGCGTTTTATTTTCAAGCAATCTCGTTCGAATGTGTTAAGAAGAAATCCCAGCATTAAAAACGTCATATATACTTTCAATGGTTTCTCCCGAGATCTGCCGACGAGTAGCAAGACGATGTCGAGAAACAACTTCGTTGGCAGTCTGTATAAAAATCTTTTTCGTTCTTGCGATGGCCGCATCACAAGTAGCGCAATCACATATAAGCTCAAAGTTCTCTGGCGATAATGCTTTTGCAAGCATACCCAGATAAGCGTGGTTAGTTCCTTCAGTAGCATTTTTCATCGCGAAAGGATGAACACCCAGTGCTTGAATACTCGAGTAGCATCTGGGGACGTAGGTAGAATATTGAGACGTTCGGGCCGAAGAGCGCGTTCCGTTCTGCAGCTGAATATGTAAGTTATGTCTTAGCTGAATAAATTGTGATAAAAAACCTCAAGACTTTATTCAGCTAAGATCCCTTCACAAAGAATTACAGCAGTCAACAGAGTAAGGTACACTGGGAACGTCAAAAGTAAACAAATCAACACAAACAACAGAAAGAAAACAACCATTCGCTAACGACAAAGACAGTGTAGCAAAACATTCAAACAGGTTATTAAAATAAATGCCAGTTCACCGCAGAACGTTTGGTTAATAATGTACTATCCTGTAAAAAGCAGGAATATGTTTCAAATTCGTTATATAGCCATTGCTAAAGTATCCGTACATCATTTCGAACAGATGTTGACATTTCTTAAGTTACCTTTAATAGCAAGCAACAAGTTTGTAGTTAAGGCCCTAATGTTGATAAAAATAAGATCAAATTAGTGAGGCAAGTGTTTACATAACTGAACCATTATTTCGAATATGACATGATATCCTTCTCCAGACAACATCACTTTGAAAAACAGCGTTTAAACCCTTCTAGTGCTTACAAGTAAATCAAATTTACTTTTGAGGGGTACCGCTGACTTAACCCTCATAGGGTAAAATTGAATAAACGTAAAAATAGGACATGAAAGACTTGCAACCCAAAGTTACCATAGGAAATAGTTTTGCATTTTACAAAGGGACTCACTGAACAGATTTCCTTTTCAGTCACCGGTAACCTCAGGTAAACAAGGATGGGAAGGAAGAAATTGTTTATTTCTGGCCTCATTCAGTCCCGTTATATTATCTCTCTCTCTCTCTCTCTCTCTCTCTCTCTCTCTCTCTCTCTCTCTCTCTCTCTCTCTCTCTCTCTCTCTCTCATTTACTTGTCCTCCAGTCAAACTGCATTCCCTAAGAGCGTCATAGATTATTTATTTACTCAGCAAACTTAAAAATTCATGAGTGTATAGCATTTTTTTTCACATTATTATATCAACTGCATAAAGATATGCATAGCTACGGGAAGTAATCTAATCAGTCAAACCATTATAGTAATCATTCCTGATTTCTAGAAGGAATTCTTTCAAATATGTTCCTCTTCTCTAAACACACACATACATATATATGCATACATATATATATATATATATATATATATATATGTATATATACAGTGTATATGTGTGTGTGTGTGTGTGTGTAGAACACATCGTTCAGTAAATAAATACCACGGACAAATTTTTTTTTTTTTTTTTTCATGATACTGACCACCGCCGAATCATTAAGACAAGGGAATTAGGTTACCCCCCAAACTTTAGTAAAAGTGCATTCGCCAAAAAAAAAAAAAAAGCCTTGCCATAATTGGCTGAAAGACGAACAAATGGAAATCGAAAACCAACTGAAAATATAAATACATGCTTCAGAGCATGTATTCCAATAAAAAAAAAAAGTACTTCATTAACTCTTTTCAAACCATTGCCACGCATATAATTTAGTTGTGATTTTTCACCTATAGAATGTTACCCCTGATTTTTCAGTTACAAAAAGTTTTTGGGAAAAATTTTGGTTTTTTGTTGTTCTTGTTTCTGTCCACTGGCATTATTGTTGTTGTTATCACAACCTGGCCGACCCCCGTAGGGGTTTAGTACGTGAGGTGCACTCTTGGTATTACTTCAGGGTCTTTGCAGCTTCACTTCGGCCCCTAGCTTCAACGTCTTTCATTCCTTTTACTGTGCCTCCGTTCATATTCTCTTTCTTCCATCTGACGCTCCACCCTCTCTAACAGTTGTTGTTGTTTCATAGTGCAACTGCGAGGTTTTCATCCTGTTACACCTTTCAGACCTCCTTAATGTCAGTTTCCCTTTTATTGCTGAATGGCCTCGTAGGTCCCAGCGCTTGTCCATTGGCCTAAATTCTATATTCTATTGTAGTTCCTCATTGGAGGTGTTGGTATCGTTCTCGGATAGTACTCTGCTGGGCCCGCGTTCGATTCTCCGACCGGCCAATGAAGAATTAGAGAAATTTACTTCTGGTGATAGAAATTCATTTCTCGTTATAGTGTGGTTCGGATTCCACAATAAACTGTAGTTTCCATTGCTAGGTAACCAATTGGTTCTTAGCCACGTAAAATAAATCTAATCCTTCGGGCCAGCCCTAGGAGAGCTGTTAATCAGCGCAATGGTCTGGTTAAACTAAGGTATACTTAACTTTTGTAAGAGGCGAGAAGCTAAATTAGAGAGCGTCCACATTTTAAGATTTATTCTATTACTCTGGCTTACAAACATAACCAAGGTACATGGTAGATCATCATAAGAGTATTGCTTCTCAGTAACAGAAATAGTAATATTTCAATGCACCACACCCCTCCGTGACTTAAGAAAGAACTTACACACAATTCAGGAAAAATGTAAAAATAGTATGGTATTGTATCTCTGACAAAGATAAACAAGTACTTGTAGAAATATATGCAATCACAATTCAAGGTGTTGGACAGGTTTACGCATATGACTTGAACATCTCACTACAGGTGTGTTCACTGGGCTAACCCTGTCCGTTACTTCACTAACATTTTCATAATCTTGCACGTCAGTTCCACTATTTTCATTTAGTTGAAGATTTGATTCAGAATTAGGTAAGGATTGAGATCGTTCAAGACCTTCATTTTACATGAAATGGGACCATACACTCTTCAACAATCCCCGGACTGTTAAGTGGTCCTTCCCTGGAATAATTCTTAAAATATACATGATCACCCTCTTCAGATTTCTCTGCAACTCTTCCCTTATTACTTTTGTAATTTCTAGCTTGGGCTTCCTGCATTTTTACAACATGATAATTTAAATCAGGTCTCAGTAAATCAAATCTTGTTTTCAATCATCTTTTCATCACAAGTTCACAAGGAGGAATACCAGTTATGATGTGAGGCAAGATGCAATAATAAAACAAAAATCTACGCAAAATTTCATTCTTACTTCCTTCATATTTTTTCAAAGCAGTTTTATAGGTTTTAACAGTAGTTCACTGTTAGTAATTAAATGGTATGTCTGTCAACATGAATTATTAGACCAACATTGATAAGGAGCCCAAATATTGATATTTTCCCATAGGGATTATCATGTTTAAATGTTTTAAAGAGTGTGACTTGATTTCTTCGTGTGATAATTTATTTCAGAAATCTTTTTAACAATTATTAGCATATGCATTATTTCTGCTGTAGCTGGAGATTTTTTTTAAGTAATTAACTGTTTAATTGTCCTCCTCTACAATACTGATTTACCAGAAATCCCAGTATTACGGCAACCTAACTAGAGCATGAGACTAATCAAGTAGTTTCGCTTTAACTGCCCTACTTTGTAATACAGTCTTTTCTCAGATATCCACTACTATGGCATACTGCACATGGTTGTCAATATATTAACAGTTGTTGTGGCCAAAGCCGTGAAATTTGTTTAGCAACAATGCCAGAAATTGTTTTGCTGTACAGTGTCATTCAGTTATATCCCAGTTAGCAGGAAACCTCGATTTAGTATTTTTTTTATAAATTGTCCCACTTTATATATATTAGTTCTCAGAAATTCAACACCGTCTCACTAGTCAGGGTTGCCAGTACAGTAGAGTAACAGGTGTTCTGTAACATCGTGGGATGGTGTTAGAATTAATTTAATTTATCTTTAGTGCTGTATAACCTAATCCCATTCATTCCATTAATCCCAAGTTGGCTAGGGACTTTTATGAAGTCTTTTTATATATATATATATATATATATATATATATATATATATATATATATATATATATATATATATAATGTATATATATACGTGTATGTATATATGTGTAGACATATAAGCATATATATATATATATATATATATATATATATATATATATATATATATATATATATATATATATATATATATATATATATATACATATATATATATATATATATATATATATATATATATATATATATATATATATATATATATATATATATATATATACATACATACACACACACACACACACACAGTAGGACAATTTAAAACAAAAAAAGACTTAATGCGCCTGGTAATTTAATAAAAATACCTGGCTACTGAGACATAAATGAATGAGCTTGAGATAATAACTCAATCCCAAGGCATAACAAAGACCTCTGAAATTATTTTCAACTCAATCCCAAGGCATATATAGGACATATAGCTATATTATATATATTTACTGGCATATATATATATATATATATATATATATATATATATATATATATATATATATATAATATATATATATATATATATATATATATATATATATATATATATATATATATATATATATATATATATATATATATATATATATATATATATATATATATATATATATATATATATATATATATATATATATATATATATATATATATATATATATATATATATATATATATATATATATATATATATATATATATATATATATATATATATATATATATATATATATATATATATATATATATATCAATATATATTAAATTTTCATTTTGCAGTAAAGTAACAGCTGTTGTCCTCAGTGCCTTGGGATTGAGTCAAGCTCATTCCGTAATTCAGAGGTATTTTTAAAATTACCGTTTTAAATTGTCCTACTGTGTGTTGGTTTAGTTCTTTATATATATATATATATATATATATATATATATATATATATATATATATATATATATATATATATATATATATATATATATATATATCAAAAGTTAAATTTTCATTTTGCATAAGTCACGAGAAACCGAGGCTTCCCCGAAGGGTTTTGTATATATTCTCATATTCTCAACGAGCGGAGTATCATCGCCTGTAATTTCCTGTCTTCGCCTGATGGTATAATGCTGCTTTCCTCTTCGCCCTTACTATATGTCGGGAAGCTTTCTATCAGGCGAAGGTTAATTGTTACGGTTCCCCGAAGGGAGGCTCATCACCCCGTATTCTCACTGCACTCTTCATCGTTGTCGACTGCAACACTGCCTTCTGTTCAAGGTCTGGACATTTAAACGCTGGCTTTCTTCAACGTATTGTTTTATTTTATCTGCTTTTGGTGGTGAGGGGGTGGGGTGTCTTCCCTGTGCCCTCCTGTGCGAGCTTGCCTGTGGGTTTTGCTTTTGCCCACCTGTGATCAAGGTCCATCCCTTGCATTCAAGAGTGCTCTGCTGTATCCTCCAGGAATCGTCAGGAGGCCATCTGAGGCCAGAGGAGGGTGAGCATCCCCTTTCGCCCATATTTGCTTTACCCTTTTTGCTAGTGGACTCTCCCGTCGGAGCTTTACATTAAGGTGTCAGGCAGCTCCCTAAGGAGCCTTTATAAACTGTTTTTCCTTGATTGAAACAGCTTCAGTGTAATTTCACCATATGGGGTGAATGTTCATTGTTGGTTATATGAATTAAGGTGTATTGTTGTCAGTTTTTGTAAATTATCTTTTTGTGTAAAGGAAGCAAGTTAATTATTAGTGTTAAGGTTTTCTTATCTGTGTCTTCTCCTTTTGTGTAGGCATGGGTGAGTGTTGACTTCATTCTATTACTGTGACTCATCGGTATAATAGTTAGAGATTGTAGTACGTGTGAAGGTATTGTGTTTACTTGTTGGTTTTTCTAGTTCCTCAAGCAGGTTTTCGGGGACATTTTTCTCTTGTTTAAGTGTTTGTTAATAAATGTTAATTTTTTTTCTTGGTTTTTGCCACCCTCTTTTGAGCATTGTAGACCTAAAGTATGGAGTTTGTGGTAAATCCCTGTCTGGACTGGCAACTGATTTATTGAGCAGAGGACATGGAAAAAAATAAGAATTTGTTGTGGCTCATGGTAAAAATTAAGAGTCTATAACATTATATATATATATATATATATATATATATATATATATATATATATATATATATATATATATATATATATATATATATATATATATATATATATATATATATATATATATATATATATATATATATATATATATATATATATATATACATAAAAGTCTTAACATTTTGAAAAATATAACACAAAAGCCATTGATGAGATATCTTAATCAGATTTGTTCCGTGTACTCAGCAGTTTATTAAAGTTTTTAATCTCATTGCATTTGTGTATTTCAAATACCCTGTTGATGAAAGGTACCGTTAAATTAATCCCTAAAAATGGCTACTCCTCAAGAAAAGGCACAATGTGTGCCATGGTTTATTAAACAAAATCTGATACGCAAACTCAGTGAAACTACAAAACTAAGTATGGAAGAGATCCACCATCACGTCCGTCAGTTTGTGCATGGCACCAGAAATTTACGGAGACAGGGACAGAGTTGATAAAGGGAGGAGTGGACGACTAAGAACTTCTATGGAAAACATCGATCGTGTAAGAGAAGCCTTAGATCATTCCTTCGAAGTCCATCCTTACTGCTGCCAGACACTTACGGCTACCAAGCTCAGCAGCGCACAAAGTCCTACACAAGAACTTGCTATTGTACGCTTAGAAGGTGCAACTCATACAGGCACTCGAGCCAAGTGATAAACCAAGACGAAAAGAGTTTGTAGTTAACATGCTGGAAAGAATTTCTGAGGATGAAACATTCCTCAACCGTGTTTGTTTTAGTGATGAGGCAACCTTTCATGTCTCAGGGAAACTAAAGACACATAATGTGAGAATCTGGGGATCAGAACATCCCCATGTGTATCGAACAAAGGTACAGGACACCACTGATCTCAAGCAAAAGATCAGTAATGCCATTGCCACCACTGATGAGGCTATGCTACAGCGAACATGGCAGGAAACTGAGTACTGTCTTGATGTGCTTCGTGCAACTAATGATGCCCTTATAGAGGTGTATTAAATAAGGCAAAAAACCTTCAATATATCCTTCTCATTTTGTAATAATTTCCATATTTGTTGATTTACTTCTGTAATATATTTTTTTTAAATTGTAAAGATACTTTATGTACACCCTGTACATATATATACATATATGTATATTATACGTTTGTGTATGTATATATATATATATATATATATATATATATATATATATATATATATATATATATATATATATATATATATTGCAAAAAGTAATTCTGAAGTTTCCTCCTACGTGATAAGGGTAATTGCAGAACGAATTTGGCCAAAACATAACAATAACCGCGAGCCGCTTACTATTTTTTTGCATTTCAAAATTGCTTGGCCACATTTATGGGAAACTCATTTGCAGCGCAAAATGAAATCTGTATCGGCTGGAATATTAAGCGAATGGACAGGGGTTTATGTTTTCATGCATTTAAGAGGAGCACATGTTGTTGGGAAAGTGAATGCAATAATGTGTGGTACATAACGCGATGAGTATCCTTGTATTTAGTTTTAGGTTTGTTTCTATGAGACTGTAACAAAGATATTCCGGATGATGACCCTTGTTGCATTTTTAGATTTCTTTCTGTGCAGCCTTGGCTTGCACTTACCATCACGGGATCTGATGCAAAATGACTGTAACTTGGTCCGGCAATCGAGACGTTCCTAAGGTTGGACCATTCTGTCCCAAACCACATATATATCCCGGTCATTTGTAACCGCATGGGTATGTATACATTCATATACACGCATATTCATAAGTATGTATATATGTATATATATATATATATATATATATATATATATATATATATATATATATATATATATATATATATATATTAATAGAGAAACATCGGTTAAACCAAAGACAAAGGAAATGAAGAAAAAACAAAAACAAAAACAAGCTATGCTTATACCTTTGTATCTTATAATAGTAGTAAAACCTGTGGAAGCAGATGTCCAAAACATCAAAGAGGCAGAAGAGATCCATACCATAGAAAACAGTGATTATATCACAGGAGAAGAGATTACTCCATCTCCAATAATTGGTACAAGAACAAATGAAACAAGAAATATACATGATAAATGTGGATGTACAGATTGTTTCATTTAATTGTGCAATAATAACAAAAGCATAACAAAAGATGGTTTAATAGACATTATAAGAAATTTTATGAAATATAAGAAAAGAAACCACTGATTTGAACACCCATGAAAAAGTCTGCATGTGTGTTGCACACTTAATATATTATAAAGAAAAACAAGTAAATGTCGTGAGTAAATTATTAGAAAAAATCCAATTTGATAATACAAAACAAGAAAGTAAAACTCGACCGCTATAACAATATTTTCAATAGCTATATTATGCAAAGGAACGTAAATGGTCTACAGACCTGATTACACCTAGGAGAAATACAACGTTTTCTAAAAGAATATAAACCAATGACATTATGTTTACAACATGTCAACAAAACTATGTCAACAATAGGGAAATACAAATTAGCATCTACATCAAGAAAGGAAGAAGGAAATTTAGGTACAGCCATATATGTATATAAAAAGTATGTTATGATAAAGTACCTGTAAACATTACTGACTTACAAACATCAGGTATTAAAATCCGAATAAAAAACGATAATTATGTAATTTATCATTTGTACAGTACAACCAACCTAATAAAAATTATGGCACTGATAAACTTAAAGATATACTTAACAATGCCAAGTAACCTACATTAATAGTAGGTGATTTTAATGCTCACAACCCAATATGGGACTGTAATTGTACAAACTCAGATAGTGCAGGAAGTAAAATAGACGAATTCATAGATTCACACCTGTGCTGAATAAATGGTGATGAAATCAATGCATATTTTTCAAAAACACATGGAATATTTTTCTCAGTAGATTTGACAAGTACAACAAATATAGTTGACAGATTAGATTGGGATACAGTTGATGACTTGTACACCAGTGATCATTTCCCAATATTAATTTCCTTTTTACGAAATGATCATGCAAAACATGTCCCTCACTATAATATTTAGGAGCCTGTGAAAGACTGCGGGACCCCACGTTTGGCGCCAAAAAATCACTATAGAAAATGCGCCCTTTTGAAATAGCTCCCGTTTTGCTTCATGGCGGCAATGAGAAGCGTGTTTTTGGTGGTGTTTCCCAAGGAAAAGCAACAGAAAAAGTAATCAACGGTAAGGGGGACCCTGTTGGGAACCAGGGTTTTGGGTGGGGAGAAGCTAAAGATGGGATTTGCGGTGGCTGTAATGTAAAAAATTTGCTAGTTTCTGACCCGCCAGTCTGCATACAAACGGTTGTCCTGCTAAGCCACAAACATAAGGCTGACCTGCTAGTGTGCATACAAAAGGTTGTCCCGCTGGGCTACAAACATAAGGCTGACCCACTAAACTACAGAAGCGAAAGTTGGGTTTCCTGCTTGCCGAAACGTACAGTGTTCGCTATTTTCTGACCCGCTACTCTGCATACAAAAGGTTGTCCCACTAGGCTACTACTGTAAGGCTGACCCGCCAAAGTACATTCGTGATGCTGACCTGCTAATCTACGTACATGAGGGTGACCCGCTACACTGCATGTGTGAGGCTGACCCTATCTACATTAGGGCGGATGGAAAATGCTAGCCTAGGCTACCTGTAGCCTACATGAGAAACATCGGTTAGGATATTCCCTACCTCCCTACCTACATTAGAATGGGAGTAAATTTTGTAACGGTGATTTTTTTAACATATCTGGTCTCAGATCGGGGTGGCGGAACGGTGCTGCATGCCTTATCCGCATTTTTAAAGATTCTTGGCAAGCTCGTATGTTCTGGCAAGTGGTAATATCTGTATTCACTGTAGCCACAGGTTACAAAAAGCAACTGCACACTGGGTCAGTTCCAAAACCCTACCCAACCTAGCAGCAAAACAAATGTAAAAAGGCAGGTAAATGCTGTGCTTACCTTATTCAAAGTCGCTGCTGTCTGACCATGTAGGTAACAGTATCGGCTCCACAGATCCTACTGTCCTCGGCGTCTTTGCAACTGCTGGCTGCCGAACAGGTGAGTGGGAATTGCTCGGTCCGGGTCTTATTGTAGATGGTTGGGAAGGTAAATCAGAGGTAGGGGATGTCGGGCGGCTCTTGAGCGGATAGACGCGCTTAACTAAATCCAAAAAGGCCCGAAATGGACACGGGACACCTTCTAGGTATCGCTTCTGGACACAGTACGTAGAATAGTAACTTTGGTAAAGTGGTTTCTGCGTACAGTGTCTCGGTAGCGCGCTCTGTTTGAGAATGCGCCACTGTGACTCTATAGTGTTTGTGTACACATTCGGGTCGTCAGGACTTACGAAGTTGACACTGTGGTTCACGGTGCTGTGTGCGAAAAAATGATCCTGGACATTGCTGTACGCCTTCCAGCAGGACCCGTGCCGTACTGATACCTTCTTTCTGCATCGACGGTTCACGCACCGCCACATGTACACTGGGTGTCTAGTAGCTGGGTGAACACCATCTTTAACAAATCGGCGGTTACCGACATTACATTCAGTACACAATCTGGAATAGTCTCCTAACAGTCCTTGCTGGTACAGCCATTTTGTGAATTCCTCGGTGTTCCAAAGGAATTCGAGGACTGTGCCAATGTACAGGTCCATGTAGGAATTGGAATCTTCAACGGAGTCGACCTTTGGAAGCAAAATTAAATCATGACTTTCCATCACGGCGGTTCGAGAATGAAAGAAAGCGTGGTTCTGGTGTTGGCCTAGGCCTATGAATCGTTTTGATAGAACACATTATGATTGGTTCGAAGTATTTAATCCGTAAGCCCTAGGGCATGACCTGGGTCAGCCTGAGATACGATTGGACGGAATTAAATTTCCTGCGGTCAGGCCGGGGCGACATGCGGCGGCAGCCTTAGGAACTGCGGGTTGAGAGGAGCGCCGCATTTCGGTCATCTGAAGAACTGCAGGAGAGCGGTGCTCCGTGACACCGTTCACGTCAACTTGGTACTTAAAAAAAGTTACGCTCCGCTGAAAAAATTGTCGTTCGGGAAAATCAAGCAAATTGGTCAAGTAAGTTACTTTTTGGGTAGAATCTGACCCGCTGAGCAACATTTATTCTATGCAATTTTTTATTTAGAGTCGTAGTTAATGAGTTATAGGCGCATCCCTTGGCTGTCCACACTACCCAATATTTTTAAAGCAGATTGTGCCTACTAGGAATATCCCACCATCTGGACATTAAAAGACCATAATGAAACTAAAAAATTTCTTGTTAATTTCATAAAAAATGCTGCTGATAAAGCAAATACCAAAATCAAAACTTAATCCAAGAAAACACAAAGTTCCATGGTGGTCTGAAAAACTAACAGAATTAATAAAAATAAAATACTCAGTAGGGAGACGATTAGATAATTTAAATAGAAAGTTCAGTAAAATAAATAAAACATTACCAATATTAGAAGAAACTTTACAAAAGATGACTATATTATTAGTAGAAATTGATGCATTAAAACCTCTATACAACAAAATATCTGCAAAATATAAAAAAGAAGTAATTCAAGGAAGTAAGGTTTCATGGAGGAAATTTGTATCAGGTATCTCTAATAATACTCCCATACGAAAAAATATGGGAAGAATTCAAGAAAATAAATAGCCCATGTTAAACCACCTGTACATGACATATCAAAGGATGGAAAACGAATACTTGATCCAAAAGAAATAAGTAATATAATTGGAGAAAACCTAGCAAATGTAAGTAGTAATGAAAATTTGGATGAACACTTCTGCACAAAGAAAAATAGTATAGAATTAATAGCAATAAATTTTGAAACACTAGAAGAGATATATTATAATAGAAAATCTAATATAGAAGAGTTGGAATATGCTCTCTTGAATAGCAATAAATCTGGAGGTAACAATATTAGTTTTGAGATGATCTGCCACTTAGCACCTTTGGCAAAGTCATACTTATTACAGTAATTTATGGATTAGAAATTTATTTCCTGACGAATGGCGTAGAGCTATAATAATTCCTATCCCCAAACCTGGAAAGGATCCAAGTGATGTAATTAATAACAGACCAATTTCTTTAACAAGTTGCTTATGCACATTACTAGAGAAAATGGTAAATGCTTGACTAACATGGCACATTCGAGAAAATAAAATTTTGACTCCCACTCAATTCGGATCACAAATGTAACAGATCTACATTTGATTCTCTATCTAACTTGGAACACCACATACATAGAGGATTTGAATGAAAACAAATTACTGTAGCTGTATTTTTCGCCATTGAAAAGGCAAACAGTACTACATGGAGGTATGCAATATTAAAAACTTTATGTAAAAACAGCATCTGTGGACATTTACCTAAGTTTATCCAAAACTTTTTGACAAATTGTAGTTTTCAGGTAAGAATTGATGTTTTGTCCGGAGCATTTCCACTTGAAAATGATGTTCCATGGGGAAGCGTCCTTAGTGGCACACTATTTTAGCAATAAATGATATCAATAATAGTCTACCTACTGGAATAAAAAGTAACCTGTATATGGATGATTTTACCATATATTATTCAGCATCTCGCATAAAACATGCAGAGCAAATCATTGATAAAACTGCAGTAAAAATAGATCAATGGACCTCATCTGTACGCTTTAAATTATCCGTACATAAGACTCGAGCAGTCGTGTTTTATAAAAATAAAAAGTGGAAAAAGGTGAAGAAATAGATTTAAAAATCAGAAATCATAGTATACCAATTCGCCAAACTGCCAAACTCACCTAAATTGGGAAGCTCACATAACGTACGTGAAGTCAAGATGTAGAAGAGAATTAAATCTAATTAAAAAGCTATCGAACACTACTGTACTTGGGGAGCCAATAGACATAGCGTTACTGTACTGTATAAAGCAGCAGTGCTGTCTATCATTGACTATGGAAGCGAAATATATGGCTCAGCATCAGATGCAACGCTGAAAACGTTAGACCCAGTTCATAGTGAAGGCCTTAGCTTACTGTATGTTCAGGAGCTTTTAGATCATCACCAGAGTCATCTTTACAAGTTGAATGTGGTGAACTACATCTCTCTCTCCATAGAGAATTAGTAGCAATGAAGAGTGGCCTGAGAATTCAGACAAGTGATTCTCCAACCAAAAATTTATTTGAATTAAGAGATGTCTTTATTAACAGTCATTTACCACCTTTCCCAATTAGATCTTGAAGATTGTTCGAGTCACTGAATATAAATATACAGCTACCTTCAATAGTAAAATTTCTTCCTCCTTGGAGTATGAATAATATGAAAATTTGCACACACTTAAAATATTTATCAAAAAGTTACTCATATACCACATAACACCATAGACAACATGCATTAGAACATATTATAATCTGAGAAGGTCCACATTATGCAATATACACAGACGGATCTAAATCACAATACGGAGTGAGATATGCTGCAGTATCCCAAAACAAAACGTATCAGTTTTCTCTACCTGATAATGCCTCGGTATTTACAGCTGAGTTATGTGCAATAGCATCAGCCATAAAAATAATTAAAGAAGCCTCATTTAATAATTTTGTGATTTATAACGACTCCAGAAGCGCTCTAGAACCCATTCAAGGTTACAATCCAAAAAATAATATTGTACAACGGACTATGTTTTCACTCCATAAGTTATATAATAATGGAAAAAATATTGAAATATGTTGGATCTCTGATGTTAGAAAATGGAGTTCATCATATCAGAGTGAGAGCTATGTGTAAGTAATTCTGACTCGTCTTTGAATAGGTCATACTCGTCTGACACACGGACCCTTAATGAGCAGCTCACGCAGCCCTGCTCCCGGGTGCCCAGAGTGCAAGGTGATGATAATGACGGTCAGACGTGTTGGGTGAGTGCCCAAAGTATGACCAGCGACGACTGTCAACTTTTGGAAGTAAATCAATGAGGGAAATTTTATCAGAATCTTCTACATTTTGAGTAATTCCGATTTTATTGTTCATGAGGACTGTGATTTAATTAATAAAATATAAAAAGTAAATAATAAAAATACGAAAACCCTTAGGGCGTTTCAAGAATGTTAAAACAAAATTTTAAAATGTTACTTAACTTATTCTGAATTTTAATATACCTTTTTATTGTGTATATATGGAAACGTGGGTAAATGTATTTATTGTGTGTGTGTTTTAGTATGAGAGCATGTGCCTTTGTGCAGTTTTTAATTTCATTTTCATTCGTTCATCACCGTACTGAATGACCTATTTGGTCCAAATACTTGGCCTCTGGCCTAGACCTGGTATTTCATATAAATCCTTTGGGCCAGCCGTATGAGAGCTGACAGTCGGCTCAGTGGTCTGGTTAAATTATTTTGATATTAATTAATTGTGATATATATTAATATAATATATATATATATATATATATATATATATATATATATATATATATATATATATATATATATATATATATGCATACAGATTGTTTACTCTTTAAAAAATATATTACAAGAGCCATTGATGAGAAATCTTAATCAGATTTGTTCTATGCACTTAGCAATTGCAAAGTTTGTAATCACATTGCATTTATGTATATCAGGTGCCCTGTTGATGAAAGAGGTACTGTTTAATGAATCCCTAAAAAATGGCTACTCTTCAAGAAAAGGCACAATTGAAACAAAACCAGATTCACAGACTCAGCAAAACTACAGAACTAAGTATGGAAGAGATCCAGTGTCACGTCCATCAGTTTGTGCATGGCACAAGGGATCTATGGAGATAGGGACAGATTTGGATAAAGGGAGGAGTGGATGACCAAGAACATCTGAGGAAAACATTGATCGTGTAAGACAGGTCTTTGATTGTTCTACAGTATTCATTCGTACTGCTGCCAGACACTTACAGCTACCATGTTCAACAGTGCGTAAAGGCCTACACAAGAACTTGCGTTTGTACATTTACAAAATGAAACTTATACGGGCACTTGAGCCAAATGATAAACCAAGACTAAAAGAGTTTGCAGTTAACATGCTGGAGTGAATTTCTGAGGATGAAACATTCCTCGACAGAGTTTGTATTAGTGATAAGGCAACCTTCCATGTTTCATGGAAACTGAACACGCATAATGTGAGAAACTGGGGATCAGAATATCCCCATGTGACTAGGGAGCTTCATCGAGATAGTCCAAAGGCGAATGTGTGGCGTGGGAACGTGCAGTCAAATCATTGGTCCAATGGCCCAGTTCCCTGGCCACCTCGTTCACCAGATATCACTCCCCTATACTTCTTTATATGGGCTATGTTAAAGATGTATCGTGTATCAAACAAGATATAGGAGATCACTGATCTCAAGCAAAAGGTCACTGATGCCATCGCCACCATTGATGAGGCTATGCCACAGCGAACATGGCGGGAAATCGAGTACTGTTTTGGGGTGCTTTGTCCAACAAATGTTGCCCATATAGAGGTGTATTAAATAAGGCAAAAAACTTCAGCATCTACTTGTCAATTTGTAATAATTTCAATATATCTGCCTGATCATTTGTTTTTGCAATATATTTTATAAATTGTTAAATGACTTTATGGACACCCTGTGTATATATATATATATATATATATATATATATATATATATATATATATATATATATATATATATGTATGTATGTATGTGTGTGTGTGTGTGTGTGTGTGTGTGTGTGTGTGTGTGTGTACTGTTAAGGAATATGATTTATATTATAAAGTATGAAAAGTGTAACTTTCAGCCGACAAATGGCAGTAACGCTCGCCATGGATCGTGTAACAAATAGAAATGTTCTAGTATCTAGTCCATGTAAGTCTTGTTACTCGGGTATATAAAGACCCAGAACGATGATTTTGGGGGAGTCGCAGCAAACAAGTGAGAGTATTAGTTTCTAAAAAGACAGAAATCTGGTAAAGTATTGTTTAGCAATTAAGAGGTTTTCTTGTGCGATGTAACTGTGTTTGCCACTAGATTTTTGGATGTTAAGGGTTTATATTAATTTAATGTTGAGCTGTTGTAATGCTTGGTGATTTGTGAATTAAGCAGTGTAATAATCGGTGATCTAGGTACTTACTGTATATGAAATGCTGTACGGTGGGTTGTTGCTTTTGTGCACTTCGTCAGTAACTTCATTTCATAATGTTTTGTGGTTGGGATTGGTATTTACCTATTGTAATTAAAGTACTTTAAATTTTAATGCGAATTTTCACTTAATCTCCACATATGATTTCTCTCTTGCACTCATATTTTGTTATTGTTATACAACATGGGGCCTGTCCGGGATAGCAACACCAAAACAAAAACTATAGTACTCACTATCACAATTCTCCCCTCTTGAACATAACAGGAAAAAAAAAAAAAAAAAAATATATATATATATATATATATATATATATATATATATATATATATATATATATATATATATATATATATATATATATATATATATATATATCACTGGAGTTAGGGATACGATCCGGTTACGTTTCGACAGGAATTTGATACATCTAAATTTGTATCGCGGATTTTTCGCAATAGCGCCGGATTTTTAGGTATTTTTATTCTTATTTGTGGCGAAATAAGCCTTTTCTAGCCTAAAATTTTTATGTTTGTGGTAAAAAAAAGCTTTCTAGCCAAATATTTTTATTTTTGTGGTAAAATAAGCATTTTCTAGCTTAAAAAATTGAAACCAATATTTACGTTCCCCCTTTGTTTTTTACAATCTCTGCTTCTGTTTGCAGATAAAGTGTTCACTTTTTCGTTGCTTTCCAGATTCAATGAATATTTGATAAAAATCTGTGCTGATCATCTTTACATAATGAAGTGAATTTGGAATCGAAATAAAATACGTAGCTTGCAGCAGACAAGTAGCCAAACACTCGCACATGTGGAAAACGCAGTCCGGCTGCTTCTGCTGGAGCTAGTTTGGAAGTGTTTACAAGTGTGGGAAAGGTGGTATTTAAGTGTTTTTTCCTTTAAAATATATTGTTTATTGATAACCACATTCAACAAAATAAATAAAAGAATAAAGCACTTCACAAGAAGATTTAACGTAAAAGATGTTAACGCGGTGATGCACAGCCTGCTTGAGATAGGGGGAGGGAGTGTTTACATTGTAGAGGAGAGGAGAAGAGACAGTTAAATCATTTCTGTATGTACATAAAAGTAGTAACAATCCACATAAAGAAAATAAAAGAAGGGAATTTCACAAATTTATCATAATGATACAGTATTAAAACAATCAAATGCAATACAGTAACAATAAGAAATCGAACGAGTCTTACTTGAGCGAGTGTTCGGGCCTGGGCTGGCTGAGAGAGATGGTAGAGAGGAGGGGAGAGGGAGGGGATTGTTATGGGTTATTGGGGATGAGGGATGGGGGTCCGCTTCCCACTTTCTTCCAGCTGGGCTCTGAATATTTTTCTGTTTCACTACTTTTCGCCTGTTTCCTTCAAGTAACACTCGATTCTCCCGAATCGCTTGTATATGTTATGGTAAATACCTATCGAGTGACACATGGTTTTTACGAATTTTTAGCACTGTAAAAGTAACTCGGCTCCATAATAAACACACTGGCACCTCGTTCACCTTCTGCGCGCCTTGGATTGTTTGTTTAAATGATTTCCTTGTGAAAAGTTATTTGATCTCTCCTTTTCTTGCATTCTGTATTTATTACTTGTTTGCAAAATCCTCATGCTTATTGGATTATAATTTTAAATTCTGTCGTTTGCCAACAGTAAGCTGATGTGTTGTGGCACAATTAATCTCCTTGCACTCAAGATCCAAGTGTAAAAAGCGCGTCGACAATCGTGCACGCGTGAGGGATTGTTTTCACATCTGCCAGACGCTGATTACTCTCTCTCTCTCTCTCTCTCTCTCTCTCTCTCTCTCTCTCTAACATACACACACACAGACACAATCGGACACACACGCACTATCGATTCCTTTGATGATCCTTTTCAAAATGTGAATGAAATTGATTTTGTTATCAACCTTTCCCAGCGGCCGCACGCCGTTTTCACCAAACAAGTCGTATTTTTTTTTTATTTTAAATTACGTTAAGTTAAAGAGTTTAGAAAGTGTTTAAGTGGATAGGAGGTGTTTATAAGAGCGAGGGAGAGGTTAATAACAGTGTGGGAAAGGTTCCTAAGAGCGTGGGGAGGGTTTACAAAGCTCTAAAATATATACGCATACAGTAAATAATGAAATGAGTATAAGGTTGCTACTTCATTTATATCTGTTTTCATTTTATCTGTTTTTCATTCTAATGGCTATGATATACATTCTTGATATATATATATATATATATATATATATATATATATATATATATATATATATATATATATATATATATATATATATAATATGCAACGTGTACAAGACTCAGTCCTCAGTTATATTGGAGAGTATCATTCCGAAAAAAGGTAAACTTCTTTAAAATTCTCTCCTTTATTCATACAATATTATAATTTTTCTTTATTCATACAATATATATATATATATATATATATATATATATATATATATATATATATATATATATATATATAATATATATATATATATATATATATATATATATATATATATATATGTATAGTATATATATATATATGTGTGTGTTTATTGCATGAATAAAGGAAATTGGGAATTTTAAGAAATTTGCCTGTTTTTCCATGAATAATAAACTGAGAAATCTATAACAAATACATATATGGGAATTAATCTTTAGAGAATGCTAGTTTTGATTTCAGCCTATTAATGTACTATGCTTGATCAGGCTACTGTGATTCCTTTGGATTCAAGATAATCGGTAATCTGTGAGCAAACAGGTCCTGAAAGGAGGGCTGCTTTTCTCTTCTGCTTCATTTACTATTTATCATCTTTGTTCAGCTTTCCAATGAGTCTGGATCTAGATCCTTCAGAGTCGTTTAAACGACGTTCCTCTTCTCTTCTTTGCCATGTTCATCTCTAAATTTCATGTTCTGGGTCTCCCTTACAAAGCACTTGCTCAGAACAGGAGATGAATTAATCAAAGGAAGCCGTAGCGAAAGAAGTCGACATGTACAGTATATAGGATGAAATGGAACAGATGCAACGTTTAAAGTAAAAGACAATGCAGTCGGGATAAGATAATCTAGAGTCCATGCAGTTTTGCCTAGAGCAAACTTTAGGTTGCAGTACAGTACTTCCTGTGGGATGTTGGTTCTACTAAAAGGTACTGAATTGCCAAACAGTCTTCTTGTTATACACACACACACACACACACACACACACACACACACACATATATATATATATATATATATATATATATATATATATATATATATATATATATATATATATATATATATATATATCTTCTTCTTTTAACGTGCTTTTTTCCCATTTTTGTATGGGGTAAGCACGATGCCTTCTTTTGAAGGACTTTTGTTTTGGCTTTGGGGCAGACCTGTAGTCTCGATCGGCTGCCCTGCCTGACATCGCTTAGACCCCGGTAGCGTATGTTTCATGTATCATACCCGACCCAACGCCCTTTTTCCCAGCAGCGAGAAGTTGTTGCGCGGGTAGGTAGAGTTTCGTGTGAGATGTTTGAGATGTGTGAGATATTTATTATATATATATATATATATATATATATATATATATATATATATATATATATATATATATATATATATATATTATATATATATATATATATATATATATATATATATATATATATATATATATGTGTGTGTGTGTGTGTGTGTGTGTATGTGTGTATATGTATATATATGTATATATATATATATATATATATATATATATATATATATATATATATATATATATATATATTCTTTTACGGATACTTGATAATGTGGACTGTTTGTTCAAGAAAGCTTGTAACTTTTTCTGAATAAATACTCCATTAGATGCATATATATATATATATATATATATATATATATATATATATATATATATATATATATATATATATATATAATATATATATATATATATGAAAGCCTCACCATATGTTTTTAAGCATTGCTTTTAACCAAGCAAAAGAAAAACAAAAACCAAAATTAGCAGCAAGATTAACAGCAATAGGGTTTTTTATAGATATGTTAGAAACAAGATGGCCTAAAAAAACGCAAAACTAGTAGAAGAAATTTAATACGAAAGAAATACTACCTCGACAATAAAACTTAGTAAAATATTATTCATATATTTGTTTTCCTTCTAATGGCTATGACACTTCATTCTTGGTATCTTTACTGATCACTGGGTAAACAAAGTTGCATTACTTTGGATCAGTAATTACGGCTAAATCATCCTATTTGTGATGCCATAAAATACAGAATCGGAATTACGGCTCGGCAATTCTCACATCGGTTTTATTCGCCAACTGCTTTCTCGATATGCAGTCCATGTGTCCTTTGACATGCTATCATTGACATATTCACTAAATGTATATTCTCGATATCTAAGTTTCTCTGTTTTGTTGTCAAAACTATAACAACTCAAGGGCTCTTTAAAAAGCTCACGAGTGCAGAAGAAGTATTAGTTTTTTTACAAGAACATCTTTCATGGATGCAGGCTAATAACCAAATGCATTTACTGTTAGCTACGTAGCTGACGAGTTGCTGTGTAACCTCAGGATGATCCTGACAATCACATGACAAACGAGAGCCTTTCAGCTACTTTAGTGAAGACATTAATAGATTTATTATCAGTGAGCTGTCAGTATAGCTGGAATGCAGCTGGATGAAGTGGTTCACAAGTACACGGAAGTATAATACGTTCCCCAGATGGAGAGACTGTCTAGATGTTTTTCAAGAGGATAACGAATCCTTCTAATTCCGTATAGGTGTTCACATCAAAGCCTCCTGTAGTATCTTTTAGGCAAAAAATTCTGAGAATTGACGCTAATATTTCCATGAGACATGTAGGGGCGAGATATTGCAGTAAAAAAAATATATTACTGAATCATAATGCAATGATAATATAGAAATATGCGAAATTTTATAACGGTAGCATGAAGATTAAATCACTAATATCGCTGGAAAGTGAAAAAAAAGTGGCTAAGATAAAAGTAATAAAATCACCCCTTGGCATTAGTGCAGGTAGTACACCTTTTCACACTTTAGATGAGACAAAATCATACAGCTGTTTGACATAATTCATAAATAAATGACAAATCATATAATTAATTGACGCGAAACATATATGATTGAACATTTTAAGAAGAATGAATGACAAAGTCACTATTCAGTCAAAGTTTAATACCGAATTGACAAACCACCAAATCTTTGACATTGTTACAACAGTAAACCGACAAACTGCCATATTTGTTTGACAAAAACGGATTAAATTGACAATTAACACAATCGTTAATTATACGTTTCTAACTGTTCAGAAGTGGTTTTCTAGGTAAGGTTAAAAGCTTTTCACGAAAGAGTTGACTTTGTATATGTTTGCTCTACACTCTGCAGTCTTTCCGGAACTTCCTTCTGAAGAGAAGTGCTTATCAGAGCTGTTCTGATTTCTGTGACTAAGCTGTTTTTTTTTTTTTTATCCATGCCACTTAGAAGGTACCAGCGTGTTTCTGACGAAGACCGGGATCGCATAATTACCCGATATGAAGAAGGAGAGGACTTTGTAGCAACCGCTGCAGAACTACAAATTCCAAGAACGACCGCCAACGAAATTGTTCGAAAATATGTTCAGACAGGTGAAAGGAGAGGGCTACGATACAGGAGAGGGCGCCCATCTTTACTTGATGATGAAGCAAAGGACTTCTTAGTGATGTTGGTAGAGGCTACAACCACCATTTCCATTCGTCAACTCCACGATGATTTGTATGAAACTTTTCCAGACAAGCCTAGAGTATGCCATATGACCATATCGCGAGCTTTAGATGGTGAACTTTTAACTTTGAAGCAGGTACATAATGATGCTGCTCTTTGTTCCAGTAACTACCGCCATTCTGATGCATATCTACGGAGATGCATTGCCCGTGAAGATATCTGGGATTAAATTCTACAATTGCAAGTTTAAATATATTGCTCACGAATTGTTATTAAATAATAAAGTACTGTAATTATGGATACAATATGCGTGAAAAAGGCTATATTTATGATATTGCAAAGTCATTAAAATGTAAAAGTTGATTTTCAATTATATATATATAAACTTTTTGTTAACTGTCAGTTAAATAAATTAAATTGTCAAACATTTTGTCTTGTTGTCCTTTTCAAATGTTGTTTGTCATTTAATAGTGTGACAAAACGATTGTCAAACAATTACGATACAATGTCAATGACTTATCACTCTTTGTCATTTACATATGAATAACTGTCAATAAATATGTTAAAATGTCAAGAACGTTTGTGAATTGTCAATGACTATGGAAACATTGTCCCATCTAAAGTGTGAAATGGTGTGTGAATTAGCAATGGGCAATTACAACATTTTCTACCTTTGCAGTGAATATTGTGTTCACGTGGGCAAATTCCCTGAATTATCTTTACAGAATTATGAAAACAATAGGATAGTTACTTTAATATAATTCGAAGGTCCGTATAAATGCAAACCGTCCTCTTCAAGGCTTTTATTATAAAAACCAGTGGTACAGAAACATTCAATTTCATACAGTCAGCAGAGTTTAGATATCCATTGTCACATAGCAAAACCGGCAAATTGGCATTTCTGTTCAAGCAAGCAAATGCGTGTAACAATATATACATGCGTGCATTTGATCAAAATGCATTCAAACATACTCACTGACTGTAAAACTGAACATTGTATTGTACAAACAATATTCAGGTTAGCTCGATCGTGCCTGCAAATTGTAAAGTTCGCAAAACGTTGAATATCAGTTATTCCTTTTGAAAAGAAATTGGGAACGGAATGCGCTCTTTTGGGCAGCCAGTAAAGAATTGCCGAAATATTGTAACAAAAGAAATTTGATAGTTGTAGCTTATAGTTACATTTATATGAGTCATGTAAAGAGATTACTAAAACAAAACAACAAATATAAAAACAGAAAGGAGGACTGCAAAAAACAAAACTAAACACTGTAGAGATAAGAATGGAAAATAAAAAAATGTAAATTAGCAAAAGGAAAGGAAAAGGAAATATATGTATGTATGTGTATATATACACACACAGATATTTATATTATACACACACATAAAGATATATATATATATATATATATATATATATATATATATATATATATATATATATATATATATATATATATATGTATATATATATATTATGTATGTGTACACACATATATCACACACATATATATATATAGGCTATATATATATATATATATATATATATATATATATATATATATATATATATATATATATATATATATATATATATGACTTTTTATATATATTCATATATATAACGTATATATATAAATAATATATTTTCATTATGTATGTAATAAGTACACATACATTCTTATCAGCTAAAAAAATTATTATTTCTATATATATATATATATATATATATATATATATATATATATATATATATATATATATATATATATATATATATATATGTTTATATATATATATATATATATTCTGTTTGCGTGCATGTGTTTTATCAGGCGTGATTAAGATTTTCTCTAATGTTTAGTTATGTACTTAAATATTTGATGAAATTTGTATTTGATTATTTCAGTACTGTAAATACTTAGGCTTTATTCAGTGCTTCAGGTATTTATAATTATGAATTTCAAGACAGGCCTCTTTAATGCAGGGGTCCTTGTGAGGTCCTCTCGTTTGTATTTGTGTGAGAGTTTATAGAGGCAAAAAACCCCCCTCGAATAAAGCTTTAGTAAAATAATAAAAGAGGATGTAATAAGTTTCAGGACATTTTCTGGACGGAAAATAAATGGTAAAAGCAGTCTACAATAACTGTATGAAACAACCATTCGGTAATCCCAACGACTCTTTCTCCAAATCTGGTAACTCGGAACAACGACTTTCTGAAAGGCTCATTTCCATAAGTATTACCATTTGACAATGCCTTGATTGCTTTTACTGTAGCCACGATGTGCATGGCCCGAAGGTCATTTCACACACCTAAAGGTAATGAGCAGTGAATGGTTTGTCGAATCGCATCTTAGATTTCATTACAAGTGAACAGTTCATAGTTATGTTTTGATTCTTTTTTCAGCATAATCAGAACAGTTTCAACAGTCTCCCCTTTTTGTTATTTATAAACAAAGGCTGGTGGGACGCGAATTATACAGATGTGAGGGAAGAGATAAAACATATTGCCAGATTGTGTGACCCACAAATTACATTTGGTCATATATCCTTTAATTAAATGAAGTGTTAGTCTGTGAGTAACGAATTCTTTATCCAAATTAAGATGAACCGTAAAAATAAATGAAAATGGAATTAAAGAAAAATTAGGATAAAAGTTCTTTGATATTAAAAAGATGTAAAAGAAACCGTTTTGTATCACAAAAATTCATGTTTTGCGATAATTGATGAAGTTAGCGACCGAACTTTGACTGATACATTATTTATAAATATATCCTTGTACTTCACACACGTTGCATTTGCAACTTTTCACTCTTACAGGTATAAAAATTTCCCCCTCCCCCTTGCTTACAGTTTTGACCGCATGCAATGCTTTCGACCTTTTTTCAAGCATCGTGATTAATATTAAACAATTAACCTCAAAATAAATTTTAAAAATTTGGGGCTTCTGTTTTAACACATCCATTCTATATTTTGGGGAGATTAACCATTTGTATCAAGTTTCTCGTCAACTCAAATGTTTAGACGATTTGGTAATTCAATGGCAACCCTGTGAGGAGGATAATTCAGGTATGCCACAAACCTTTCATTATTTAGTTTAAAGACATTTCACTTGGAAAATGGATGGCAGCACCTGGCCATTTCCTTAAGTTTCTGTATTTTTACTCGTAATAAGTTGCCAACCAGGAACCGTCGTCAACTTTCAGCTCCCAGACCGGAAAGCAAAACTGAATGCACAGGACATTTCCTCTCACTTTTTTTTGTTTTGTCACTAAAAGGTATCTGTATTTGTGAGTGTGATTTTAGTTGCATACTGGTTTTCATTCGGCTCTTCTGAACTGTGCAGTCTTTTCCCTGTCATTACTTTTAACCTTTTACCATGTAATTAAACAATTCTCAAAACATTCTGAGCTGTCGTTTCACCTATGGGAACCTTTTTTAAGTTACGGATACCATCTTTACATTTCTCTTATAAACTTATGAAAAAAATACTCCCCATACCATCTAGGTTTTTTAGTTTCATTTATATTCTGCGCCCAAGCTGCTGCTCTTTCATAAAAGAAAGTTGGATGTCAGACATTCCAACTTTTTTCCCCTTGGACGCAACTCTTCTCATGCAAAGCTTTTGCATATCTTCCGTTATTTTCCGTTGAGATATTGTATGATTCGTTCTTTCTTTAAGCCAACTTTTGCTGGTTACTTTTACTCTCTCTAACACACACACACACATACATATACAAATGAATCAATCACTATCGTTCCACCACCGTCCATTACTAGCAATCATCCTGCTTTCTAATTAATATTAATATAATCCTTTTCTTCCTAGCATTTATTTTCAATGTTTTCTACTGATAAACACTTAACCACTTCTATCTGTCTCCGCTGCTTATGCTCACTGATAAAATTACCAATGTACCTTTTGCAAATACCAGCCACCCCACGCTTCATGTATGGTTTCTGTACGGAACAGGGTTTTTCTGTTTTACTCTCAAACTTCCCTATACAGATTCATAACCAGTTCTTGATCTCCAATCACAGTTCCTTGTCTAAACACTTATTGCTCTTCCCCTCTCAGTTTTTCTTCTATCCATCTTACTTTCTAAATATCAACCCTACCATAAAATCTTAAACTTAAAAGTATTATTACATCTATGAGGAGTTCAAGTAGACTGTGCAATACATGCTGTTTGGAATTACTCCAGGTGAATCATATTTGCACCCCAGCTGATGATACACTCCGAAGAGAAACTCGTAGAAGAATTAAAAGATCAAGGTGTGATTAGAAATGAAAGAATGAAAATGATCAATGGAGCCTCAGTTCCTCTTCCAAATGTAATTATTTCGTAAAATTCTACATGCTTACATAATGTAATGAAAGCAGCATGATTACGTTTTAAGGTTAAGCACTATATCCCAAGACCAAGGAGATGTTATTATTGTCAAGATTATGGTCATATGTTAGGGTCTTGTAGACAGAAGTTACAAGGCAAGCCTGCCACATGTGTTGTATTTAGTGAACCAAAGCATGGTGTATGTTATAGAGATGCAAAATGTGTACATTATGGAGACAATCATTCATCTTCTTCACAGAAGACATTAAGGGCAACTGAATGTATCACATTTAGAGAGGCTAAAGAGAAAATATTGAACCAGTATGTTAGACCAGGGAAATATTCTTTTCCAGTATTACTGCTAACAATAGAAGAAATGTAAATGTTATAAAAGAAGTGCTTCCTTTGATAATACAAAAGGAAGATCAATGGTGACATGTACTCCTGCCTCTTTGGAGGCTGCACAAGTAATTTCTGGTACCCCTGCCTCTTTGAAGGCTATGCCAGTAATTCCTGCCACACACTTGCCTCTATGGAGACTGTGCTAATGATTCCTGGTGCTCCTGCCTCTTTGGAGACTGCGCCGGTTGTATATGGTGCTCCTAACTCTTTGGAGGCAGTGCCAGATATGCCTGCACTCCCACCTCTCTGGAGGCTGCACCAGTTATATATGGTGTATCTGCCTCTTTGGAGGCTGTGCCAGCTGTAGGTTTCACTACTGCCTTTTTTGGAGGCAGTATTATCTGCATCTGGTCATTTTGTCTCCCTGAAGCCTGCACCAGCTGTGACTGGTGCTCCTGATGCACAAATTGTATGTAACGTTTCCACCTCTGATAGGCAGCGCCTGCTTTTTCTGGTGCTCCTGAGCTTGCAGGAGATTCCTCCTCCATGGAAATGGTACAGTCATCAACCTTGAAATGGAAGGCAGCCATAAACAATCAAGTGTCCTTCAGGAAAAAAAAGCAGGAGCAAGACAGTAAAGTTAAATCACTGAAGTTTAACAGCCTCAAAATCTAAGTAAAATTCATTCATATTCTCCATTGGAACTGTCAGGGAAGAATGGGAAGAGCTAGGGCTGCTCACATCAGAAGTGTCTCCTGTATGTATATAGCTTTGCAGGAGACTATAACTGGTAATAATACGTGTCTGTGCCCACGAGAGTATACAGTCTATCATTCCTCTTATAACATAGGCTAAATATAGGAAACCAAGGGGGTGTAGTTGCATATACTTGTAATCACACACCACAAAATCCTTTTAGTATCCAGTCTACACTGCAAGTGATAGGTGTGCAGATCCATTTGCAAAGGAAATGTACAGTATGCTGCCTCTATGTACCAACCAGTGAAATCTTCCCCACTGATGAATGTAAATCCCTTATCCAACAGCTACCA
>NC_089772.1:2470258-2472758 GCF_040412425.1 Macrobrachium rosenbergii | reverse complement strand
ATACGAAAATGTATGTACAGTACTCCGAAAGCGCTTTCGAGCAGTTGCATAACACATTCCCGTATTTATAGCTTACAAAGAAATGCAAGCATTCAGGAAACATCCACCGAACGTATCTGAATGTACTTTACCCTTATTTGTTGGACTTCCAATTGTATATTTTTTCTCTAAACGAGCAAGTTGGTCTGTGGAAGCCTCTTATTTCGTCGGAAAATAGAAGGTTGGAACTAATAACAACAGGAAATATCTGGAGAAATGCAAAACTAAACATTTTCATATTAATTTTCTTCACACAAACACCAACGGTACAGATTTCTTGACTTATAATCATGTTCATGGGTAAAAAGACTGATTAGAAACAGAGATCATGATGTTCATTAATATTAAAAAGTGATTAAAAAAAAAGGGATAAGGCCGGATATTGTCATCGATTTCTAAGGGAACCTGGAAACCTTATTCAGTGTTTTTTTTTTATTTGTATAAAAATAGATTTAGCCATTGTTACAAAGAATATATACAGTAAATTAATTTTAAAGATGATCTCTTCCGATGGGCTATAGAGAGATGTTCAGGGCCCTTCGGGGAAATTACACTGTGGTCATGGAGGAGAGAAAAAATTAATTTTTTCTTTTAAGACAAAGCAAGATCACTGGCAAGTTGAACAAGGAAACAAGAAAATCACCAATGATTCAAAGGCTGTCGCCCGTTTTTCTCTGTGGTCGACTAGATTTGTAATTTTTGTAGGGCTGTACGTTACAATAAAACATTTAATACAAGTCGCGTGTTGAAAATTTTATTTGTTTGTGTTTAAGTGTGCATTTCGTCATTGTTATTCAATTACCTTATTCCTAGGGAGAAACAAATGAATAAAAAAATAAGTGGAAATTTTAATAAGCCCCCAGATATTTAGAACTTGGTAGTTTCTTGAACACTTTTGACATCTGATGGCATTAGGCCTTGTCTCAGTAAATTAGGCCCCATCCTTGGTGTGCAAAAGAAGTATCCAGTTTGTCACTTGCGAGTTGCAGTCATAATGTCATCAGAAATTTTTTGCTTGTTAGCCAGCCCCATAGACATACTGTGACAACAAGCAATGTTTTAGAGGAGAGAAACTGAAGAGAACTCTCTCAAAAAAATTAGAATACTCCTAACAATTGAAGAATTGTTAGCTTACCCAAGGAGAGACCAATTTGTTTCACATTTTGTGCAAATGGAAGTTGAGAGGAACTAAAATACCTTTGACCGAGAAGTGCTTTCAAAACTTCGGATTCTGAAGAGACATCGATACTTCTTGTGGCATCATGCTCAATTAAAAACAGATCAAAGGTCTCTCAACTACTGGTGTAAAAAGGAGGATCTCACATCACCTCAAGCTCACAGGATTGAGAGGCTCTTGAAGCTCTGTGTGACTGGCGTGAACATATCTCGGGAAGGCTCCACGTCTCAGTAAAGGGTTTGATGACAAGAGCCAAAGAAGGAGAAAAAACATCGAAATGAATCGGCTGTTAAGCTATCCTCATGGTCAACATGCATAGAAAGTGGGGGGATCCAAGAATAATGCACAGATAGAAGGAACTAGACCTTAGCCAAGGGGACGAGGGGGAAGGAGAGAGAGAGAGAGAGAGAGAGAGAGAGAGAGAGAGAGAGAGAGAGAGAGAGAGAGATCCAGGCGATTTAGGGAGGAAAAGAAAGAATGCGAGTCACACAAGGGTGAGTTAGACCAAATGGGTATATATGGGAAAGGACACGGAAGGGGGTATCTTGGTTGAATGACCCTAGGAATTGTGCCTCGTGAGAGATTAGTTTACTTTTCACATTTTCCAGAATCAAATTTTGTATCACTAGATATAGATGAATCACTGACCCACTCACATGTCGCTCTTGCCGATTTCGTTTTTCCTTTTTTCTGAGTTTAATCTTTTACTCCGGTCGTTTCCATGAGTTCCTCACATTTATTTTTTTCTTCTTTCGGCAAAGACTCAACCAGACGTTGATGTTGTAGACTTTTCGTAAGTGCCTGTATGCTGTTTTCTAATTTTTGTATTCTATTAAGTTCATTATTTTTTGTGAGTACTCGAATATCACACACCGAAGGGGATGATGGGGGAGAGTCTCCATCCCACTTGTTGAGTTAGTGTTATGACGTGTACGGAGGGGGGAAATTCTTCCATCCGTGGACTTTCTTGCAGTTGTGGTGTCATTGTGGGTACCCTGCTATCCATATCACTACTTCCTGGTCTCTCTTGTACCCGCATACAGATTGGACAGGTTGAGAAACGGCAATGGACTTGGTTGTTCTCAAGCCCACTTGACATGAAGGATGATTATCCGAAGGGCTGTTTCTTTCATCAGTTGTTGGTACTGCACCCTTGACGAAATGCCGCTGCTGACCAGAGTATTTTGAACACCCGATATTTGTGGCGCTCTGTGACCAACCACAGTTCACACACTTTGGGATCACTCATTGTCCTCCGTCTATTTTCTGTCTACATTCTTTAGT
>NC_089772.1:2452758-2465258 GCF_040412425.1 Macrobrachium rosenbergii | reverse complement strand
AGTACTTTGGTCACAGGATTCCTTATTTCGGTATGGCATAAAGAAAAGCATTGCTGATTTCATGTCAATGTACCACCCTACTTGTGTGTTAAGGCTCGTTTACGCTAGGCTTCACAGCACGCTGCATACGTGAAACTCATCACCAACTCCTCCCATATTCTAATTAGCCCCGCCCACTTGACTGCTCCTCAGGACGCACGGAGCACCAACCAACCCATCAAGCTTGCTTTGATGGCTGCAGCACGACTCATTCAGCCGACGACTGCTCACATCTCAGCTACTATCGTGTAATACTGTATTCGTCTGAATACATTTTCCCATAAACGCCTGCAGTGACGTACCCAACTCCACCACTGTATTCACTAGTAGGATCATTTTCTTTTCAAACCTATATTTTACTGTACTCCATGGAATGGAAACGAGAAGAAATTCGTTATCTGATAGGGTCTTATCATATTATCCATGTTTATGGAATATTAAATTAAAAGCATAGAAAAATAGAGATACACGTGACACCGCAATGAAGAAACTAAGGGAAGAGACAATTCAGATTAACGACAAAATAACAGAAGAAGATATAAAAAAGAAAATCCACACGCTATGTGGCCAGTCCAAGCCTGAACAAAAAGCGGAACGGGAATAAAAAAAATCAGGAGCTGGAACAGATGAGTAAGATAATCTTGAAATTAGGAATAAAAGTGTAGCTTCCAGAACCATTTAGTTACCTAGCAACGGGACCTACAGCTTATTGTGGAATCCAAACCACATTATAGCGAGAAATGAATTTCTATCACCAGAAATAAATTCCTTTAATTCTTCATTGGCCGGTCGGAGAATCGAACGTGGGGCCAGCAGAGTGCTAGCTGAGAACGGTACCCACCCGTCCCATGAGGAACTAGTAAGAATTCTGCCGTACACTAGGCATGGAGTGCATTATAACACTATTAGCAATTCGGAAGTGCTAGGGTCAAGAAGGAGAATGAGACCTTGAAAATTTTAGGCAAATTGGGAGAAACAGTTTCTGGAAATGAAGGGCCTCAGTACCTAGGTGGCAAGAGTGTACGAGTATATGCAACACGGAGATGAATGATGCAGTGCCTGTAGTGTGTTCAAACGTGTGGTTGATGATCCTTCTCTTTAGGTGCATGAAGCAGCTGATGTTGTGGGAGTTATCCACACAGACGGTATATTAATGATCTAGCAATGGGACTACGAATGTGGCAGTTAAAATAGACTTGTTTCTAGGAAACCACCCCTTATCAGGGGATTTAGCTTAATGTTGAAAACACCCACACACATATACACATATATATGTATAACTGAATCACGAAAATATGGAATGTGATGAGTATATAAATATAGGCAGTGCCACGAAGGAAAGTGAAACGACGGAGTGGTGCTAGGCCTTTCGACTTACTGTCCTTTACTTAGCTTTGTAAAGGGCAGTAAGTCGAAAGGCCTAGCTCCACTCCGTCGTTTCACTCGCTACAAAAACTAGATGTTGTAATAAGCAGACCCGACAAAGAGGGCAAAACCGTGATTATGGACAAAGACTTTTACCTCGTCAAAATCAACCAACTCCTTAGTAATGCTAACACTTATGACAAATTAACGAAAACTCCCCTCCAAAACGTCCCCACAGAATTTTTTTTAGAAAAGTAAGATTAATTGGCAAAGACAAAAATAGCACATTAAAGCTAATGCTTTTATGTGCTCTTTTGAGGAACAGGTGCTGGATGGGTGTCCCTTATCTCATCGTCCTCTCTTTTATAAGCGATACGTCAACGACACTTTCGCCCTGTTTAGATCCCGAGAAGCAGCCGAAACTTTCTTGGAATATATCAGTGGCCTACACCCTAATATACAGTTCTCAATTGAGCACGAACGTGACAACCAACTTACGTTTTTAGATATTTTAATTACTCGGACAGAACGTGGTTTTGATACGAGTGTTTTTAGAGAGACGACGTTCACAGGTCAGGTTACTAACTTTTATAGCAGTTGTTCTTTATCAATTAAATTAAATAGTATCTCCACGCTGTTACTCCGTGCTTATACGTTAACTTCTAACGGGTAGAACTTCCACAATGAAATTCAGTTTTTATCCCAGTTTTTCAAAAACAATTCGTATCCTCCATCCTTATTCTACACTTATGTGAAAATGTTCTTGACTAATAGACTTCAGCCATACAATCTGTTCCTAATGGACCCAAATTATCAGTGTATTCCTTTTATTCATTCCAGCGCATTTAAATTACCAATACAAGAAGTAATCCAGAATGCTTTTCCGGCCTTGAATTATCAGTATTAAACTTAAATCTAAAAATTCTAAAACCCTGGGTTCCTTGTTCTCCCATAAGGATAAACTCCCCTCCCGGCTTTGATGCGGTCTTTGGTGGGTTATTGTTTTACTTGCCCAAAATGTAAGATTGGGAAATATTTGGCAGCCACCAAAAGATTGCTCAAGGTCAGGATAGATCCTCATCTCGGAGTCAGTCACCGTACGGGATGTACTTTAAAAACGAAAGAATTCTCTAGTATAAGAGAACATGCCAATAAACGTAGAACTTTATTTACAAATGGTGATTTCCGTATCATGGCCCAAGCACCCAATGACTACTCTCTCTCTATTTTGGAATCTCTAACAATTAAGAAGCTTGAGCCCTCATTAAACAGTCAGACCTCCTTCGCTGTCTTGTTTATAGCATAGTTGACGTCCTGCTTTCCAAGAAGGGGAATGTCACTCAGTTTTTTAACTTTCTGGAGATGTGTACTAGTCTTAGAGTTCTCTTAACTTTTAATACTTTTATTTCACTTTTTTACTTTGTTTTAATATAGATTATTTAGTGTTTTTGTGATTTTGACTCTTGTAATTGTGCCAATAAACTTAACATGCTGCGATGGCTATTATCCATCCTGTTCCTTTTCAATCTCCGGCGTTCCAGATACCCTAACTTTCCTGATTATATTTATGTATATATATATATATATATATATATATATATATATATATATATATATATATATATATATATATACACACACACATACACACACACACACACACACACACGAGTATATGTATGAATTTCTATCACATCACCGTGACATTTTACATTTAATATCCAATTCGCTCTACCTCTGAAATAATACCGAAGGGGAATTATAATTGAAAAGTGATAGTCACCTGGTGGACTGGCCCCCGACGGGAGCTATCTCTGAATACAGAGACGAGTGCAGGGACGGTCAAGACAGTCTAGTGGTAGAGCACTCGTTTTTGAATTCAAGAGCCAGCTACCGTCGGTTGGTCGAATCCATCAGGTGACTATCACTTATTCGAATTCTCCTTCGGTATTATTTCCTAGAGTGCGAATTGGATATTAAATGAAATTTTTAGCTTAATGTTTCTATATATATATATATATATATATATATATATATATATATATATATATATATATATATATATATATATATATATATATGTATATATATATATATATATATATATATATATATATATATATATATATATATATATATATATATATATATATATATATATGGGAGTCATCTGCGGGAGGACGGGGATACATATCGCCCCCCTTTTTTATTCAGGGGACAACATATCAATTGCTGCCCCACCCCCGGCTTTTTGTGTCATCCATCTGGTAATTTCTAAAGCAGTACAAGCAGCACCCTTCATTAGGGATGCCTTAGGTCATGTTCATGAACTTGGGAATATTTATAACAATTCTGGAAAGTTCAAGCATCTGTACCTAAATGTTCATGCTCAAGATGAAAGCACACCAAACCACTCACAGCTGAGGCCAATCTGCCCAACTCGGTGGTTTACTCGTGGACCTTAAGTAAAGTCTACTTTGGATAACTAGCTCTGGAAGCCTTTCAAAAGGAAGCAAGTGACTTTGGTTCATCTTCTACAGCACGAGCCAATGGTATTCATAAATGTTTGTTAACAGGAAAGTGTGTCCTAGGGCCCTTTGCTTCCATGCTGTTCTGCAAGTTCTAGAAAACCTTAATAAGGCTCTTCAAGGTTCAAAAGTCACAGTTAATGGAATGCTTGCTGCTGTCACAGTAGCTGCAGAAAATCTCAAATCCCTCCGTACAGAAAACATGTTTAAGTTAATTTTTGAAGTTGCACAAGGGAAAATGAGGAGTGTGAACTAGAACTAGTGACTCTCTCTCACAAGCGCAAGATCCAAAGACGCTTGAGGATGGTTCTCAGTAATATACTTCTAGTTGTGCAGAGGAGTATTGCAGAGTAGAGTTCTTCAAATTTATTAGCAGTGCCTCAGAATACTTAAACGAGTATTTGACTTCATCTGATCTCACATTGTGCCACGACTTAAGTGAAATGCTCTTAACTGGGTCATTCAAAGAGGATTCAGTCAAGAAATATCCAGAAATTTCCGATTCCTTAAAGCAAGAAATTGACTTCTTCCATAATCAGTTCAGTGGTGCATTTGTTGAAGACTACCTAAAGGCATTTGCAGATATGATGCTGGAAGTTCCAAGAATGTTCCCACAGGTTGAACGCTTGCTGAGACTTCTTTTGGTCTCTCCAGCAAGTTCATGTGAGGCTGAACGGTCTATTCAGTGCGCCTAGGCGCATGAATACTTGGCTGCGTTCCACCATGACCCAAAAACGGCTTAACCATCTTATGATCTGTCATGTTCACCGAGAACGTCTTGCTGCACTTGACCCTCAAGACATAGGTAACAAATTTATAAACAAAGTGCCAGACACACGGGAAAATATTTTTGGCAATTTTTAATGCACCATATTGTTTGGCTGTATCCAGAAGTAAGCACTTTCTTTGTTAATCCTCGAAGGAGTGCCCACAAATGAATTTCCTCCATGCATCTCTATACTCCACCACTACTGCTCTTCTCATCCAACTATGTTATTGTTTGCAAAATGTTCATTTCATACTTTCAACAATCATTTTATTCAGTTTTGTCCCCTTCTATACTTACTCTTGTTTTTCCACTAGTACTGTCACAAGTAGTACATTCTCATTCTTGTTATTCACTTGTTTACTACCTTCCCCAACCTTAAATGTTAAAACCCACATAGAGTAAAAGGCTTGTATCGTTACAGGACAATATTATTTTAGACTCTCAATGAAGTCCTATAAATCCTATAATGTACTGCACCATAAATTAATAAGTTTATTTTTATCCTTATTACTTATACTGTAAAAGCTTGTAATATTAAATACTGATCATAGTCTCTACAGAGTTAAGTGGAACTGTATGTTGAGGATGTCACAGAAGACTTGTACCGTATTTTAGCCAATCTGTAAAATGTGGACCTATAAACTTGTTGACTGTCTGATATTGATAAATTAGTCATCCTTCTCCCTTAAAAACATCCATATATTCGCTCGTCAATATTAACCATATAATTTTCAGAATGTCCCGCCCACTTTTAGAAACCAGATGACACCCTAATATATATATATATATATATATATATATATATATATATATATATATATATATATATATATATATATATATATATATATATATATATATATATGTATATATATTTTTACGTGTGAGACTTGGCTGATGAGTTTATTAATGAATTAATTTAATTTATGGGGCCCTGCGTCGCCAGTGGCACACATAACCTGTTAATTAAAGCTAAAAGTTAACCTCAAAGACAGATAATTACTTAATTGAATAAGGTCGCCAGTCGGGGAAAACAATTTATGGGACAACGGAGTACGCTACAACAAATGGATTACATCAAACCCCTTACTTCCCAATTGGTCCCGACAAAGAAAGAATGTGTGGTGATAGCAAGGAAATTACATGAAACTTCGCCCACGTCGGACACAATCAAGGTTCCCCTTGCTTCAAGTAAAGTTATAACACCACGGATGTCTGTACTACTATATATCGTACTCAGTTTTAGTACTGGCAAAGGCTATTTCTCTTCCGAACAACGGGATCGAGACACAAGGCTGCCTGAATGCTGAAATTTACTTACTTAACTTTCCCTAATTCCTACTTACTGCATGGGAAGAGTTTACACAGTCACTAGGCAATATTAATTATTCTTACACTAGACTTCATAAAAGAAATATGGTTATACCAGATTCTTGTAGATGATGGCGAAGTGGTGAAAACAAGGGAAAACGGAAATACAGAGAAGAGATACTAGCAAATCGACGAAAATTTGGCAAATTTCAAACTTACCATAGACGTGGGTCGCTTGCACATGCAACTGACAATCAGAAGTCTTGAAAATACCCTTTTTGCCTCACTAGTACCAATGAAACAGTAAGAGGGCAAGCACAGAGAATTAGATACACACAACATATGTGACTCCCACGATGACAAGTTTCTCTCTGGCTTCTTTCGGGGGTCAAAACAGGGCGGCCGTAGTGCTGGGTGGTTTGTTTGCCTATATGCCTCCGGCAGTCTGAAAATTTAACAAAACATCGCCAAATGCATAGGACAGAGCAAAAGGAAGCTTAAGACCACCTTTACTAGAGGTTACTTGGCGAAACTCTCCCTATGAGTTTGGCCCTAATGCTAACCTATTCCTGCTAAAGGCATTATTTAAAAAAAAAAAAAAACACACAGCCTACCTCTGTGCACGCTGAGCTTCCTGTATTTGTTAGAATGATATTTTTTTTACTAAATGCAGAGAGGGCGAACAGTAAACAGCAGTGTATATATATATATATATATATATATATATATATATATATATATATATATATATATATATATATATATATATATATATATATATATATATGATACTAAATCTCAGAGACGTTTGTTTGTTTGTTCGTCTGATTGCACACTTAGAGATTAGCGAGGCTGCAGCAGATGGAGCCGAAGACAGCTTGGTTCTTGAAGACTTGTTCAGGAAGCCGTGATAATCCAATGGGTGTTTATCTAGTTCTTCAGGCGCTGAAGACGGCTTCAAAGGATCCTGGAGTCGTGAAGATATCTTCAAGAACACATTATAATCCAATGGGCGTTTCTCCAGGAGTCCTTCAGGAGGTGGAAGAATTCTGGGCAGAATGATTCCGAAGACAGATTCTTGATTTCTTCAGAGATTTTGCACAGATTCACATATTTCACAGATGACAGACACTACAGACTGACTTCCAGGTCAATCTTTTAGCATCTAATGAGGAAGAAAAGATGGAAAAATTAAATAAATGACGAAAATTTCATCTTTAATCTAGACTTCATCGAGGTTTACTAAATATGTGCTATGGATTCTTAAAGATTTAATTATGCAAGGGAGCAATGATTATAAATTAAATTCTTTCTATTGATTCTTTCTTCTTCCTCCTCTTCTCATGTAAACTACTCATCTGTTAATATAAATTTTAAAAATTAAGTGACCCAATGGGTCTCGGGTGGTCTAGTATATATATGTATGTATATATGTGTATATATATGTGTGTGTGTGTGTATATAAATACATACACACACACACACACACACACACATATATATATATATATATATATATATATATATATATATATATATATATGTGTGTGTGTGTGTGTGTGTGTGTGTGTGTGTGTGTGTGTGTGTGTGTGTGTGTTGGAAACATTACGTAAAATTATGTAATATTTAAACTCATGAAAAAAATTTCTTTAAATTTTAATGCAAAATTAATTTAGCATAAATTACGAAAGAAGAGCTCTGTTGTCATTTTGATGGTGCTCTTAAAGAAAATATATATGCAAGGAAAGCTACAGCGTTGTCTTTTCATGAAAAAGATATTAAGTACACAAAGAACAATTTGCTTCGGGAAAGGTATTGCGATAAATTCTTCTCCGCTGGAGTAAACGAAACCTAACTAAAGGCAGCAGAGCGTTAAAAGGAAACTTCCAAAACAACGTAGCCCCTTCGCTCTTCTCAGCAGCGTCCGAGGATGCCGAAGGCGGCACTTTTCATATTGATTCCCGAGGCCGTCAGGGCCACCCCCGTCACTCACCCCTGGCAGGAGACGAGCATCCGAATGCTTTATTGGCTCTTAACCATTATCCGATCACCAGGCCGTAGTAGGCATATATTACAACACATCTTTCTCTCGTACGTCAGTAGAGTGGCATTAGTGGTGCCTCTTAGCAATGGTTTTCCAAAACACAGATAGGTATCCTTCTCAGATAACCCTGACGGCAAAGTATGGATGGCGCAGTTATTGATATTTACGGAAATTGCCTACCCATTATTATCAAGTTTCGCGTAACAAATATAGAACTCTCATTAGGGCACTGTAGAAAATGCAAGCTAAGAGAAACTAATTGGCCTAATCCCCAAAAAAGTACGTAACATGGACTGCAAGTGCTTGCCGTGTTGCAATTAGCGTGGAAAATATTTTTTTACTAATTTGAATATAATTGTTATCAGATATTTATAAAATTCATTGAATCTCCTATCAATAGTATACTTTCTTGAGGCTAGTCGACCGATATTATTTAAACAATTGCCAAAGCCAGGAGAATGGACTGTCTTGAATAAAAAATTTCACTAAATACCTCTTTTCAGTTTTTGCCTATATCCAACGTTAATGAAGAACCTTAATAAAAATTTTGTTTTTCCATTTGTTTCTAAAATAATTTCTACCTGTCTTTGCCTTTGCCAAGTCAACATTTGCTAAAGATGCTGAGGAGAATCCATTACGAAGCATACCCACAGTGTTCTCCGCATTATTTCGTCAGAACCGAATTATAAAGTTTTATAAGAAGACATGCTGTCACAGTTACCCAGAGACCAGTGATTTTTTATGAGGCGCTGTGACCACGGAATAGTATTATTTGTAATATATGGTTCAATTACGGTTTGATTATGGTGACGTCAACTGACGTACCTAAGGACTTTAGATATTGAGAGGATTCTTACAGACACAGAGCAGTTCTATACCTACTGTACTAGTTTTAACCTGATCTTGGATATTTGTGTTTACATTTTTTCAGCTTTTATGTTTACTTTGTTAGATATTCTCCGTGTTTTTAACATTGTACCTTGAAAATGTGTTGCAAGAACACGAAAGCGCTTGGTACTCTTCCTTTATTTTTCTTGTGGCCTTGGCTAAACAGACCCCAGTGTTTTGACGGCTGTAGCTATAATGTCTAAGCCAAGGCATAATGCGCAGAAAACTATGTAAACTAAGAAAGACCTGTTGTTTGTTAGTTTATGATGATGTAAATTTGGCGTACAAAATGCAATCAAACAAGTTAGTCGTTCCTCATCACCACCCTAGTTGGATTGATGTTTCTCCCATTATTTCTATCAGTCGTCCTTAACACATCCGAAATAGTTTAATGATTTATCAGAGGTTTATTTTACGACCGATGCCCTTGCAGTTGTCAGCCATAGTTATCGGCGGTGGGCCGAGCCTTTCACGGAAAAGTCTATCTGCGAAGGCATTAATTTTCCCTGAAGTCGCCTCTGACGACAGCAGGAAGGCGGTCAAAGCAATCTGACGCCCCACCACAGGGTGAAACAAAATGAGCTAGTTTACTTTTATTTAAATGAATGTCATATAATAAATGAAAATATTTATCTTTGCCCAATAACCCTTGGAAGAAGATAAAACAGTAATCGAATAATTCATTCAACATCACCAAATAAGAGAATGCTTTCAAAGAGAATGCTTTCAAAATATATCATGGAAGTGGGGCCTTTTTTGTCATGCTGTCAAGTGCCCCCTCTCGATTTTTTTTATGTGCAGCACTTGTACACTTGCTAGCTATTGTCATGTACAAGTTATGTAAGCAATCGGTGTGCGAGAAAGTGCCAGGTGTTAGCAATGAACAAATTACAGCACTCAAGGAAAACATTGAAATGAAGTTAACTATAGAGATCGGGTATTAATCATTAATAATGGTAAACATATGAATTTCCGCAGCCATCTGGTGGCATACAGCTTCTTCACTTAAAAGAATGTGTACTGAGCCACGTAATCTCTTTTTTTTTTTTTTACAAAAACTATTCCTCGAAAGGAACCTTCATTCAAAATAGGATTTCTCATCCTTTTAGGAGTGTACTTTGGCAAAGAATAATATCTTTGTTTGCAATGCCTGTGTGGCTGTAGTCATATTTTACGTTGAATAAGGTTTGTTAGCCATGAAAAATATATTTATACCCGAATCAAAAATCTTTTGATTGTTTGTTCTCCCACCAAAAAGTCTGTACGACGGTATGGTCTCATTCTCCCTCTAGATTCATGGCTTCCTGTCACCGGGACAATCGTCCAGAGAACTTCCTTCACCTGTCATCTCCGTCGGTAATGATTTGGGGATATTGCCTACTCTAACTTGCCTCATCTTTCACCTTGGATTCGCTGGGACTCTTCCAAGACATTCATTCTGACATGCCCCCCATTTTTTTTATAGGCTTCCCTGACAGCTGTCAAAAATCTTTAATATCAGGTTTTTTACATATGCCCATTCAGCTATACACACAGACACGCGCGCACACATGTATGTGTATATATATATTAATATTATATATATATACATATATATATATTATATATATATATATATATATATATATATATATATATATATATATATATATATATATATATATATATATATATATATATATATAACAAATTATTACATCTATTATAAGGAAAAAAGTGAAACAATTGAGATAAGTACTTTCAATGTATAATCAAGACATGGTAACAGCAACTAAATATATACATAGACAAGGGCATAATATATGGTGGGTATAAGTCCTAAGGGAATAAAAAAAGTTTGGGAGGTCACAAAACGGTCAACAGATTAACATCGAAATCTACATATTGGTAATCCTCTTTATTTTGTCTTTCAAATCCTTCTGGAACATATGCTTTATTACTAGGTCAAAATAAAATATTCCTAGGCTTAAACTTAGGTTCTCCTCCCAGGTCAACTGAATCATAACGGATTCCAACAAGTTTCTGGAAGTAGTTTAATTTTTTCGTAATATTACATTGCTTTGCGTCCAATTTATTCTGTAGGACTTTTCACTTAGATGCAAAAATAGAGCATTATTAGTCTGACCTGTTCTTACTGAATATTTGTGTTGTTTTAATCTGGTATTTAATTCTTTACTGGTCTAACCTAAGTAAAATAAATCACAATCCATACAAGGAACTTTATATACAATATTGCTATCTTTTTGGGGACTATTTTTTATAAAGATGTTTTTGATATTACTATATGTGAAGATTGCATTTGTATTAAGCGTTTTAAAAAAAGTTTTTACAGCTTCAAATCCAATAAACTGTGGCAAACAAAGAGTGTTTACGGACACTTCTTTTTTCCTTTCCGATTTTCCATAGGTCTTTATGGCTTTATTGTAACAAATATCCATAATGTGGGTTGGATAGCATAGACCCCTTCCTATGTTTCTGATGTTTTTGAATTCTTGATCTAAAAACTCAGGATTGACTATTCGCAAGGCTCGAAGAAACATTGATGAAAAACTGAGATATGTCAAATTATTTGTGTTTTCCTCATAAATACTAAATTTACAATTAAAAGGTTCCTTTGTAAAAAATTTCCTCAGCGCTAGCTGCTCTATTCACAGAAGGCTAGAGCTCCAGCCATTGCAGTACAGCACAGTATCTACTTCTGGCAACCGAAACAAAAGGCGACCAACAACAACAGCCAACCAATAAACAACGAAATATGCAATAAATTTTATTGGGCAATTGACTGCCAATTTGTTGAACATAGAATGCTGAGTATATTTCAGAGCTTGTCCGATCATCAAAGGTTTTTTAAGACTGGTGACCGACTGCTCGGGCAATTTCGGCAACCGACTGGCGATTTGTAGAAATAATCACGTTGCAATATAATGAAATCGTTATCTTCATGAATGAAGGAAAAATGCTAACACTGACGTCATACTGGCCAGTCGCCGAGAGTTCGTTGGTTCTAGATGTTCGGCTGATTTGGCTCATAGCCCACGACCGACTGGATATTTCTCGGCAAATGGTTGCCGATCAGTTGCTGAGGTTCAGAGACCAAAAACTGCCCTGCGAGTGACGTCCACCGCTGAAGACCAGAACTGGAATTATTCCCCTCCCTCGGACATCCTATTAAAGAAAAAAAAATTATTCTCTTGGTGGGAAGATACAAAATCTCTATAGGTCGGCTAACGAAAATGCTCAAACAACCATTCGCTGAACACTGCTAACCTTTTCCTGACTGCGAAAAACCTCTTTCCAGCCTCTATAACCAATTGTCGACTAATGGTTATCAGAAGCGCGGTTGTCAGTCATACCTCTGGTGTGACTGGGACTAACTCTACCTCATTCTTACAACCTACTCTAACACCTTCACACATATACAAAGGAAGAAACATGAGAAACCTTAATCACCCATTCAGTCACACTGTCACCACCCTACTAATGCACTTTGTAACCCCACCAGCTCCTACCGTCTTTCCATTCTCCGTCGTTGCCCCCCCCCCCGGGCAATCATTTC
>NC_089772.1:2445258-2447758 GCF_040412425.1 Macrobrachium rosenbergii | reverse complement strand
CACGACAAAAGTTGCTTATGTAGTCACACGTGCCGAGCCATCTCGTGCCATAACCAAGCATTTTCGTTTTTCTTTAAAAGAAAACTATTGAGATGGCTTTGTCTGTCCGTCTGCACTTTTCCTGTCCTCCCTCAGATCTTGAAAACTACTGAGGCTAGAGGGCTTCAAATTGGTATGCTGATTATACCCCCTCCAATCATGAAACACACCAAATTGCAGCCCTCTAGCCTCAGTAGTTTTTTTTTATTTAAGGTTAAAGTTAGCCATGATCGTGCGTCTGGCACCGCCGAGTCCAGTTCCGGAGGGTGTGCCGACGTACCTTCACTTGACCGCACTGGGGAGCATCTGAGAGTTGCCAGGTCCGACAGATCGTAGCTTAGAGTTTCATACTGCAGCACATCGAGAGTTTCATGCAACTATACGCTGTTCAGAAAGCTCGATTGCGCCGAAGAAACTACGGCTCAATTTTTACGTTTTTGTTTTTACTTCAGCGAGCAATCAGAGTTCATTTAACCAAGTAATATATTCAGTACTGCATATTTCGTAAGTATGTTTATCAATTAAAACGAATTGCTTATATAAAAGCCGCCATTCTTCCGCAGACTTGGATTAAAAAGACGAACCTTCATCTGGGACTCCGCAACTAAGTTTTCCCCCTTCCACCATATCAAGAACTTATCTCGGACTCAACACAGTTACAATGGAATATCGATATAACATTGGAAGCCTAATTTTTTTATGTGCAGGATACATTGTGCGTCTACATACTGTACGTCTCGATCAACTGCCATAATTCAAATACGAGTCGCCCCACACAGCGCATGAGCGTGCGTGACGTCATGTGCGTTAACGGACTGCACGCACAAGGAACAAAACATTTTGTTTTTAGCCGCAGGTGGACTTATGAAAAGACCAGATGGCTACTTCTGTATATCATTAAAATACCTACGCCATTTTCTTCCTTATATACAGTTTGCTTTCATTTGTCGATCCCATCACATACTACAGTAGTTACTCTTGAACATAGAACTCATCTCTCGCGAAAAAAAGTTGTCCCTAATATTCAGTCATTTCATTATGACTGCGTTTTGCTTGATAATCTGCCATCCGTCACGAGTAGTTATCTGTAAAACCAAAATATGTCCATCGCGATATATTATTATTGAATATTCTTCATTCGTACAGAAATAAGGGCTGGATGGAAAAATTGAAATGACACCATTTATGGCTATTTGCACCCACTTGTCGACCTGGATCTGTGATGCAGGCATAGTTGATACTAAAACTGATATAATACGTATTTCATATACAAGTTCATCATACACCTGTTTTACAGATTTGAATTATGCTCTAATTGGTTGGAAATATTTACGGCAAAAACAAGGGCCGAGCTCTGACTGCCAGGTGACTGACTTCATATTGCCTTTTCCTACTCACTGCTTTAGGTAAATTATAGTAGCATGCCGCATCAAGGTGCCAAAAATGTGCAAGGGAGATATCACCTCTAGCTGCAATATCTACCCAGACTACTAAGTTATGAAAATAAAGTAAAAATAAAAGCCTAAAGATCTGGACCCAAAGCTGAAAAATTGAATATGGTCATTGTGGGAGCCGCAAATTCTACTCAGGACCACTGAGTTTTTTTGGAAGGGGGTAATTTTCTCTGGGATGTTGGTGTAATTTCAGATTCTGGGCAACTAGACCAGAAATCTGAAGCAGTTCTACTAGCCCATTCGAATTCTTCGTCAATGGTTATTAAAGATGAAAGAACGCGAGCAAGTAAGCTAACTAAAAAATAACCAATAGACGAAAACCGTAACTCGGTAAGATCTTTCAACGGTAAGATCATTCTAAATAAGTCATAGATTACTCAGTATATCGACAATATAACATAAGGCATTCATAACAAGCGAAGACAGAAATGACGAGTAAACCTCCTTTATTTAACAGCATCCATATAAGTATATGGATGCTGTTATATTTTGACCAAAGCATATGAAACTTTATCTCCTCACAAAGTAGTTTTAATTTCTTATTCTAATAAATATTCTCCTTTTTAGTCTCCATTAGCTCTCATTCTGAGGCTCAAACTAAAGGGAACAGGATGAGTAATCTTCTACTAAATACAAAAGCAAATTAATAGATAACAAATAGATTAATAATTATAGGAGCAGGAGCGTGTCATTAACGTTTCAGGAAAGGGAGCACTACTTATAGAAAACTAGCTAAAATAATTCATAACGGAGTCAGAGTGACTATTCGAAAATTTGTTGTATTTCAATTGTATAGAAACGAGTAGGACTAAATAACGCAAGCGACTACAGCTACGTTGGATGATAATTTTGAATCCTCCTTAGTGCAATGGTGCTTAACGAATATAGCCAAAACAGAAACCTTCGGACAATGGCATAAAATTATCTGAAACGTATGGATCTGATGTTCTTCTACTATGTGGAGATAAAATTCATTGTGGACGGCATTTAACCGGGTGACTGTTCTT
>NC_089772.1:2410258-2440258 GCF_040412425.1 Macrobrachium rosenbergii | reverse complement strand
GTACGTAGCGTAATCTTAGCGATCTGCTTCAGGAAAAAGACGTGAAAAGGTTCAACCCATGATCACACTCGCATTTTTTTTCCCCTCTCTCTCTCTCTCTCTCTCTCTCTCTCTCTCTCTCTCTCTCTCTCTCTCTCTCTCTCTCTCTCTCTCTCTCTCTCTCATTGTTTACCAAAGCTCATCCACCCTAACCTCACTCATTCTCTCAAAGCAACTAAATGGACTATTTAAAGAAACACAATCGTTCTTACAAAAATAGGTTTATTATTCAAATAACCCAACAAGAAATGAATAAAACAAAGCAAAGATTAAAATGCATAATAAATGAATTATCGAGTCAGATAACTAAACTCTAAACTGCAAAACACTTCTGATTAAAGAAGTCTCATTATGGCTAATAGCCTGGAAATACCCAAAATCACACATACTCCCAAATCAATAACAAAAGTCATGTCTAAAAAAAAACAGTCTACCACAAGCCCACAGACATCTGTCGAAAGAATTAAACATGATAGAAAACTCCCAAAATACATGAAATACAAAACACAATAATGGAAAGTGTAAAATGCATAGCCAAGATATGGCAAACGTAACATAACAAAATAATAATATAAAAGAGGTATGAATATTCATATTAAATCTCCCACACCAGTTCAAAAGTTCATAATGATTAGAAAGTCATGGTAAAAATCACAAGTTCAATTTTCTCCCATAAAAACAGAGATTTGAGACTCTACCTTATCTGCCGATTTTCAAAGCCTGGAACCACTCCAAAGCTATGACTGGACAACTGCAGTTCTATCACGTTAATGAACGATCAAACTCACTTTTAGGGCAGATTTTGGCATAATCTAGATCAAAGTAACGCACGTACTCACGAATATACATAACGCTCCGGAGATCACCTGATCGCCAATATTGCTGAGCTTCTCGCGCAGAGAGCTGAGGAATCAAACTATTTGCTGAATACAAAGATTTTGCATCAAATCTCTCGCCCTAGTTCGCTCTTACACCGAATCTTCCACGATAACATCTTAAAGCATTGAAGCTATGGAATGCATATATGTGTCCTTTAAATAGAGCTCGGCCACCCCATAAGAGCGTCTCGCTCTCCTTAACGGCAAACTTAAACAAAAGCATATGTATAAAACATAACAAAATAGAGCTATGCTCAATTAGCAATGTCTACTGCACTGCAGCTTTAAGGACTGCTCTCATGACGCACTTCCAAAGTCACTGGGGTTGTGTTCTTGGAGCCTTTACATGTAATCTTACAAACACGAATAAGCTTTACTACCCCCACAACAAGAATTATCAGTAAAATAGCTATTAAGACAATTAAAATTGTCGGCATAATATATTCCTGATACTCGAACATCACGGGATCATCGATGTCTTCCAACGGTGGAACAGTTATTGGCACCTTGGTTGTAGGTACCACCACTACCAAATGCTCGTTATGCGTATGACGCATAATTATCTTCTCGGAACTGTTGAATACAGCACGGCTAAGTACGAGAAAGTCCGTAGACAGGATTCTGCAGGATGAGTCGAACAGCTTGGACCCTCGAAGGACGAATGATGTCGACTTGTTGTTCTGGCACATCATTGTAACTGCACACTCCTTACAAAACACAGCAGTAAGGGTACTGGTGGACACAATGTGGTAATCTCGCAGGAACTGTCTAAAGTCACATTCTGTCGGAGTCTGTCCATGAACTAATGATAATTCACAACCACCACAGATACAACTCGCAACTGAAAAATACTACTGTCACACACACACTTCTCTCTAACTAAAGTACAACTTGTCTTATAATCAACTCCCGAACCTTGATATTGATCTCCCAAAATGAACATGGTCTCTAATCCATCCCATATCACTACTGAGTCTCCCAAAAGCACTCGAAAAAGGTCTAATAACAAAAAGGTTTCATGTTACTGAACCAAATAGAACTACTAATGCAAAAATCAAACACTCACAATGTGAACTAATTCCAAGTGTGTATCCCAGAATAATCAGTCAACTCACTACTAAGCCCAATAACTCTACGGAACTCACTCATAAAAAAAAATTCTACCCAACAGAAAAAAAAACACTCGAGAATCCTATCCAAACACTAAAAGGTATCACATCTCGTAAAAGACATGAACGTACTACTCCGTTTAGCAAATATTTCGCAACACCTGACTAACTCTCAACAAAATAGCAATTGACGTAATGGCAATCGCTCCCATGATCTTAACAACTACAACTACTCACAACACAGCTCCCTTCATTTTAAAAAAAAACTGAAAAGAAAAAAAAATCCAAATACTCGAATACGATCTCCCAACCCGAAAAAAAAAGATCAGACTTGTTCGGTCCGATATACTAAGTACCTCCCCCCAAAAAAAAATCCTAAACAACACACATTGCGTCAGAATGACAAAACTCATCATAACACAATAACACACTAACACACCAACACACGGGTAAAATCTCGTATGAAATTAGCCCATGTCTCAATTCCTAAAATCATTCGAAAACAAATGATTAAGAACTTCAACATCTAAAATGAACAAGAGACAAAAAAAAAACAAATAAATATCATATGTATACAAACATCAACCCATTTATCCCTCTAACTATATACAAACATCCCATTAGATGACTATATACAAATGTTCCATTACATCCCAACTTTCTTCAACTTCGAAATATGGGTCAATTTCGTCACACCGGTATTTACATCTTTAACTACAAATCTATTCCCTCTTTTGATCTCTACAATCTCAAAAGGTCCGTGGAACTTCGGACTTAATTTATAATTCAGATCATACCGAACATTCACTTTAACAAACACTCTATCACCCACCGAAAAAGCTACTCCCCTCGATTTCGCGTTACTTTTCTCTACCATTGCACGCGAACTAAGTTCAAGTTCTTTACTGATACGTGCAAATCTTTCTCTCGCTGTATTTATCAACGAAGTGACCGTAACATCACCTTGAACTCGCTCTGGTAACAAATCAAAAGGTCCTTTCAACTTGTACCCATACAAAGCGTCTGCTGGAGATATCTTAATTGTGTCATTCATCATAGTATTGATACTATATCGCATTTCATCCAACGATCTGTCCCAATGTGTATCGGAACCACCCACCGTCATCCGCAAAGCTTCGATTACTTTCCGATTCGCCCTCTCACATAACCCATTTGCTTCAGGTCTATACGGGATTATAGATACTTTCTTTATTCCCAGTAAATTAGCAAGACCGTCTAAAGTCTTATTAATAAACTCCCTACCATTGTCTGTGATCAGACATTCAGGAACACCATATCGACAAATTATCCCCTTAAAGAACGCTATAGCAACTTCCTCAGCTGATTTGTACTTCAGTGGGAAAATCTCGACAAAACGAGTTAACTCATCAACAACTACTAATAAATGTCTATAACCATAAGCGGACTCTGAGAAGTTACCCAGAATATCCATATGCACTCTCTGAAACGGCCTATGTGGTACGGGATATGAACCCAAACGACACGACACTGTCGTCGCTGGCTTATTCGCATTGCAAATAGCGCACTTCTTCACAAAGGCTTCTACTGCGGAAAACATATTTTTCCAAAAGAACTTTGACCTGACGTTTTCATACGTCTTGTCCACACCTAAATGAGGCGAACCAAATTTACAATGTACAATGTCTAGAACTTGTGGTACTAGACTCTCTGGCACGATGATTTGTGTAATCTCACCCATGCTTCGAGTACTTCGCAAGTTATACTTAACTTTCCTCACCAATAAATTATTCTCCAACTCTAGACCAGAAAAATTATACCCTTTCTTCAAACTCCCTAAGAAATGTCTTAGCATCTGACAACAATTTATCTTCATCTTGCTTTTGTTCGAGCAAGCTTCGGTCCCAAGTGACATTTTCACCCGTAATATAACACACGGCGTTACTCTCACTATCACGAACAACAATCTCTCCCGAGACTGCCGACTCACTATTTCTCCCCGAAGTATGCACTGTAGAAACGTGTATGTCCTCTACATGCGATATCTCAGAACTACTAGTATCAGAGACATTAGACACCAAATATTTACTCTCTTCTCCCACACAGGATTCGGTATGTACTCCCTCATCCTCGACCGGAAAATATCTGCTCAATGCATCTGCAACTACATTATGCTTACCTTCAATGTATTTGAGGTTTGCATCAAAATCTCTCAATGTTAGGAACCAACGTGCTCTCTTGGGCGACAAATTTGGCTTATTAAAAAGCTCTAACAACGGTTGATGATCTGTAAAAATCTCAACTTTATTTCCCAACAACAACATCTTAAAATGAACAAGGCTAGAGACGACTGCGAAAGCCTCCTTGTCCACAACTGACATCAGCCTTTCGTTACTACCACGCGTTTTGAACTTTCTGCTATAAAAGCAATTGGGTGTAATTTCCCCTCAAATTTCTGCATCAAACACGCACCTATACCTTCCTGACTCGCGTCAGTCACTAAGGTGAACGGTTGACTAAAATCTGGAAACTTCAAAACTGGTGGGTTCACCAAAGCGTTCTTAAGCTTCTCAAAAGCTAATTGTTGACTATCACCCCAAACAAACTTAACGTCTTCTCGTAACAAATCTGTCAATGGAGACGCTATTGTAGAAAAATTCCGCACAAAACGGCGAAAGAAACCCGACATACCTAGGAACGAACGAATCTGTTTCCTGGTTTTGGGAACTGGAAAATTCACAATGGCTTTACACACACATATAATATATAATATATATAAATATATATATATATATATATATATATATATATATATATATATATATATATATATATATATATATATATATATATATATATATATATATATATATATATATATATATATATATATATAATTGCTTAAATGACATAATATCCAGAATCCAAAGTTCATGCAAGGGAACAACGCGCTCGAAGCTGAGCTGACAAATCCCTTCATAATGCAAAAGTCAGTTAATACTAAATCTGATTCGCAAGATGTATTTGAAAATTGTTTTAAAGGAGCCAAAATTCGTCGAGACAGCGTGGGTTCACTTCCACCACCTGCAGTATTAACGATCGTCTGCATTCCCATGGCCTAAGAACAATGCCCCCTCCCCCTCACCATTCCCTTCCCCAAGAGGTATTTCCCCCGCACCTTCAGTCTTCATACAAAGCACCGGCTGTCTCGCAAGAGGCAGCTGGCGCGCTTCTCAGGTTATAGCTTTCTCTAATATTGTAATTGTAAATAGTGTAAGCTTAATCCTTTCAATAAAAAGTAAAAGAAAAAACTTCCTTCCAGCTCACGTCTCCTCGGAAAAAAAACAAAAATCACCTTATATATCACTCTGATTCGGTGACGTAAGCTGGAAGCTTTTGCCTACTCCCCATACGTTCTTTGCATAATATTCCTAACCATCTGAAGACAGTGACACTGGTCCTGTCATTTGACCTTCGGCAACCAATAACTCTATGATTTTAATGTAGTCTGATATTTTAACTCTGTAATTCAATGACACCTGGACGTTCAGTCGTTAAGTAAAAGGCACTAATAACAGTGCATGAAGCAAATCAGAGCTTCTCGACCTTTGACTTGAAAATGCGAAAAGAAGGTTACGTGTTATCGGAAATGCCTACACCTTGTAATACAATAACTTGGCTGCATCGTGATCTTCCGCATAATAATTTGGAGGGATTTCAATTTTTAACCTTCGTAAGTAAAGATACCGCGGCATTAGTGCTTGGGAATTATTGGTCTTATTGACACAGTCAAAATAATTTGACAGTTTTGTGAACTCTGTGTAATGGTTTACGGGTATTATGACCTAGAACCCAATAGTATGAAATAAATAAGCCCTTAGATATCGAAATTTGGGGAAATTTTTACCATCGACATATCGGTGATAGTATTCTGTTGTAGCTTTTTGTTATTTTACAAAAAAGTACGCATTTGATATGAAGTGAGAGGCCGTGGTATCTTTATCTGTGCATAATATATGAAACAAATATTAGGTAAACACCAACACTAGCTTTTTTTATGTTTGTTTGTTTGTTTGTTTGAGAGAGAGAGAGAGAGAGAGAGAGAGAGAGAGAGAGAGAGAGAGAGAAAGGGGATGTGGGAAAAACACGATATTAATTTCTTTATGTAAAGAGATGGGTGAAACCTTCTCCCTTTATACCAAGACAAATTCATACTAGTATTTTTGAGCGTAAAATAAAGTTGAAAAGTTAGAGGGCATTGTAACTGTTAAAATGAAAATTTAAACCACATATGTGATGTGTATATATATACATATATATATATATATATATATATATATATATATATATATTGTAACGAACCGAGATTTTCGTTAAGAAAAACACAGGATCTAGATGGAAATAATATTGACTCTGGCTAATCGACAGCTCGCACACACAAAGAAGGAGGAATAAACAAAATACAGGAGTTTGCTATAAAATATATTTATTAATTTTAAACTTAATAGAAATCTTTAAAAAAACAAAGGTCACAACAAAATGAGCTCCCCTTACGAAACACAAAAATAAATAAAGCAATATTACTTTACATCCAAAAGAAAGGAAGTACCAGCAGCAGTCGATACAAAAACCATCTCCAACGAAGTCCACCAACTAACGACAACAGGCCGTATTATCACGACGTCCTGCTGCCGTCTCGCCAAAATACAAAGGACACGGGGCCACTGCACCGAGCCAAAACCGCCGACAGGGTCTCCACCTGCGGCCAACAAACAACCATCTTCGTTGGTGCGCTGCTCCAGCCTGGGCCCAAACAACGGCTGCCCAAGAAACGTCCTCAAAGTCGAACTGCTGCTGGTAAAAAGTCCTCTTCCCCAAGAGAACAACCCGTTCGCTACTTGCCCGAACCTGACTAGAGGTTGGCGCCACGCCAACACAGACGTTCCTGTAAAATAAGAGGAGGGGGAGGATTAGCCAAACAAACAAACTAAAAACGCCCATAAAACAACCAAAGATCCTAATATTTATATATATATATATATGTGTGTGTGTGTGTGTATATAAATACAATATGTATATATATATATATATATATATATATATATATATATATATATATATATATATATATATATATATATATATATATATATATATATATATATATATATATGTATATATATATATATGTATATATATATATATATGTATATAAATACAATATGTATATATATATATATATATATATATCTATATATATATATATATATATATTATATATATATATATATGCATAATATATTATATATATAGATGTATATTTATATATAATTAAAGTATTTACATAATTTTGTATTATCTTGTTATCTTGCACCCGTTTTATTTAACGTGAAACACATTTTTGTTAATTTTGGTCAGTTTTGTTTATTTTGTTTTTGTTTGTTTTTGGCTCTTAAAGGCTGGACTTGGGTCTTTTCATCTCTCCTCAGCGGTAGTTATGCGTTAATAGATAAATCCCCCATGTAAGAATATTTCTATTTTCATGCCTGCTGGTGGTGGTCTGATCGTTTATCGCCCGCTGCCGACTCCTTCCGCGAGTTTTGTGGAGTTTTGGGGGGTCGCCTCCAATTGTAGTGTCAGTGGTCCCGCTTTGTGACACTCTTGGCTCCCTTTCGTTGGAGACCCCTACTGGTGGTGCCAACTCCTTTGCCACCCTGTGAGTGGTGTGTTGTGTCGGCGCCCACTTTTTTTGGCAGTACTCGTTGACGGTGCCCTTTGCACCAAACATTTCTCCTGGTCCCTGCCGAGTGTCCTGTGTGGTGTTGATGCACCTTCATCTGCCCTCGCCTTCAGTCTGCTAGCGTCCTGGGACCCTTACGGTGCCTCCCAGGGGCGAAGAAACTCTGCGTTTTTGAACTTGAGTTTCAGCTGAAATCGAGGACGACGCTCAACTGCAGCACTCAAGGTGTTTATCTGGTGAAGTCATGATTTATTGGCAGCTTCATTTTGTTGTATACGTATATCTCCGGGTATGGAATTGTATAGGGTTAAAGTATGGCATTTGTTAATAGTTTTTATTAGTTTTATGGATATTTTCTATTCTGACTCTTCTCCTATCGTATGTTAGCGTAATTTACGCCCAATTGTAGTAGTTGTTTTCTACCTTTTACTTATTTCTGTCCCTTAACCTGTTAAGTAAAAATTAGCTAGGCGAATGATGGTTCTGTTGTGTATTGTTTTTGCGTAAGTGTCTTTTACTCCTTGGTTCCAGTTTTCAAGGGGTTTTTTTTTTTTTGCAGTTTAAGGTGATTTTTTGTAGTTTAAGGTGATTTTTTTTCGTTCTTTACCTCCTCCTTTTTATACCCCACAACACCATAGACAACATACAGTAGAAAATATAATCCGAAAAGGTCCACATTACGCAATATACACCGATGGATTCTAAGTCGCAATACGGAGTGGGATATGCTGCAGTATCCCCAGACAAAAAGTATCAGTTCTCTCTGTCAGATAATGCCTCAGTATTTACAGCTGAATTATGTGCAATAGCATCAGCCATAAAAATAATTAAAGAAGCCTCATGTAATAATTTTGTGATTTATAGCGACTCCAGAAGCTCTATAGAAGCCATTCAAAGCTATAATAAAAAAATATTGTACAACAGATTAAGACTTCACTCCATAAATTGTATAATAATGGAAAAAATATTGAAATGTGTTGGATCCCTGCCCATGTAGGGAATAAAGGAAATGAAGAGCTGATGATAAGGCAGCTAAAGAAGCAGTCCACATGACAAGAGCAAATGTAGACATCCCTATTAGTAACTATATAAGATCATTGTAAGTCAGTGGCAAAATATATGGAATGAAGAACCTGAAAATAATAAATGAAAACATAAAATCCAGTGTTGGAAAATGGAGTTCATCATATCAGAGAGAGAGAGACACACACAAGTAATTCTGACGCGTCTTCGAATAGGCCATACTCGTTTGACACATGGACGGACACTTAATGAATAGTCCATGTAGCCCTCCTCTCAAATGCCCAGATTGCAAAGTGTTGATAACAGTCAACCATGTATTGTGTGAATGTCCAAAATATATCCTGCAGCGATTATCAAATTCTGGAAATAGATCAATGAAGGAAATTTTGACAGAATCTCCTGCATTTTCAGTAATACCAATTTTAATGTTCATGAGGAGCTGTGATTTAATTGATAAAATATAATAAGTAAATAATAGAAATACGAAAACCCTTAGGCGCCTAATGAATTTTAAAACAACTACATTTTAAAATTTCAGTAAAATTATTTTAAATTTTTATATATCTTTTTAGTGAGTATGTATGGAAACGTGAGTATAAATGTGTTTATTGTGTGAGTGTGTTCCAGTATGAGAGCGTGTGCCTTTGTGCAGTTTTTAATTTCATTTTCTTTCATTCATCACCATATCGAATGACGTATTTGGTCCCAGTACTATGCTTCTAGCCTAGACCTGTTATTTCGTCCAAATCCTTCGGGCCAGCCCTATGAGAGCTGATAGTCAGCTCATTGGTCTGATTAAACTGTTTTAATAATAAAATAATAACCTCCTCGTTTTTAATATTTTTCCTTGAAGTGTTTATTTTCTGGCAGCGTCCTACCAAATATCATACTGCTACGGAGCAACGTCGGAAACTGTTACGCAAGAGATAAATGTGAGAGGCCTCCGCCCAGCTTCCCACATAAAGCGTCATTTTCTGTAGGCTTTCGGTCCCCGTGCTTCGCTTTTTGATGGGTGATTTTTTCTTCTTACCGCCAGCGTGAAGAATGCCTCCTTTTTTCAGCATCTTCAACACTTGTATAACTTCCTCCCTTTCGGGGGTAAATTCTGCCTCCTCCTTCGCAGTTTTCCCCTTTTTTTTGCTCCCTCTTATAGGTTTTTTTTTTGGAAGATAAGGGTCTTGGGTTATTTGATTTATCGGCTTTATCGGGAAAAATGACTAATTTAATAGGTAATGCATTAAAATCTGACAAGAGAGTGCTATTTACAGCAAATGAGAGCACCAGACGGTATTGTATTAATACTAAATATCCCGAGTGTGGAAGTGTTTTTCATCTCCATCGTTTTCATTTTTGGATGTACAAAGGACAGATGAGCCTTAAAGATGAAGTGGAAATTAATAGACAAAGAAAGGCCTAAGAAGACTGCAGTGAGACCTGATTTTTTTTTTACCATACCAGTTTATCTCTTGTAATGAGGGATTGTCTTGTTCAAGTCAGATGGCTTTAGAATGGAATGTTCTTTGCCGAAGCAGTGTGACGACCGGAGAGGCTCTCGAACCAAGGGAAAAGACATTTCCCAGGTGGTTCGAATGGAAAATCTATCCCTACTTATTGTCTCTCACTCTAATAGTAATTGCCATCTCTTTCTTATTTTATAAGCTTTTTTGCATTGATGCTCTCCACCTTCTCTGATTAATACTTCCAAATGCTGATACCAGGTTCTCCTGGATGCAAATAGCGTCAATATTTCCACATTCGTCAAATTTTATTGGCTAGATGAATAGAAGAAGGAATCGTGGTTGGGAAAGGGAATGCCTTTTAAGTTAACTTCGAGTGTTAAAGATGTTATCAGCCAACTCGAGGTCGGTTTGAGTTTTTTTTTTTTTTTGCTGAACAACCTTCGACACTTGATCATGGGAAGCCAATAGCAACCAGCCCTTGGGTTAGGACTTTCGTTTTAAATAGTAAAGGATGTGTTTTGCCGTATACTGTAACTTTAAGAGTACATTAGGTTCTCCGAGTTCCACATTTCTCGTCAACACAAAATTTAGTTTTCTGCAGGGTTCTCTATCATATAGGAATTCTTGGTCATGAGGTACTGTAATGTTCAGGGAAGCGAAAGAGGCCGCTTTCAATATGATTATAAATGTAACTGGCCCACTCTGATATGACAGAATAGGCTCTACCCTACAGATTCTAATAGGAACTGAAAAGTTGATTTTTTTTTTAAATATACTGAGGATCTGTCATATCAGCCTCACACATAGAAGCATCTTTTAGATAGAAGCAGTGCACTAATGTGTATTCATCTGAGCACTTTTTGGTACCTGAAATCTCTTTCCCTGATTTTGGGTGATGAGGTTTTTACTGGAGCCCCTTGTGCACTTGTGAAAAGAAATTGCTATTTTCAGCGACAGTTTGAATGATTTATGTTAAATGTGTAAATTTGTGTGGATAATATTCATAATAATTATGTATTAGTACATGCTTGTCTGTGTAAGCTTTTAATATGTAATTGTTCTTTTTTAATAAAAATACATTCATATATACAATGTTATGACGTCCTGACTGGCCTCCCCGGCCTCAGCGTTGGGTCATGAGGCCCACATTTCATACATTCATTCATTCCAGCTTAGAGATGCTTAGAGCATGTCACTCAGCAGACAGGTCCCAGAGTTATTTATCTAGACCTCAAAGTAATTTCTTCTTGTCTTCATTCCTTCTTTTTTTTTTTATTTCCCAACAAGCGTGAGACAGTATAAGTTTAGGAAGCATGTGGCCTCTAATGGCGAGGTTATAAGTTCGTATTGCAAAGACACAGCTACATCTCGCCATCCATGTGTAGTTAGGCAGGAGTCTGCATTAAAGCATTTATTCACCATTACGGGCTCTTATAAAAGTATAAGCTTGTATGATCTATGTAACCTTCTGTCACATTGTGTACACGGATTACTTGCATTTTCTGACGACGTACTGGCGGCAAGAAGTACTGGAAACATGGAAAGTTTTGGGGTCCAATTGCCGAATAATTTCTCCCTTAATTCTTATATAACCACCTGACTCTTTAACTTGACATTTTCATAAAGTGTACACATGATTTATAATAATTTTTCCTTGTCCTTTAATAATCATTATCTGAAAAGGCAGTATTATTGCCAAACTGATCCAAACGGATATGTGCCTGTCTTGATAAACAACGAAAAGTAAAGAAAACTGAAAGATGAGAGCTGAAATCAAAATGTTCATTCCTTGTGTCCTTTTCAATTGGTAAGAGAATGACTTGAACTGCAGGCAGTGAACCATCACGCTGATTAATGTATTTAATTACTACCTCTTCACTTTAAGGATTAAAAGCTTTTATGATAAAATATTTATAGCTGCAAAAAGAGCTAATTGCACTTTTGTGAGCCTGGTATCTATTTCCATTTCTACAAAAGGATGTTAATCAGCTTTATAGCAAAGGAAAATTTATATTCCAACACTGTCATTCGCTGAAATAACATTTATGTGTCGAATGATTATACGTTTTTCCTTACTTTTGGTAATCAATAATGCATTCCATTATTTAATAAAAAAAAAAAAACAATTTCACCCAGAGCAACCAAACAGTAAGCGGCTTTTAGAGCAATAATTTGAAAAATGATTAGGTCTATTGCTCTCTTTCTTTCTCTGAATATTTCATTTAATAAAATTATTTTAAGATGAATTTTGTTAACACGTTAGCCTACGAAACTTTCCATTCTAAGTTTGGCAATATCCTTAAATTTCCCAATTTAATCTGGTTGCAGCAATTTTCTGAAGGCACTAGACTGCTGAGAATGATGTCGAAAACAGCCGCATTTGATTTGTTCTTGCAAAGTTTAATGGATGCCCCCAGACCAGCTTTTCTTCATTTTTTTTCTAATCTGGGATATGGATACACAGTTCTCGCTCATGTAGCCTCCTCATAAAAACTATATCGCTTTGGAGTTTATGAAGCATGATAAAAGAATTTGTCCAACAAAATTCCTATAACTCTCGTATGCAGAAAAAAGGTGTAAATGAAAATCCCCTTATAGTGTACTTGTTGGAAGTAGTTCTTTGACTTATCTGAAATATAACTACTAATTAAGCAATAATCTAACTTCTTCTGCCAGCAACCTATTTAACGCAATTTCAGACCAAAAGCTTGGGGCTCAGCAAATCCAACTTCATGCAAACGTTTCATGCTTTGAATTCTGAATATCTCTTATTTTTTCAATTTAAACTTCATTAACTTAAGAACTGGCTTTCTACAACCTAATGTTTGCTATTCGTTACCCAGATAAATTCATAACTGAGTGTGCCTTGTATTCTTTTGAGTAAAAACATGAATGCAAATCTGGAAACACTTGGGTGACCTGAAATTCCAACGCTACTATTCAGTGAGTTTGGTCTCAAATAGAAAAGCTTTGATGTTATAGCTTTCTGTAGATGTCCTTGAATTTGTTATCTAACTTCTTCCTCTGGTTAATTTATTGTGACACCAATGTTACTGTTCTAACTTTGTAGTGATGTCCGACAGAATTTCGTTCTTCCCTTTGCGTTTTCAGTTTTTATATCAGTGACCGTATCCCGAGTGATTTAACTTTGTCCCCTTCATATGATTCTGTATGATTCCATGCGCGAATTGCGTGAGTGTTATCAAGGCAAAATATCTGATTCAATGGTTATTTTTCATTTCATTAACTTTTGACGTTGATGGCCATGGGTGGCCATGTGAGGCTAGTTTTTGTCTTTTTAGTTTTCCGTAAAAGAAACTTTTTCTGTCCGCCTTCAGATGTTAAAAACTACTGAGGCTAGAGGGCTGCAAATTGTTATGTTGATCATCCACCCTCCAATCATCAAACATAGCAAACTGCAACCCTCCAGCCTCAGTAGTTTTGTATTCTATTTAAGGTTAAATTTAGCCATAATCGTACTTCTGGCACCACTATAGGTACCAACAACACAGGCCACCACCGGACCGCGGCTGAGTTTCACGAGCCGCGGTTAAGAGTTTAATGGCCCGTGGCTGAGGCACCGCCGGACCGTGGCTGAGTTTCATGGGCTGCCGCTGAAAGTTTCATACAGCATTATACGCTGTGCAGAAAACTCGATTTCTCCGAAGAAACTTCGGCGCATTTTCTACTTGTTTTATTTTCAAATCAGTGATAAGGCCGCCTTCGGACGATCATTTAACCGGGAACCCTAAAAACTGTTAGCAAGAGGAAAGCCCATCGCTTTCCTTTGGGATAATCTGCTCCAGCTTAAATCTCTTTCAATAGGGTTTTTCTTTCGGCTCCCAGATAGATAATGACGTTGGTTTGCTGATCCTGCAGCCCTACCAAGGAAAATCATTTCATCCTGAGTCCACACCTTGAGAATCCTTTTTCTTCTGCTAACCTTCCCATAACATTCTTTTTCTGTCCTGTTGAAAAGTCTCTAACACGAACCCGAACAGTGTTTCACAATAGAGATGATGTCGGGAGGAATTCGGATGTGGCATTATAGGTTTTAATCCCCCGTGGCATTCTTTCATTAAGTGCGAAATTCTCCAGTAAAAGGCGTTGATCTTGCTTAAAGCTGATCATAGTGTGTGTGTGTGTGTGAGAGAGAGAGAGAGAGAGAGAGAGAGAGAGAGAGAGAGAGAGAGAGAGAGAGAGAGTCAAATACTAATGTTAATACAACTGAATTCTAATTCTGAACGTGAATACCTCTGGCTGGTGAGTCGCCGGAACATTAAGTGCCAAATAAAGATCGCCTCTGTCATTTGAAATTTTAAATACTCTTAGATAAGCTTTTAACTTCCTTTCAGACTGTTCTAAGATTCGGAATAATGAAATTCCAGGTTCAGTTGCCGGTTCTCTCCTTGCTGCCATTTTCTCAGATTGACTAAACCTTCCCTTTCTTGGGAGATGGGCCTGTCACGTCCTGTGGATTAGGACCCATTCCTCTTGTTCTTTTATTCCACAGGCCCTGCCTACAAACGTAGGGACTAGGGAGACAGAGATAGACAAGGCAGTCAATAATCTGCTTTGGACTCTGAAAGAAAGAGGAACTCGGGTTAAAAAGAAGTTATCTGACCAACTGTTTTTAGGTGACGTTAGAATTGCTTCTTGAAGTAGACAGAAACGCAGTGGAAAGTAAAAAGGTCCATACGTACGATGTCAATAATCATAAGAGAAAAGTAGAAAAGTAAGAATGATGCAACACAGAAAAATACCAAACAATAACGAGTGGATCTCTTCGTAATTTACCGAGAAACGGGTGTTAATTCTACGCCTACCAAAGAGAACTAGTCACCGCAAAAAAAAAAACTCCGAACACCCTCTTTAAATGAACAAAAATCAGAACAATGTTATGAAATCGGAAAATAACAGGAAAAGTTTTTGTTTTATTACCTTTTATTCAATATTTTGACATTTCGCCATTATTTTTAAGTACTATCGTGCACAAAAGTCCGTTCCACTAGCCATCCAGAGTGAACACGAATCCCGTGACTATGAAACACCGAAGCAGTTGAACAAGTAAATAATAGAAGACCCAACAGATGTCACACCGAAGGGCGTATGGGAACACGGAGGGGAGGGAAGCAGGTATTTTTCTTGAGCACAGAGTAAAGTCTCCATATTCTAATATCGTTCAGAAAGTGATCGTAAAGTTTCTGTTGTTGACGATGCTGGGTTTGAGTGTAAAATATGCAGTTAAGGAAACATGCTAAATAAATCTGATAATAAAAGCGCTCAGGAAGTCAGTATCCATGAATTAGTATTTTCTATAAATTATCGTATCTTGACAACTGTAAACGCTGATGTTGAAATGTTTTGTATCGATCTTGTGGTCAGTCATGTGTGATTCCAGTTCGAGGTGAGAGAAAGCGCCCTGTGAACCAATGGGGAGATCCTCTTTCTTTTAGATTACTTCCATAAAAATTGCTTTCCGGAAAAGGTATTTTATAAGTAATTCAGAAAATACTTAATAAACAGTTTTCAAAGCTCGCTACGGTTCTTACCTCACCCAAAATGAAATTCTACGCTAGTTTGCCCTAAATTCACGACAAACACTACGGGAAAGAGCTCGCCAAGTTCCTGAGCAAACACTCATGCGCTCTTGATATTAAGCGCATTCCCAAAAACTAACTAACTATTGGCTCTTTATTCCAGTTCAAGGACCGCTAAAGTCCCTATATGACGTCGGATGTAATTTATAAATGTACGTGCCCAGATGTAATTCGGGTACTTACGTCGGAGCTACTAGACGTCTGCTCAAAGTACGAATCGAGTCCCACAGGGGTGTCAGCTACCGTACGGGGACAAGGATTTCCAACCCTGAATCATCCAAGATACGCAATCATTCCAAAATATGTAAAACAGTAATTAAAAATGAAAACTTTATATTATTGGCCATAGTAACAACCAGACTATTTATGTATACTTGAAACACTTGAGATTAAACCGCTAATTCCTGAGCTGAACAGAGTCCTGCTCTGCCCAGTTGTGTTTTTATCGTGATGTTTTCATTTTTCTTTGTTTCCTTTCCTTGCTTTGTTGCTATTTCCAGTTCTGCTCTGTTCTTTGCACCAGTAGGTTAGTTCGTTTTCACTAGTGATTTTATGTTATTTCAGGTAATCTTTTGTCAGTTTCATATGCATTTTAGTCGATCTTATAAGCTCATGTGCGTTTTAGTGTTTTACTTGTCTTTCTGTATTGTGCAATTTAGTATTTTCCTTATTTTTATGTATTGTGGCTTTCAGTTCCATTTTTTACGAAACGGTGGAATAAACTGTTGAAAATAATCATCTCACCGTATTCCTGGTCGGACCTTCTATGATATATATTAGTATATATACATTATATATGTATGTATGTATGTATGTATGTATTTATATACACACATACACGATGCCTTTACTTCAAGTATTTTGTGATAAGCATTTCATACTTTTCCAGTCTTTCTTTCCTTAAGGATTCAATGACGATTATGATATCTGAAACCCTACATAGAGTATAGCTGGTATGCTTGACCACCCTACGTTTGTGAATGTCTATAGCATACATTTTTCCGGCCTGACATTTTCTTATAACGTGGACTTAAACATGTACGTTATTAATATAAATTCAGATATGTGACAGGTTGATTGGTGAAATCAGGGTGCCATGTGCCTGCAAGTATCTCTCTCTCTCTCTCTCTCTCTCTCTCTCTCTCTCTCTCTCTCTCTCTCTCTCTCTCTCTCTCTCTCTCTCAATCCTTGAACACGCTTTTCCATTCTTCCTTTGTTGGTCGTTACTCAGGACATCATCTCTGAACTTTTACAAATCTTTCCATCATTACCAGTTTCATGCCGGAATTAGGTTCTAGAAAATATTCCGAGCTGGAATGTGGGATTCATCGCAGCTACAATCAAACACTCAAAATCAGCAAGTGCAGTGGAACCTTTTAAAACTTTTTTTTAAAGTGGGAGCACGGTACACAATCAGAAAAAACAATTCAGTTTAAATTTTGCTGGACCAACCCCATACCTCAATAACTAGCAGTTTGGTAGCTCAAATGGTTTCTCCCGTGGTGGTCCCGATTTCAAACCTCGCTCATACCCAATAGATTTCACAAGGAAACACGACCTTTTTGTCTCTACTGTATGTTGAAGGATGGGGACTTTTGAGGAGTGCGCAGTTCTACCTTCAGTCATCAGTAGCCCACTGCCTAGTTCTTCCTGATCCTAGCTTGGGTGGTAATATGTGCATGTATATGATTTCTAGAATAATGTATGTCATTACAGTGACATATCCCTCCGGCTCTGTCGTTCGCGAGCACCCTTTAAACTGCTTCACTTACTACTCTGTTTCTGCTAATTTTGATTCTGAGGGAACAATTAACTGCAACAAGGGCCGTATCGTCTTCATACTGTACTATTATATAATATGTCTACATTCATGAGTCAAATAAAGAGGGTCTTGGAACATTACTATACTGAGGACAATGAAAAAACTCTAGGCCAGAAATTACAAGTCCCTAATTGTTTCTCGTTGGTTGTCACGAGGGATATGCTTTAATTGTAGTTACTTGCGTAGGGGCATAGAGATAAACTTTCCAGTTACTTCAGAAGGCAAGAATATTGGCCACTATTGCAGTCAGCACTCTTGTAACATTTTGGAACAAAGCAAGTATTGCTTCATTAATACTTCATGAAAAAACAGTTTCTACTTGAAGAGATACAATGTGCTAGTTTTGGGTCACAGGTACCACGGACCTTTTTAAAATAGAGAGAAACATTTGGATTGTCTCCACCACAACTTTGTCGTTTATGCAGGATCCTTTGGATGCCATTTAATAAAGCGTGGCTTACGATGACATTTAATATGAAGAGCAACACCCACTCACGATTCTTCTGCTAATAAGGAATGAGCAGTAGATGTACTTTACCTGGAGGTGGAGAATTTCAATTTAGTCTATAAAACATGTTGCTGAGGTATGTTTTGTAGATTTGTTTTAAAAGTGGTGCTAATAACATATCACCTACTGAAGCAATTCCTTATAAGAATTATCAAAATATACCCCTGGGGCATGGTGTGAAGAGCTGGAGGTAGTAAGCAGAAAATTATTGATATCGCAACTTAGGTAAAAAATGAGCTGAAGTTTCTTCGGTGCAATCGAGTTTTCTGTACAGCGTATAATCAAGGCCACCGAGAATAGATCCATCTATCTTTCGGTGGTCTCGGTATAATGCTGTATGAGCCGCGTCCCATGAAACTTTAACCACGGCCCGGTGGTGGCCTGTCCTATATCGTTGCCAGGAGCACGATTATGGCTAGCTTTAACTTTAAATAAAATATAAAACTACCTAGGCTAGAGGGGTGCAATCTGGTTTGTTTAGATGATTGGAGGGTGGTTGATCAACATACCAATTTGCAGCCCTCTAGTCTCAGTAGATTTTAAGATCTGAGGGGAACGGCAAAAGTGCGGACGGACAAACAAATAGCCATCTCAATAGTTTTCTTTTACAGAAAACTGAAAAACGAGGTATTGTACTGTACAATTCAGAAGCGGTCATTAGAGTATTAGAAAAGGAGGTAAAGTACTTGGAAAAACGGTGAACGATAAGTGGCAATGCAATGTCGGCAGGAGAGTGTACTTCGTTTCATGACGATATAATATATTGTTAGATTTTTTTATGATTTAAGAAACTCTCTCTCTCTCTCTCTCTCTCTCTCTCTCTCTCTCTCTCTCTCTCTCTCTCTCTCTCTCTCTCTCTACACTATATAACTATTTTCTCATTTTTTCCTTATCACCTATTTTTCACTATTCTTTCTTTCTTACCTTCATCCTCTTCTGTCTTCTACCTGCTGTTATGTTTAGTTCTACTGTCCTAATCTGCCATTCGTGTTATGAAAGCCATTCAGTAACATCTGGTCGAAAGTTAAGCCGAGAGGCGACCCTTTTGGGAATGATGAATCAATCTCGTAATCCATTATGAAGAGATTTTCGAGGTTAAAGGATAAGAAATAAGATGAGGACAATAAAGAACAGTAGCAGTATCACTTCCTTATTACTGCTGTTGCTTTTGATTTTGTTAATTAATCTTGGTCTCCGCATTAAAATTTCTTTTCTATAAAAGAAATGTGGCAGATGTGGTTTCTGTCACACCAATCAGATTGTCTGCCATGCTGCAATGCTAAAAACAACTATTTTATAATATTTAATTGATGCATGTACAAGGAAACTTGTAATACTTGACGTAAAAAATAAAGATTATTTTTACCTTAACTCATTTCAAACTTCTCTTCTTCCAGCATAACTGTTTAGGTAGGCCTATAAAAGGAAAAATATAACGCTGAGGATTGCTTTCAAAAACAAGTTAAGTAAAGGTGCGAGCGTTTGAGATAATTAGATAACCTCTAACACAGCTGCTACAACCATATAACTGTAATAGCTTCATTTCCCACAGAGACAAAAGGAATTACAAACAAAGAAGGAGAACCTGGCTGAGAAAGAGAGTTGAGGAGAAAAGTGCAACTGAAGGCTGGATACTCACCATATCGCTTGACGTTTTAAAATTTACCAGTAGGGACAGAGAAACGTCAACGATACGTGTAATCTGAGAATTACTAATTTTCAGATTAAACGCAGGAAGTGATTTAAGGCCTAAGTAGTTCCTCGTTGGACGAGCCGGTAGAATTCTCAGCTGGCACTCTGCTAGGCCCGAGTTCGAGTCTCCGGCCGGCCAATGAAGAATTAGAGGGATTTAGTTATGGTGATAGAAATTCATTTCTCGGTATAATGTGGTTCGGATTCAGCAATAAGCTGTAGGTCCCGTTGCTAAATAACCAATCGGTTCATAGCCACGTAAAATAAGTCTAATCCTTCGTGCCAGCACTAGGAGAGCTGTTATGAGCTCAGTGGTCTGGTTAAACTAAGGTATACTTAAGGCCTAGGTGGAGAAAGAAATTATTCTTTGTCTTTTATTGCATTTCGACTTGATATCACAAACAAGCTCCAGTGAAGAAAATGTTTGTTTACTGGTGGTAATCCTTGAAAGACTTTCTCTCTCTCTCTCTCTCTCTCTCTCTCTCTCTCTCTCTCTCTCTCTCTCTCTCTTTTATTACAAATTGTTTTAAAATTTCAAATAAAAGAAAAGTTAATCTTGTGAGAAGGATAGTAACTTCACAAAATATTAAGATTCTTATGGCAACAACAATGTCTTCGCTTTTTACCAGTTCTGTATCATAATCAGCTTGTTTCCTCTGAAAACTGGCTCTAGAGGAAATGGGCTTCCTAAGCGCAACATGTTTGAATGATTTCTGTTTGATTGTTAGACTGAAGTTTTTTGGCGACAGACCGAAGGTAGTGACGGAGATTCAATGAAATTCCCACCACCACGAACAGCAACAGTGACAACAACAAAAACAAGAACGCAGATCTGTAATTCCGCATTAATATTTTTACGATCTACTATGAGTTTCTTGGGATTCCGAGTCTACTCGGGATTGGTTGGCTGATAAATATGCCTGAAGTCCTAGGTACTGACTGAAGACCAGCTGATAATATAATTGTATTGAAAAAATAAAGAGCATCATCTACAGAGGGAAAGTCATCAGCTGAGTCATCTATTGAACTGTTTTCCTGTTATGGTGCCCATGGAGCTTTACCAATGTTCCATTTAGGTATCCTTGAAGATGGAGTATTTGAAGCTACATTCATTACTTTTGGCATATGGTCACTGAAAAATCTGTCATTTATCACTCTCCAATTGAAATCAATAAGGCAGTCATGTAGATAAGTCAATTGCTGACAATTTGCCTGTTTGAACATGAAAATGTGTAGATTCCCATGTATTGAGAATTCCCACATTTTCACTCTCTGTCATGGAACACAGGCAATTTCCCCTTTGATTGTAACAATTTCACCCCAAAGAGGGTTTCTGTTATTCATATCTCCCATAATAACAAAGAGATGTGGTAGCTGTTGGGTAAGCGATTTAAATTCATCACTAGGTGGTCCCCCTAGGATTGGGACCACCTAGATGTGGTGAGGTGGCCCTTGAACCCTAGGAATTTGTTTCCGGGTTTGAGTCCAAGAGTCCCATATATCAAGAAATATATTACTTTGGATTAATTTTTTGTGGAATCCGCACTTTTGCTAAAATTTATTGGAACTGATAAATGGAAAAAGATATCATAGCTGGAATTTGTTTTATGTCTGGAGTTAAATAGTGGGAACTGTGGCAGGACCATCAACTACCCAATAATGGTTGGAACCTGAGAGTTACCAGATTGATAGCTCAAGGGCAGAACTATTCTTTAGGGCTGTGCCATAGATTCCAGCGGGGGGGAGGGGGGGGCCTGGTTCTGGGGATAGGACTCTCAGCATTCTATCTGGTTTACCCATAATATGATTAGGGTGGGGATTATTGTATTCTTGTAATACCCTCGGTCCTAGCAAGCAGGTTTGCTTACACTTGGGCCACTCTAATCATGTTGTGCCATCTCCTGTGGGGTAGGATGGGGACTGACATTTGGGAGTTGGCTCACTTGTGCCATTGGTGAAAGAATAAACTCCATGAGAGACTGATGATATCTTTTTAAGGTTTTCAGTTTTAATTTTTCTTTTTTTTTATTTGATCCTTTATGAAAAGTAGAAATGAAGTATTGAGTACCCCTGGACCCCTTGGTGATACTGTTTCGGGACAGTTGACGACTGCTGCAACCTCCACAGACAACTTTCGTCTTGAAAAATCATAGAAACCTAATATAATTACATTGAAACCCTATGCTCCAGTACAGAGCAAAGGGAAATTGAGCAGAAATAGATGTGAAAAAGGACCAGGAATATTTGAAGCTTCTTATGATAAATATTTGACTTTTAATGCGGAAGATTCTAGCTGCGATGTTTTTAGTGTGTACAGAGACATTATAAAGTGTTGTGGCATAGAGCCCAAGATATCATCTGAAGGTTGAAGAAAACTGACAGTAGAATCGACCTCAGCAAAAGAAAGTGAAAGACTGAAAAAGCATTATCTCATCTCGTAGGAGTTAAAGTAGAATGTACAGTACATGATTTTTGGAATTACTCCAAGGGAATAATATATGCGCCCCAACTAATGATGTACTCTGAGGGGAAGCTAGTAGAAGAATTAAAAGATCAAGGCATGAAAAAAAATTGAAAGATTGAAGAAGAGGATAAATGGAGCCTTAGTTCCATGTAACAAAGAAGGAAGATGTATGCATTGTGGAGACAATCAACCATCATCTTCACTTAACTGTGATGTGTACATCATGGAAAAAGAAATCAAAACATTAAGGGTAACTTAATGTATCACATTTATAGAGGCAAAAGAAAGAGTATTGAATCAGTATGTTAGACCTGGAATATCGTTTTCCATTGTTACTGCCAACCGAAGAAGAAATGTGAATGCTACCGTAGGTAATATAAATAAAAAATCAGTGATGACCTGTTCTCGGGCCTCTTTGGAGACTGCACCAGTGGTTTCTGGTCCTCCTGCCTCTTCGGAGGCAGCGCCAGTGATTTCTGGTGCACTTGCTTCTATGGAGGCAGCGCCAGTGATTTCTGGTGCACCTACTTCTTCAGAGGTGGTACCAGATGTACCTGACACTCCCGCCTCTCTGGAGGCTGTACCAGATATACCTGGTGTGTCAGCTTCTTTTGGGGGCTGCACTAGCAATGGCTGACATTCCTGCCTCACTGGAGGCTGTATTTTCATCATTTGGTGCTTGTGTCTCCTTGGAGCTTGCACCAGTTGTAAATGGTGCTTCTGGTGCTTTGGAGGATGCACCAGTGTCTGACCCCCACACCCCTCCTCAGGCAGTGCCAGCTGTGTCTGGTGTTCCTGAGACTGATAACCCTCTAAAAGGAAGGCAGCCTTAAACAATTGGTCTCCTGGAAAAAAGAAGGAGCGAGGCAGTAAGTTTAAAGTTTTTAAAAGAGGCTCCAATTTAACAGCCTCAAAAGGAAAGTACAGTTCATTAATTTTCTGCAGTGGAACTGTCAGGGATTAAGAGCTAAATAAGAAGAATTAAGGCTGCTCATGTGAGAGGTGTCACTTGTATGTATAGCTTTGCAGGAGACCATGATTGTTAATAATATGTGCCCCAGCCAACGATCGTATATGGCCTATCATTCCACCTATAACTTAAATATGAGAAGCGATGGGGGCGTAGTTTTGTATGTTCGTAATGAGACCTCACAAAATCCCATTAGTATCCAATCTACATTGCAGATGATAGGTGTACAGATCCATTTGCAAAGAAAATTTACAGTATGCTCTCTCTATCTACCACCTTCCTCATTGATTTATTTAAATCCGTTATTCAGTAGTTACCACACCCCTTTGTTATTCTTGGAGATATGAATAGCAGAAGCCCTCCTTGGATTGACATCATCACCAATCAAAGAGGAAGGTGAATATGTGGGAATCTTCAACACTGGGGAGTCTAAAGATTTTTACGTTCAAACAGGCACATGATCGGCAGTTGATTTATCTATATGCTGTGATGACTGCCTTATTGAATTTATTTGGAGAGTTATAAATGATAAATTTACCAATGACCGTTTTCCAATGGTGGTGAGTGTAGCCCAAAATCCTCCATCTTCAAGGCTACCTAAATGGAACATTGGTAAAGCTGATTGGGCAACATTCCAGGAACACAGCTCAATAAATGACTCTGCTGATGGCTTTCTCTGTGTAGATGATGCTCTTGACTTTTTGAATACAATTATGTTCTTGGTTGGTCTTCAATCTATACCTAGTACTTCGGGCATATTTATCCGTCGACCAGTTCCCAGGTGGACTTGTAAATGCCAGGAAACTCATAGAACTATGAGGTCAGCTTTCACTAGATACCACAGACGAAAATGTGAGTGTTACCATGTTCAGTTTCGAAAACACCCCTGACTTTATTTTGGAAGAGAGTTAGAAAAATGGCAGGCAAATTTACTCCTTGTCAACCTCCAGTTATCAAGATCAATGGTTGTGAGGTAGCTGACCCCTGGTTAGTGGCAAATGAGTTTGCTAATCATTTTGCTAATATTGCAAAGAAAAATGATGATAGGCCCTATTCAGCTCAAGGAAGGCTATTGGAAAAGGTCAAAATTGATTTTAATACATCAAAACATTAGCAATACAATATACCTTATACTATGAGAGAATTTGAATCAGCATTGACTAAATGTAATGAATCAGCTCCTGGACTGGATGATAGAACATATTTAAGCATACCCCTGAAAATACCAGACTTTTCATATTAAGTCTTATTAACAGAATTTATCGAGAACATATCTTCCCTAAGCTTTGGGAATTGTTAAAATTACTGCCATTCATGAAACCAGGGAAAGACCCATTCAAGACAGAGAATTATCGTCCTATTGCATTGACATCGTGTTTATGTAAGATCTTGGAAAAAATGGTGAACACACGTTTGATGTGGTACTTGGAACGTGGTAAATATCTGTTGCCTGTCAGTGTCGTTTTCGAAGTATTCACTCCACAACTGATGTATTAGTTCGAATGGAATCTTTAATATGTGAAGGTTTTGCTAACAAGCAGCATCACATCACTGTTTTCTTTGATCTAAAGAAGGCTTATGATACAGCATAGAGATATGGCATTTTGAGGGTCCTTTATGAATGTAGCCTGAGAGGCACTTTGCCTTTTTTTAACCAAGGCATTAAAATAGAAAAAAATAGGTTATTTCAAGTTCAAATTGGAACACCAATATCAGATGTATTCAACCAAGAAGAAGGAGTACCACAAGGAAGTGTTTTAAGTGTAACCTTGTTCGCCTTAGCAATCAATGGGGTTTCAAAAATAATTCCCCCATGTATAACATATACCCATTTTGTTGATGACTTTTCGATATCCTTTGCTGCAACAAGGATGGCAGTGGCTGATCGCCGCCTTCAGCTCTGCATTCATAATATAGTAAAGTGGGCTGAGATGAATGGTTTTAGATTTTCTGCTAGTAAAACGGTAACCATGCACTCTTACCATATGAGAGAATTCCATCTTGATCCAGATTTGTTCATACATAGGCAGAGAATTCTATGTGTTGGTGAAACAAAGTTTCTTGGGTTGAACTGGATTCCATATCTGAAATATTTAAAGACAAAAGGCTTGAAAGCAGTACTGGGCTGAAAGTTCTGTATCACACTTAGCGGGGTGTAGACCGAACTCAGATATTGAGATTATATAAAGCCTTGGTCTTTTCAAAATTAACTTCTGGGTGTGAAGTGTACACTTCTGCAAAGCCAAATAGCCTTACAATGCTCAATTCAATTCATCATGGATGTGTAAGGTTGTGTATAGGAGCATTGAAATCATCTCCCACCGAGAGCATGCTTGTAGATGCTGGTGAGATGCCTCTGGATCTTCATTTCCAGTGCCGGTTCAGGAGCTGGTACAGATTCCAGAGGCTCCCCAAGTATTTAGCCAGAATTTGTATGATAAATGACAGGCATTGCCAGCTTTATGAAAATCGCCCCAAGCAACCTTAACCATTCGCTGTTAGGGTAAATTTGATTGTCAGGGAATTAAACATGCCAAAAATGGAGATTTTACCAGCAAGATATTAGTTAGTAGCATCCCTGGAGCCTTCCAGAGGTAAAATTGTGTAGATATTTTCATTTTACCAAGACAGAATTGTCCAGTGAGGCCATGCAGTCAGTATTTTTAGAGCAACATTAGAACTCCAGTGCAGTTTTCACAGATGGCTCAAAGTCAGATGCTGGTGTCGGCTTTGGAGTGGCCTTCCCTGATATGGAAAAAAAAGCGGGAGATTGTCATCTGCTACATCTATATTTATAGCAGAGCCCTGTGTAATTTTCAAGTATTTAAAGGATATTTTAATTCAGAATGGAGACAGTTTTACCATATATTATGACTGAAGAAGTGTTCTTCAGTCATTTGAATCTTTTAACTCTTTAAACGTTTACCATAACTTCAATAACACTTGCCTTAGAAGCGTATTTTCAAAGGTTACTTGAGTAGAGGCCTTTTTTCCTTTCTCATTGATGAAAGGCAATACTGTAGTTGCATTCATGATTTTTGCAACAAAACAGTCTAAAATTTATTTGTATTTATTATAAACTCAATGTACATTTATACTTTTTCTTTAAAATCTAATTTTTCTCCTTTAAAGTAAACAAAATTCTGTTACTAATTCTTAGTGCTGAATCAGTATATTTGTTGTAAAAAAATTTCCGTTTATTTACATTTTCTATAATTGCATTAAATTTTCATAAATATTTTCTTCAACTGAGTTCATTTCTCTAAAACTCAAATTTGGAATATTTAGTTTCATTGTGAATGGAAAGTAAAAATGTAATAATTCATTTTTATTCACCCTATTATTACATTTGGTTCGTAGGGGAAAGTAAGGGAAAATCACCTTTGGTGTAGGGGGACAACGGTCTCAGTGGCGTGGCAACATAATTCGTTAGTGGTGGAGGTATGCCTGCGTAGGTCGACTGTGCAGGCCAACCTGCGCAGGTATACCTGAGGGTTAGTGATGGCCTTGAAACCTGCAGGACGGCAGAACGCTGTCGTCGCTAAGTCGGGTGGCGTGGGGGATAGATGTCCTGTTGTGGTTGCCGGTGTTTGGAGTAGGGGACTGGTACCAACAACGTATATCCTAGCATTAAGGTTGGCGCTGCTATATTTCGATGGTAGGTGGTTTCTTTTAATGACTACAGGCAAAAAACCGACTTCTTTGCTGCCGTTGGTTTTGATTCTGAAGTGTTAAGTGTTCCAAGGGAACAGATTTCTATTGTCAGGGAATCAAAACTATTACGTATTTATATTTTTTTGAAATTCATGATTTACTAAGTTAGAATCATGCAAGTGAAAAGCACGCGAACTAATAGCTGAAAGACTAAGTGACTGGAACTTATTCTTTCGCGTATCTTCTCCTTTTCGCAGTCTTGAACAAGGAGCACAAACTAACATCCAAAACTCGCATTTAAATTCGCTAGTTTCATTTACAAAATCTGAATGACCTCTACCACTGCAATGAAAATGATAATTTTGATTAAAACTAATACACAAAACAAACTACTCAGTATTGTGTAACACACAAGAGATAATAATGCGACATTCCAGTCAGATTGTACAAAACAAGTACGTAATCAATCACAGAATCTAAGCCTGTTCTTGAAATTAGAATAATCGACCGCAGTTGCAGCTTTATTCCGAGTAGCTTCAGGGGCTCAAGATCACTCCCACACAACTGAGAGACAAGACTGAGGTTCGTTTAGGCTCCGCCGTCAGAGGTGATTGCAACGCAAAACAAATATTGTGTTTGGGCCAGCGAGTCTCCAGATTGGTGTAGATTACTTCATTCCCCAATTTTGCTGTCTGTGTGAATTCTGAATGTTACTGTTGACTTCTTGACACGCATTAAGAACTAATTCATTTAATGGTACAGTTGATTTTGATACATCTACGATCCTTGTTATCTCTTGAGAAACAGGGCTTCTTCTGACTAAGGCGATGCCATAAAATTTCCATAACGCAGTCAACTATTCTTATTTCATATTTAAATGAAAAACTTGAAGACATTCTTCTCTCTGTAACACTGTTTCTTTCTTATTACGGTGAAATACTTGCATTTACTCACTGAGTTCTTTAAGAATGATTTAATCCTAAGCAAAGCATGCCATTCGAGAACCTTTCATAACTCATTTGCAGCTAAAATATTGAGAAAATTCACGGATCAGTTATGATGGGTTGCACCTCATACAATAAACACAAAGACACGCACACATATACATATAAATTATATACATATATATAAGTACATATATATATATATCTTCTTCGTCTTCTTTTAACGTGCTTTTTTTCCCATTTTTTGTATAGGGTAAGCACGATGCCTTCTTTTGAAGGACTTTGATTTGGCTTTGGGGTAGACGGTAGTCTCGATCGGCTGCCCTGCCTGACATCGCTTAGACCCCGGTAGTGCATGCCAAATCACCAGCTCCCTTTCTCCCAGCAACAAGGAGAGTTGAGCGGTTAGGTCGACAGTTCGAGACGTGTGAGGTGTCTGTTATGTTTTTAAAAGATGTTGGAGTGGCTTTGTTTGTGTGTGTATTAGTCTGTAACACCCATTTGCTTTTAAGCAAACCTATCCGTTGATCACATACATAATCCCGGGGTGTCTACAAGGATAGCAAAGTGTCCACCTCTCTGACCGGTCGGCTGCGGATTTGAACCCACGCCACGGACCTCTATGAAGTCCAGAGCTGCTGCTCTACCGACTTGACCATCGAGGCTCACATATATATAGCCTTCATACATACACACACATATATATATATATATATATATATATATATATATATATATATATATATATATGTGTGTGTGTATATAAATATATATATATATATATATATATATATATATATATATATATATATATATATATATATATATATATATATATAATGGGAGTGTGGAATACAAATAAATTTCTGACTCACATCAGGATTGAACCCAGGTCTTCATTTGAAAGACAATGATGCTGCCAACAAAGCCACACAAGTAATAAAAGAAGTTGGAACTTCATTACCACTGTACCTAAGGCTTTGCCTAGGGAGGCTAAGTGCCTCGATATACCAGCATGTTTTCCCCAACTTCCTAACTCAGCATTGACACAAGTTGAGGAAAACACGGTGGTGTATCGAGGCAGTTAGCCTGCCCAGGTAAAGCCTTAAGTACAGTTACATAGGTTCCAACGTCTATTATGACTTGTGTGGCTTTGCTGGCAGTGTCATTATCTTTCAATTGAAAGACCTGGGTCTGATCCTGATGTGAGTCAGATATATATATATATATATATATATATATATATATATATATATATATATATATATATATATATATATATATATATATATATATATATATATATATATATATATTTTATTTTACTAGCTGATCAACCAGGCACTGCCTGGGAAAACTCTGAATGATGACCGATAAACTCTCTCTCTCTCTCTCTCTCTCTCTCTCTCTCTCTCTCTCTCTCTCTCTCTCTCTCTCTCTCTCTCTCTCTCTCTCTCTCTCTCTCTCTCTCTCCTCCCAACACCCCTCTACTCTCTCTCACTCCTCTCCCTTTCCTGTTAAGATAGTTGCTTCAGTTACATTGTCCAACATTTTTAATATTTCATTTTTCACCCCTTCTTACACCCCCTTCCTGTTGGGGCTGAACTTAAACTTAAAGGACATTGGGGGTGTCATTATCCGTCCCAGCAACCTTGAAAACTATGGATTTAACACTAATGTCTTTCGTTTTCGGTTATTTTTACATGCCATCCCCTTCCAACCCTCCCCTTCCAACCCTTTCTCACCTCCCTCCCTATCTGGGCTGAAATTGGACTTAAAGGGCATTGGGAGCATCACTATTCATTTCAGCGAACTCAAAATCTATGGAATAGACACTAATATCTGTCGTTTTCAGTTATTTTTACATGTCACCCCTTCCCACCCCTTCTCACACCCCCCTTCCTATCAGTGCTGAACTTGGACTTAAAGGGTATTGGGAGTTTCACTATTCATCTCAGCGACCTTGAAAACTATGGTTTAGACACTAATATCTGTCATTTTTGGTCATTTTTACATCACCCCTCCCCACCTCTTCTCACCCCGCTTTCCTATTGGGGCTGAACTTGGACTCAAAGGAAATTGTCCCAGCGACCTCAAAAACTATGGATTAAACACTAA
>NC_089772.1:2397758-2407758 GCF_040412425.1 Macrobrachium rosenbergii | reverse complement strand
TTTGACAGAAATTGTAACCGATTTATGATTGTAAAAAAAATGCCCTTCGTTAGCTGAGTCGGTTGAGCTTCAGACTGTCACTCGATGGGCCGGAGTTCAATTCCCCTGGCCGGCTGATGAAGAGTTAGAGGAATTTATTTCTGGTGATAGAAATTCATTTCTCGCTATAATGTGGTTCGGATTCCACAGTAAGCTGTAGGCCCCGTTGCTAAGTAACTAATTGGTTCTTAGCCACGTAAAATAAGTCTAATCCTTCGGGCCAGCCCTCTCTAGGAGAGCTGTTAATCAGCTCAGTGGTCTGGTAAAACTAAGGTATACTTAATTTGTAAAAAAAAAGCCAAAGAAGGTTTGAAAAATCCGTAGAGTTATTAACTTGTTCTACCGAGTCAAAGAAGATATGAAAAATCTGAAGATTTTCATACAAATCCTGAGACACTGGGAGAGGTCACTGTAGGGTCACTAGAGGTCACTGCTGACCTCCTGGTCATGTAAGGTTGTATTGTCACTGGGATTGAGTAACCATGCAAAATTTGAAGTCCATCGGACGAATGGAACAGGTCGAAAATTGAGTTACAAGATTTGAGGACAGACAGACAGACGCAGAAGTCAAGTTAAATAAAAGCATATAATAATAAAAGCATGTAAAAAGCACTTACAAAAATTACTTGAACATTGCTCTCTTTGTGACAGGACAGGTTTACCAGTATGGAAGGACTGCAGAAACACACACAAAAAAAAAAAAAATAGAAAAACTGCAATACTAAGCAATTCTTAATTAAAGTTTTCCAAAGCTCTGTTGTTGTTTTGATTTACTTCTCATGCGACGTATTTATTTTCGTAGGGAAGGGGAGGGGAGGGGCGGGGTGAGGCTTCCAGCAATAATATCATTAATAGCCCGATTAATTAGGATTTGCATTTTTTGAATAAATGCCATTCGCCACCCAATTTAGGGAGAGCAGTGCTCATTTATTTGACACCGTTCATTTTAATAGTTTTCAAGATTATATACGTTTAAAGTCTCAGAACTTATCTCATAGAATTTTCACTTTCACTTCTTTCATTTAAGGCCGCCACTAAGGTTCAGGTGTACCGTTCATGTATATAGTCTTCTGTTTTATTTTGTTCCATTACTATGTTCAATAACATTTTTTTTTTAAATTGAATTACGCACATGGCGCATAATCATGAATAGACGTATCGAGACCTATTCTTGTTATACATTATTTCGCTATATTGAATATTTAAAATCATTCAAAAACTGACTTTCATATATGGTTTATAACCAAGAATAATAGCCAAGAATAAACATATCTGGGCACACAAGGACACTACCTTTTTCAGCAGCAGATTCAATCTTTTAGTTTTTCGACTACTTAAAAATATGCAGCTTTTTTCTTTCTAATTTGTTATGACAGTCTTTGGATTTTACCTGCCCAAGATAAGGCTCATTCTTATAGATTTCAATGAAATCTTCAAGACATTCAGGAACGATGCTGCCTCTTTCACACTTCAGAATAAGCAATATTTTTTTCTGTGGGGCAATTGAGAAATTATACATACATATTAATCTGACATCCGCGAACTGAGCAAAAACAGTGGCTTCCCCAAACTAAGGGCTGCCAGCCACTAACGCTCAGGTATACCTGCGCAGATCTTCCTGTACAGTAGACCTGTGCAGGCATACCGTCATCACTAACGATACAGTTTTTTTTGCTGTTCTCCGTAGCAGCCATGGCGTCAACATACGATGCCCTTGCAATAATTGGCTTGTTGATAGCAACATAAAGTAAAAAACGCCTAAAAAAGTCGTCCAGTGAGGGAGTGGCTGCTATTCATTTTTAATATATGATGTTAACAATGAATGGGCGTAGACTACTATTACTTTATTAATTCCTTTAGGATAGTGCATATTATTTTGTTCTTATTTTAAAACTGAATTTCGTACATGATGCATAATCATGAATAGACGCACGTAAGCCTATTCTTGTTGCACGTTACTTCGTTCTATTGAATATTTATTGAACATTTAAAACTGACTTTCATATATAGCTTCTAACAATGAGTAAACCTGCACGGGCTTACAAGGGCAATGTCTTTGTCAGCAGCGGATTCAGTCCCCTTTGGTTTTTCGACTAATTTAAAATACGCGCTTTTTTTTATCTGATATGATAGTCGTTGGATTTCACTTTCCGCAGACAAGGTTCACTCTTCTTGATAGTCGTTGGATTTCACTTTCCGCAGACAAGGTTCACTCTTCTTGTCAAGAATGATCCTGATATTTTCAGCTTTCATTATATACACTTATGTTTCTGTGGAAAACGTTTAAATATATATTAATCGGACATCCGCGTAAATTATTGACAAATAAATAAATCTGATACATCATTAATTAAGGCATGATTTCTTTTAAATTTAAGAAAGCTCAGCAGTATTTCATTTTGCTGACGGGAACGTGTTCTACAACCTACAGTAGGACGGGAAGCAAATTCCTGAGATGGATGCTAGTACTGAATCAGCCCCGGTTTTTTTTTTTTTTTTTTTTTTTGCCGTGCCCCTAGGTTAGGTTCTGTTGGATTGGTTTAGGTTAGGTTAGATCAGTAAATCTATAGTAATTTGGGTGTGAGAAACATATTGACATTATTTTCAAGAAAATTCAATGGTTAGCTTTTAAGACATGACGTCCCACTTTTTTTCAGGGAAAGGTCTCGGTACTTGGTTACTTCTCGGGAAAATGAGAACGGGAAGAGGACTAAGCAAAAATTGTAGCCTCAGACGCGCCTGCGCAGGTCGTTTCGGTGGAGGCACATCTATTGAGGAGAACTATTTGCTCAGGTCGCCTGCGCAGACGGAAAAACTTTGTAGGTTGTTCACATTAACGCCCAGGTGTGCCTGCACAGGTCGACTGTGCAGGCAGACCTGCGCAGGAATACTTGAACGTTAGTGGTGACCATGAGCGGGTTCTGTTCCTCTAAATGAGCAACACTGTTTTTTCTGCCTGAGTAGGCACTTTGTATGTATTTTTACATCAAAATAAGTGTTAACATACCACACTGCCTTTTACTTAGGAAACATAAAAGAAATTCCGTAGAGTAAGGGGTCCCTAAGAAACTCACAAATAATTTGCGCATTATAGCATAGGAAAATTTCCAAGATTTTCATTGATGGAACTTAGCTCTGTCCCTTATTTAATGAAGCTTTCATGGAATATGTTCTTCATGTGATAAGAATTCCTTAATGTTGTACTTCCAATTACGGTATACTTTAGAAGATATATTTTATTCAAGAACCTGTAATGTTCCGTTGTTCACGGCACTTACAGAAAATATGTATAAATTCTATTTTTAAAAACATTCATGGAAATATAACCAGAAAAGATATAAATAGAGACCTTTTACACGTGTATTTTAAATGACACGAGCGCCATTCTGAGGTTTTGCGTCATATAATTCATCAAAGAAAACAAATAAAACACAGAAAATTCAATCTTATTTCCACGTTTGGAGAATTTTGTACGGCGGAGTGAACGTACTTGTGGCTAGTGGTGACTGTCTCCACGAGTTCCCCTCCCTGTAAATTAACTTTGCACAATTGGGCGCTCCTATAGAACTTTAAACTTTCATTAAAAATTACTTCACTAGCATATCGACGTCTGCAAAAATTTCCTTCACACTTATTTTTAGATGCCAAAAGCAGTTTCACAATCACAGTTGTGGTCATGTTTGCAATTACTTTTAAATTTCTAAAATCGGTACACAAATTTATACTCAACTCCAAATATTTGTTAAAATCACAAACATGTATTGCCATGAGCATATTTTTCAGCGTTCTTCTGTTATAAAATGACAAAAGAACAAAGATTCTCATCTGAATATCCAAAAACAGGCCAGCTGAGACTTACTTGAAAAATTCCGTGTTTACTTACAACACACACACACACACACACACACACACACACACAGATGATGTCTAAATTCCTTACCCTCCAGTAGGTAATGACCTAAGTAATTACTTAATGTTACCTGAAAATGTGGTGTGGAGGGATGTGTGGTTCCCGTTTCGTCTGAATGTCAGACGATGGGAAACTTGGCACAGCTTCTGTCACAGTATTTCAAAAGTTTTTGTCAAGATTTCATTTCGTTCTTTTCCGCTCTTTTCACAGCGCACTCTCTCGTTCCATTCTTTCAGATGTTTCCATTTCCTTTGACGTTCTTTCAGTCTTTGTCCCCATCTCCTTTGGCGTCATACATATTTTTAGGGTCTTTCTTTTTCTCTATATTTCCTTATTTTCATGGTTCTTTCCAGTTTTAGAAGCCAGCATCTTCCAGTTCCAGGTCAGCTATTGCTTTCTTAATTAAACGGATGGAAAACCTCATGCGTAAACTCCTTTGTTTTCTGGTTGAAAAATCTTGTTTAGAGAACCCCTACCCTATTTTCTAGTTGAGTTTGCTTCTGCATAAATTGTTTTATATTCAAAATGCAAATTTCCCCTCAGAATTTTCGAAACTTCAAAATTCAAGAATAAAAATAATTTGTTTTCTAGAATCCCAAATTTATGTTCCAGGCATATGAGAAATAAGAATTATATACCATGAAGCTCCACTTAGTGACTAGAGCTTTATTAAAGGAATAAAAAAAAAAACTTTAAAGGCTTTATTTTAATACACAGGGTGGTATACGGGTACATACAGGCATAGTTTAGTTACATCACATTTAACCCATAAACAACGGGTTTCTCGTACATCAGGATATAACAACACATTCGATTATGAAATTAGAAACAGGGATCTGGGGGATTGATACATGCAGTTTGTCCCGTCGTGGAAAATGACATATTTTTCCTCTTTACTCAGCCATTCATTTATTTTAATGCCGATAAAGATCATCAAGAAGAACCTGTCAGTCTTAAGCTTAAGGAAAGTGCAGGAATTTAAAATCCTGAATTACGAAAACAAGGCACATTGTTACAGATAGCTAGGCACTCTTCTTTATTATGGTAGATCGAAATTTGTAGTAATAGTTAGCTACCAAGCAAAAGTGGGGTGGGAGTGGGGAAGAATGCGTAATTTCCTCTAAGAGACAGACGTCATAGACCGTTGCTAGTCTTGCTAACCTATGTTCTTGAACTGTTTTGATAACATCACATGAGCAACCAAGGAACACTTATACCTCATGTATATTACCACTTTAGGTGTTCAAATCCTTCTGGCAAGCACATACTTGTCGTTAAGGTGCTGGAGTGGGCCTCTGATGATTTGAGAGACCTCGTTCTCAAAGTACGGGACAGCAAGGTTATCGACATCCTATTTCTAGATTTGCTCGCTGACCCATCCCTTTTAGGATGCAATACATCCCAGGAATAAATCACAGAAATCAAGAGCTGAGACTGTTATTTCATCTTGGAAGATAAATGTAAGTAGATATACAGCTGTTTATAGGCCAACAGAATGTCGTTTCCCCTAATTCATAAGGAATTTTATAATTCCACAGATGAACTTCATATAAATTTTTTCTTATAAAATATCATCTGATGGCATTGTTAATAACTTCTCACTGACATAAAATTTTCACTATAACCTTACTTCCAGGAGAAAGGGCCGGAACTTTTTTCTGGATTTTCTTCTTTTTATTATTCCCAACAGCCGTCATTTGTACTCATCAGGATCAAAATGCCAGAGTAGCTTCAATGCCTTCTGGACAATTTTACAGCTTCGTCGTGACTGACTCAAGTCATCACTATTGTATCTTCGGAGTGGTGACAAATTCCGCAGAGATTATCTGAAATTCAGAGTTCAGGAGTGCTGTTGGCCAGGGCAGACCTACACCACTTTTTATATGCTTTTATTTAACTTGACTTCTGCGTCTGTCTGTCTGTCTGTCTGTCTATTTGGGTCAAATTTTGTAACTCAATTTTCGACCTGTCCCCTTCGTCCGACGGACTTTAAATTTTGCATGGTTACTCAATCCCGGTGACAATACAACCTTGCATGATCAGTAGGTCAGGAGTGACTTCTAGTGACCCTACAGTAACTTCTCCTGGTATCTCAGGATTTGTATGAAACTCTTCGGATTTTTCACATCTTTGACTTGGTAGAATCTATCTTCTATATAACCCCTCCCCCTTCCCTCTTCCATCCTTATCCCCTTCCCTCCCCATCCCCTCCCCCTCCCAGCACACGATCAAGTGTTAATTTAGCTGTGTCCTCCTCCCTTCCCTTCCCTCTTCCCCTCCCCCCCTTCCCCCCCCTCCTTCCCCTCCCCCCCCACTTCCCCCTCCCTTTTCCAGAGCACACGATCAAATGTTACTTTAGCTGTGTCCCATCCCCTCCTCTTCCCTCCCCTCCCCTCCCCTCCCCCTCCCCATTCCAGAACATGCAATCAAATGTTAATTTAGCTGTCCTCCTCCTCCTCCCTTCCCTCTTCCATCCCCTACCCTTCCCTTCCCTTCCCCTCCCCCTTCCGGAGCACACGATCAAGTGTTAATATAGCTGTGTTCTTACCCTCACCCCTCTTCCATCTCCTCCATCCTCCCCCTCCCCCTCTCCTACCCCTTCCCTTCCCATCCCATCACCCTCCCCATTCCCTCCCCTCCCCTTCCCATCCCCCCCCCTCCCTTCTCCTTTCCTCCCCTTCCCTCCCACTCCCCCCCCAACTTCCCCTACCATCCCAGAGCACACGATCAAGTGTTAACTTAGCTGTGTTCTCCCCCCTCCCCCCATCTCCTTCCCCATTCCTCTTCCCTGGCCCTTCCGTCTTCCAGCCCCCTCCATCTCCTTCCCCTTTCTTTCCTTTCCACTTTCCTCCCCTTCTCCCATCCCATCCCTCCAACTCCTCCTCTTCATCCCCTCCTCCTCCTTCCCCTTCCCCCTTCACTTGATCAATTGTTATTTTAGCTGTTTCCTCCTTCCTTCCTTTCCCCCCCTCTTCCCTCTTCCATCTCCTTCCCTCTTCTTTCCTCCTTCCCTCTTCCATCCCCTTCCCCCACCCATCACTTTCCTACTCCCTCTCCCCTTCCCTCTTCCCTCCCCCTTCCCCGTAAACGGATATCAATTTCGTTAACAACAATCATAAATCGGTTACAATTTCTGCCAAAACTAAAAAAGTATAAAATAAAAAACAAATTTAGACATGCTTTTATTAAAATGTACTAAAAAGTACAAAATAATTTTTGAGACCCACCGGGACTTTCTTGCTATTAATCATGTCTGCAAAAATAAAAGCGTGGGCTCCAAACATGGAAGGAAATGCTACAAGAAAAGAAATATATCTTTTTTTTATTTCTTGTACCATTTCCTTCCATGTTCGGGGCCAACGCCTTTATTTTTGCAGACATGATTAATTGTAAGAAAGTCCTGGTGTGTCTCAATAATTACTATTTACTTTTTAATGCATTTTAATAAAAGCATGCTTTAAAAAAATTATATATTTTTTTTAAAATCATATGCATTCAAAGATGCATGTTGGATTATATCAAGAAAGATTCCTCCTACCTGCTTTGAACTATACCAACACTCTTTGCTAGATGGCAGCGTCAGTCATTTTGGGCAATTGTTTATTTTCAACAGGTAATTGCGTAAGGTACAGGAATGACTAGCATATTTTACAGTAAGTTGGGCTCCTTTGGTATGACTTCTGTCTCTACTTCTAATGAATACCGAATTGTTCAAAGAGAATTCAGTCTCGCGTGTAATATTTTTTTCCCCAGTTACCCACATTATATCTTTCACTAGATTAGACTTGCTTTCAGGGTTCTCATGGGAGCAGAAGCATCATGCCGGTACAACATATTTTAATACCCAAAAGCAACAACCGTATGGGCTTATTGACTGTTGAAATGAAGGTCCACATCAAAGTGGCTGAACTGTAGTATAATTGCAAAGTCTCTCCTGCCCTCCCCTACTAATCATTCAGTGATAATGGAAGCACAGTAGTGCATTCCTATATACATAGAAGTACTAGGATTTTAGTAGTTGCCAGAATTATACTTAAACTCACACATACATTCGTACAGTAAAATAGTAAAGAGTGGTGCAAAGTCGTCGCTATAGTTATTACACTAATGGATGGAGACTGGATAATACTTGGAGGTATACAAACATCTTCATGAGTAATATCTACACACATGAATACATTCAGAAAGTGCAGTCAGTGTGAGTGACATAAGGATGACTAGAATTACCATTGCATATAAGTAAAACTATTGTTTGTTTTAGTGAGGATAATATAAGCAAACAAAAAACTGTTCTTAATTTTAGCTACAACCAATAACGTGCGCACGTATAAAAAGAATTTTTAATCCAAGTTATTGCAATAGTGAAGTGAATATGCAGTCCATTATGACGCGCGCTGTTTCAGTATATTGATCATTTTAACGAATTTCATAATAATATGGCAAAATTAATCCTTTATTATTATTATTATTATTATTATTATTATTATTATTATTATTATTATTATTATTATTATTATTATTATTATTTTATTATTAAGGTTTACATTTGTCAAAAAACTGATACGAGTATCTTTCTAAATGTAATGATTTAAAAAAAGAATTAAACGTTGCGCCACTCGCCAGTCAATAATATCCCGTTCTATGTCCCCTAGAGAGTTTGGCAACTCCTCTAAAATGGCGGATTGTGCATCATATAAATTTCGATCTCGTACTTTTTGGGAGAAACTTGAAATCGAAAGTGGCGCTCGTTATCTTTTTCAGCAGCCATGTCACCTCGCTGACCTATAAAGATTACCTGAGATTTATCTGAACAGCTCTTAAAAAAAAACAAAAAAAAAAAAAACACGAAGAGCACACATAACTTTGAATTCTGCGGAATTTAATTGAAGACTTAAAGTTGATGTGTTCATAGACAGTGACTTGAGACAATGAGAATATTTCCTGACTCGGTGAAGTTTATTCAATATTTCTGATAATTAGGCAAGTGTCGGGTTAGTCTATTCAGTCTTATTGCAGAGTCTGGAATATGATTGAATAAGAGTCTGGTATAAGACTTAATAAGAGTCTGGAATCAACCTGAATAGGAGTCTTGAATAAGACTATCCCCATCCCCCAGCTCCCTGGCCCATTAAGAGGAAAAATTTAATTTGGTCGAACGTAAACACTGAATCGATCGCTTTCCTTTCTGGTTTTCATCTACACAGGCTACTCAGTAACTCTGGGTCACAGAGTTCCATCTGTCCAATAGCTTTATGAAAATATTATATTTTTAAATGCTGTAACGACCTACTCCCCCTCCCCTTCTATCTCTGGCTTTATTCAGTCATGAAGCACTTGACAAGTAACCACAATTCTTGGACACACCATAAGGAATAATTGAAGATCATCGGAGGGTGGGGGGGCGGTGTCATTCCAGAGAACGTCCTTGAGAGGTGGGCGAGTAACGGCCTTGGAGCATTTCGTAATGTAGAGGCAACGCATTCGAAACAGAATAAGAGAGACGGGGAATATCGTAGGTAATGAGAAAGAAAGTAAAGATGAGATATGCAATTATGGGGGTTTCCTTTTTAAAAAGATTCTGTGGAGGATTGTGCGATAAATGCAGTAGATGGGTTGGGTTCGAAGGTGGAAGCTGGAAACTTAAAAGAAAAAAAAAATTTAATACAGGCCTAGATAGAGAGTTTTCTGAGTTTTATTTTAGGTTTCGTTTTTTATACCACTTTAGTGTTGTTACTAACAGCTCAGCAGCTTATGTTACTCATCTTTAGAAGATTTTTATTATTAGTAATAAAAAGTCTATTACTTCAGTTTCGTCATCAATGTTATTCGTGTACTCATTGCAGGTACACACACACACATATATATGTGTATATATATATTTATATATATAATATATATATATATATATATATATATATATATATATATATACATATACATATTATATATATATATTATATATAGTATGTATATTATATACATTATATATAGTATGTATATATATATATATATATATATATATATATATATATATATATATATATTTTTTGT
>NC_089772.1:2375258-2392758 GCF_040412425.1 Macrobrachium rosenbergii | reverse complement strand
TATGAGTTTTCTGTACAGGAACACCAACAAAACATCTAGACTGGTTGTAGAGAATGCCTTCATAACTTGCTCCAAGAACACGATGGCAGGGAACACCAGAAACGGCTTTGAAGACAGCATATCTAGAAAAATCGTATACTAGGAAACGAAGGAAAAACGCAAGAGAACGCACGGAAAACGGACACCTGGAAGAAGGGATCAGAGAAAGACCAAGATCACGAGGGGTTGGGGGTCACACAGGAGGAGCTAGGCGATTATAGGATTAAAAGTACCCAGCACACAGATATAAATACAGCTGGACTACGCGTCTGCTCATTGTACAGATACTTGATAATGTGGACTGTTTGTCCAAGAAAGCTTGTAACCTTTTCTGAATAAAAAACTCCATTAGATACCATCCAGTTTGAATGAGGTCCTTTTAGTAATTCTACTAATGCACAGAACAATTGTGTATGTGATAAAGATATATATATATATATATATATATATATATATATATATATATATATATATATATATATATATATATATATATATATATATATATATATATATATCCAGGCCCTTATCTGATTAAAGTGGAGAGAGAGAGAGAGAGAGAGAGAGAGAGAGAGAGAGAATGACTGACCTGCAGTGGCGCATATTCTTGGGTTTTTCTAGTAAGATTTGATGTTTAACCCCAGTCATAAAGGGAATTTACAAATGAGAGAGAGAGAGAGATTTCAAGCATGAATTTACTCGCAATAGTTAAAAGCCTCATAGATAAATTCACTCCAAATTGTTTGAGTGATACCCTAAAAGATAGAAAGAGAGAGAGAGAGAGTTTGGTGGAGGTGGTTGTGGGAGGTTGAAAGTGTTTTTGTGCGTGGTGGTGGTGTTGTCAAACTGCCCATAATTCATTCCTGACCTCATTTAAACCGATTTTTTAACAAAATACATCACCGTAACATCACGAAGCAATGGCTATAGCGAATTTCGAAGGTGAAAAGGAAGAAGAAACGAACGAATTATTGAGGAAATTCGCATTTGAACAAATAAGATAAAAATTAAACAATGTACATATTACACTTGGGCCTAGCCAGCAGCTACTACGCATGCACGGATGGAGAAGTAGCTCTTGGCTGCGATTACTACAGAAAGCAGATCTCTACTTATAGAACTCATCGTTATAAGTTTTCAATGTTGATTTTATCGAGGTAATAATATTTATAATTATCATATAATATGATATACACACAGACACATATATATATATATATATATCATAGTGTTTATTTATGTAGTATGTGCTGTGTGACCCTTGTGTTGCCTTCTTTTCACTGGAGCCATCGCTTTTAAGGGAAACGACTTCAAAAGGTATATATACTGTTGATATGTCCATAAAAAGATGTAGATTCGTTTGTTATCTGATTGTTAGAGTATTCATACTGGCTTGCGAACAACACATTTTAGAATAATATAACTTGTTCAGAGAAAAGGGGTAGATAATTGTTGGGTTGTAAAAACAAATTTTTAATCATTTTAATTGAAGATATGTAGCAATTGTCGTCTCGTACAGAAAATGTATGAGTAAGCCCGTCGAAAAAGTCTGCTAATAAAGCATTCAGTCAAAAACTAGGAAACAACCAGTACCATAAAGACTGAGTAAAAAGAGGTCAAAGCGCTTGAAAAATGTCCCCGAACAAAGCAGCTGCAACAATATACTTGTAATAGCATCACTGGTCCCACAGAGACAGAATGAATTGCAAATGAGGAACCAGAAATAGGCTGGGGCTGCAAGTCGGAGAGAGAGATTCCCCAGAGTCTGCAGCGATTTTAGTTTTGTTGCGCGTCTTTTTCTTGCCTTAATTTTTTTTTTTTTTTTTTTTTTACTAAGTAGCATAATTAGGCGTGGATGAAAAACAAGATGGTGGAATAGAAATTCTTGTTTATGTTTTGTTAAATCTTCTGTTTAAGTATCGGTTTGTAAATTGTGTGTTTCTTTTCTCTCCCTCTTTGATTACAGTCTATGTTAAAAGAAATATCTTGGATAAAACGTAATTAAGAACTGGAAATGCTCTGAACCTTCAATCTCTACTCTGATGTACATCACTTTCACAAAGGCATAACAATATTTCTTCTTAAACCTGTTTCAAGTGGAAAAATATATCTCATGACTAACGCTGAGCTGTCATGAGACGACTCAAAAGATCGTTTAAGTAAAACAGTAGATTTTTCGCTAATTTAATTGTCAAATTGAATTCAGGTTTATAGTGAGCTGTCTGTGATGTGGAGGGTTAATGAATGAGAAACAACCACAATAATAATAATAATAATAATAATAATAATAATAATAATAATAATAATAATAATAATAATAATAATTAGATTTTTTCAAACATTGGCCTAAAGGGAAAATAAACCCAGGTCTCAGAAAAATTCCTGTGGTTACTCTTGAAGGTTGATATTACTTAATAAATATTTGTACAGTAAATATAGTGTGACCTAATACTCTGCAGAGGTACAATCACTCAAAAAAGTTTTGCAACATACTTCAAAACTTTTCGGACAACAACTTATAATAGCGACATCTGGCGCTGTTTTGGCAACTCAGTTGTAAGCGCGTGAAACAACTGAATACTAGTGGTGGGTCCGATAAACTACCTGCAGTTTCCCTTAAACAGGGCTTTTTCTGATACTGCTTACTGTTGTCATATTTTACTTAATTAAAGGATGTTACTGTAATACTTCAGAGGTCATCACTGTTATTGTTTTAATATTTTCATCTCCAACTGCCATCACTATCGTTGTTTTATCTCCTTCATATGTGTGAACTTTGTAGGCATAGGCCTACGACTGTTACAAGTTGAAATATTAGTCTTATTAACATCAACAAATACGACTTTGTAAAGATTTGCTTCACATTATTATTAATTAAATTTTTGAATGATTAATCCTATGTATATTGTGAACTAGTGAAACTTAATATAAAATATACTAACTAGACTAACAGATTTCAATATAATCAGCAACACACATACATACATACATACATACATACATAATAATATATATATATATATATATATATATATATATATATATAATATATATATATATATAAAATGCCGTTATCATGTGTAATTTCTTATTTCTTTCATTGCTACTTAGGCCTATCATTTTGATGCCTCTTATGAAGTTAACTGAATATATAACGCCTATTTTTGTATTTCTTATTATCTAAGTTTCTAAAGAATTAAAATTAGCCAGAAGTTCAACATTAATTTAGTTAATGCTAAATGCCAGCAGTGATGACGACTTGCTCATCAGTGGAAATGTCTCCTCCTCATCGCAAAAGATGACTCGTACAGAAATCATCGGCCACTGGATTATATTATAACGCAAACCCTACCCTCTATTCTTTGTGTTTCGCTGATATGAAGTGTTTCTTGACAGGAGTATGATGAAATAATATCTTGGTCTCATGTGCCTGTTACGGATGGTTTGAGCAGCAACTTGATAATGTTCTCTCTTTATAGCAACATCGGTTGCCAGGGGAGTTAGGAGGAGTTCCTTAAGTGATCATCCGATGATGATCTTTAACGTAGTGCAACAATGGGATTGTCCTCCAGTTTTACAATGAATTTATCATGTTTCCTCGTTCTCTCTGTTGTTGTATCCTCTCTATACATGGTTGTTTTATTTACGCTAAGCTGCCGAGCAATATCTACAATAGAAACATTAGTCTTATGCAAGCTAATGATTGTGGCGCAGCTTAGTCTGTGCCCATCTTATCGGTGCACGTGAAGAGAGTTTAAACTTTCCTGCCTGAATGTGGAGTCACACGATAACATACGACGTTATGAGATTTTTTCTTTTTGTTTTTGACAACGATAATGGTTGAATTCTTTCTTTCTTTATTTATATATAATTTCATTGATGGTTATTCAATATTATTTTATTAGTCAATAAGCTTTTTCTCTGGATTCGAAATATAGTTTCTTCTTTGACTCTTTTGCCCAATCATCTGAAGTGAAATTTTTCAAAATGTTTCGTCATTTTTCGTAATATGAATTTTTCACTTGCCATTCTTTTTATATTGTTAACCGTATGATTAATAACCAAAATCGCATAAGAAAATTACATTTCCTTGTAAATATCAAAAGAACAAATTACTGTAAGGTGAACGAAAACTTCTGGAACATGTTGCAAAACATTTTTGAATGACTGTACATTAACCATTTTTTTAACCGTGATTTCTCAGAAACTCCAATGTGCTAGAGACAATTAAGGGCTTTTGTTCTTTTGCGATAAGAAAACTGAAGGAACATAAGAGAATCTTTGGAACCTTCGTTCTGCAAGTATAGTCGTTTTCAACATTCCCCACAGTCGTATGTCTGTGTGATTACATGTGTACATAAACAGACAGAGGATGTGGGAGATAGCAATTTCCAAAAGAGTAGGACGTGTGGACTGGCATTGATTTCTCACGTTGGCCTCATTGGCATTCGACCTCACGGAATTCTCCTCCTTCAAACTCCGATACACGCGATCAAGTACTGAATGGATCGTCTTCACCCCAGAGAAGAGGGAGAAGATTAAAATAATAAAATAAGAGAAGTGGAAGAAAGAACAATAAGAAGAAAGCATTGGCTCTGCAGGGGAGTAAATATAGTTATCTTGAATTACTTGATAATAAATCAGTAATATTCTATTTTAAGCTAAAACTTTGAATGCTTTCAGTTAACTGAAATGTATGTTTTCGAAAGTTATAGTACACATAAGTGAAAAGAGTGATGATCTCTCTTTACCTGTTATGGTTGGGTTTACAATGACATTCATCGTATCTCGAGCTAACGCATTCCCCATCATACTTCGGAGCGACAGTAATATTTGTTTCAAAAATAGTTCGTAACAATTGCTTGCAGGTGGCTGATAATTGCTGACTAGAGGTTGCTTTATGTATTTGAAATTTTGAGTTTTCCATGAGAATAAATACGTCTTTTGATTGATAATAATAATAATAATAATAATAATAATAATAATAATAATAATAATAATAATAATAATGGATTACCAAAATTTTACTCCCCTCTCCCAGCTTAAGCAAAGAGTTTCACTTAAGAAAAAAAACGACTTGATAGGAACTGCTACGAGTGGGATAATTAGCTCTCGGCCAAGAATAGCATTTTACTCCTGAGACAAAAGACGCCGCTTCCCTCCCGTCACGAAAGGACATAAAACTAAGCAGAGCAAGCAAAGTCTGTCAACTCCAGATGTTGACTTCTCGACGGGGAGTTTTGCGAGTAATTCAAGTTCCGTTTTTCAGTGCTGTCATTTGCATTTATATATATATTTATATATATATATATATATATATATATATATATATATATATATATATATATATATATATATATATATCTAAGGATAGAAAGCAAGTTCCATCATAAAATAGGAGCGCTTGGCTGTATTAACCTTAGATTTAAAAAAATCAATACTTTTGCGGCACACGCCTAGCTCCGCAATGCAATTAACTTTCTTTTTGCATAATGGAAATCATATATATATATATATATATATATATATATATATATATATATATATATATATATATATATATATATATATATATATATATAGGTGAAAAATATATATATATACCTACACCCCGTATATTTATTTTTCATATATATATATATATAAAGAATATATATATATATCTATATTCACTTTATTTCCTTCAATGGCTGAAAAATAAGAGTAATTCAAGGACCTACACCCCGTCTCTTTATTTTTCACCTGTGGTAAATGAAAATAAATGAACCAGGTCTGACCGGTTTCGACTTTATTTCCTTCTATCAATGGCTTGGAAATAAAGTCGAAACCGGTCAGATATATACACCCCGTCTATTTATTTTTCACCTATGGTAATGTGTGATAAATGAACCATATACAAATGTGATGATCATCTATATATATATATATATATATATATATATATATATATATATATATATATATATATATATATATATAATAAGGTAGCTTAGGAAGTCTTTACTTAAATTTCTTTAGGTCACATCCGCTCCTCTGTCATATTTCATCCAACTTACGATTTAAACTGGATTGCACACAGTCAGTGGATTGCTTCTCAATTCTTTATATGATTCTTGATCATTTGGTAAGTTTATAATTTTATCCTCGTGTGCAGATCTGTCCATGATTAGGATCCTTCCACCTTTATCAGCTCTTGCGGTCGCTGTGCTATGTCATATGTAAGGGATGAAAGGGCTTTCCGAAATCTCCTTAGTATGTAGTGAATTTTAACGTTTTTAATATATTTCCAAAATACAACAGGGATTTTAATGATATATATATATATATATATATATATATATATATATATATATATATATATATATATATATATATATATATATATATATATATATGTATATATATATATATATAATCTTGGAATTGTCCGCGCTGGACACGGCTGTTATTTTTAATGGTAGTGTTTCTAAACAGGTCGAGGGAGTGGCCATGGGTTCCCCACTTGGTCCCACCTTTGCTAATACTTCATGTGTTCCCTGGAGGAGCGCCTCATGGAGTACTGGCCCTTTAGTTTTTTGCCTTTGTTTTATTGATGATATGTTCACGATACCTTCGTTCAATTCCAACATGAACACAATGCCGAATCCTTTTCTCAGTTCGTTAACGAACTGCACCCTAATATCATATTCACGTTGGAGAAAGAAACTGATAATAAACTTCCCTTTCTTGATATAATGATATCCAGGGATATCAGTGGCTTTATTACAGATGTTTTCCGGAAGACAACTCTTACTGGACTAGGTATGAATTTTTATAGCTCGCGTTTTTTAAACTTTAAGTTAAATGCTATTTCTTCCGTCCTCCACAGGGCGTTTTCTCTTACATCCAATTGGTTCCCATTTCACGAAGAAATACCTTTTTAACCAGTTATTTTAAACAAAATGCTTACCCAGTTAATCTTTTTTTTCAAACTTAGAAATTTTATGCGTGTTTTACCTTTCTACGCGATGACCACTTTCGTAAGAACTGCATCGCTCTAATTCAGAAAAAGTTTCCCACTTTAAATGTTAAATTAATACCAAAGAATCCTCTAACCGTTGGTTCATTTTTTACAGACAAGGATCGTCTTAGCCCCTCTTCACATCCAATATTGTATATAAATGCACTTGTTCATGTAATCACGGAACATACGTGGGATGTACGAGGAGGTTGCTGAGGGTACGAATTGACTCTCGTAGAAGCTTAAGTTACGGTACTGGATGCAAGTTATCGAATCCAGAGGCCTCCAACATCAGAAACCTAACTATCCTGGAGTCTATTATTATTATAAAGAGAACTGTTCCCTCATTAAATACTCAATTGTCGTCACCTCAGTTACATGTTGCCTAGCTTTTCCTTTATGCTTATTATCTATTTTCTCTTGGTATTATTTCTTTCATTTCGTTTGGAGAGTCTGTGTCTTTGTTCCCTTGACCTACAGTATATCTTTTGTGGTCTTTTTTCTTTCTTGTTTTATGTTCATTTATATAACTATTTTTAACGCTGCATTGCCATTTTTGTGAATTTTAAATACTTTAATTTCTTTTTATTTTTTTTTTATATCCGTGACTCTATCTGTAGTCCAAATTATTTTCTTTTTTAGTCTTGAAAATGTGACGTGTCATGAAATGTCGTTGGAATGAATGGAGGTCTTGTTCCTTGAGGATTTCGCTTGTTCCTTGAGGATTTGTATATTTTGGCCTTGGCTATATATATTATATATATATATATATATATATATATATATATATATATATATATATATATATATATATATATATATATATATATATATATATATATATATATATATATATATATATATATAAACTATCACATACACAATTGTTCTGTGCATTAGTACAATTACAAATAGGACCTCATTCAAACTGGATGGTATCTAGTGGAGATATTTATTCAAAAAGAGTTACAAGCTTTTAGGACAAACAATCCTCATTCTCAAGTATCCATACAATGACCAGATGCGTAGTCCAGCTGTATTTATATCTGTGTGCTGGGTACTTAATCTTACAACTGCCTTCCTCCTGCTGTGCGACCCACCCCACCTTGTGACCTTGGCCTTTCTCTGCCCGCATCTTCATCCAGGTGTTCGTGTCCCGTGCATCCTCCTGCATTTTTCTTTTGTTGCCTTGCTACTGTGGCGTGTACAATTTTTCTTGACATGCTGTCTTCAAAGCTGTTTCCAGTGTTCCTTGCCATTGTGTTGTTGCCGCATGTTATGAAGGCGTTCTATACAACCCGTCTGGCCGTTTCGTTGATGTTCCTGTACAGAAAACTCATATTTTCCAAGTGTATTTAGTGGTCTTTTTCCCAACAATGTTTGGCAACTGCCGAAGTCTGATTATAATGTCTTATGTTCTGCATGTGTTGTTTGCTTCGCTCTTGACAGGATTTGACAGTTTCGCCATAGTACCCATCTTCACAGTCTAGAAACACTGCCACATATAACCCTCCCTCATATCTCTCCCCCCTCTACCCACTTTTTGTTTCTAACTAATTTATTCCTAATGGTGTTTTTGTGACTGCCTATCAATTTAAAATTATCTAGCTTCCAGTTGATGGGTGTATTAGTGTTGTTGTTGGTCCTTTTCTATCCCTTCCCTCAACCCAAAGTAGTTTTTTCTTGCCATGATGTGTGCCCGCTCCCACCAGTACTTAGGGTGTCCTAATCTCCTAAAACTCTCCCTCAGGTATTCCAGCTCTTCATCTAAGAATTCGGGACTGCAAATACTATAAGCCCTAATGGCCAACCCTGCCATTACTCCCATTTTTATTTCTTTCCTATGACTGGAGAACATATGCGTGTATGAATTGGTGTGTGTCTTCTTCCTGTATACCCTGAATTTTAAAAATACCCCTTCCCTCTTTACCAGGACATCCAAGAAGGGGATTTCTCCCTCCTTCTCTTCTATTGTGAACTTGATTTGTTCATTTAATTTATTTATGTTTTCTAGGAGCTTGTGTAGATCTTCCCTTTGTCCTTTGTAAATAATCACGATGTCATCCCATTTTACGATATTTAAGTTCCCTTTATTTACTTTGCCCACCTCTTCCTTTTCAAGCCATTCCATAAAGATATTAGCTAGGATTGGCGAAAGACTCGAAGCCATGGCCACGCCATTTTTTTGTATAAAATGGTTTTCGCCCCACTTGAACACATTAATACTGAGGGTCGCATGTATAAACACGAGTTTATGCAAATATTTTGGGAATGAAAGCAAAAGTAATTTTGACCAGAAAATGTTCTATAAAGATATGCATTTTAAGGCTCGTCTGTAAACTATGTATAGAAGCAACTGTAAATTTTTTAATATTAAAATAGCTTAAGGTCTCAGTTTCCGTACTGCTCTGCTCCTTCCTCCTTTGTCTGCCTCAGTTGCTGCCAGATTTTCTCAGTCCCGATCTATTTTTTTTTTTTTTATTTAATGAGTCTGATGAACCCAATAGTGGTTCATAACATCTGTCAAAGCACTTAAGGGCTTCTCTAAAACATACATTCATAGGTGCCCCAAAGTATTTTTTTTATATTTTATTATAACAAGCCAACTCCCGTTACAAGAGCAAATGCTACAAGCCTAAAGGCCCCAAGAGGGAAAGCAGACTAGTACAGAAAGGGAAATTAAGAGATAAAAACTATGAAACAATTAAGGAAAATAAATAGCATAAATTACAACTAACAACATAAATAATAAAGTAAAATAAATATGACAATAATTAAACAATGAAATGAGACTAGGTTTGCACAAGAAAAATAAAAAATATAAAAAGCATTTGCATCAAGTTTCAGCTTCTTTCTTCCCTACGATTCAACCGCAGGATTAGGATTCAATTCCACAGTTTGTTCTCACCAGGAACAAAACTTCTAGGAAACGGATTTGTAAGTGAACATCAGAAGAAGTGGAAATACCTAGAATTGACTGCATACCTACCACTGCGTGTTGGGTGGTGTATTCTGGGAGGATCCGAACGCAAAGGATGATCAGAATTATGGAACATCTTACGCAACATCCACAATGAACTATTGAATGACCGTGCCACAGACTACTATCAAGATCAGCGATAAGTAATTTAAAGAACTAGAGACTATCCAACATGGTAAGACTCGATTGAACTGCTTGAAACCAAACCCATGACAATATTTTACAATTAAAATTGGCGGCGAAGTTTTTTCTGTGCAATCGAAATTTCTGTACGGCGTATAATGCTGTATGAAACTCTCAGCCACGGCCCATGAAAATCTCACCCGCGGCCCATGAAACTTTCAGCCACGGCAAGGTGGTGGCTTGTGTTGTTGGCGGTGCCAGGCGCATGAGCGTGTCTAACTTTAACATTAAATAAAATAAAAACTACTGGGGCAAGACGGCTGCAATTTGGTATGTTTGATGATTGAAGGGTGGATGATCAACATAAAATTTGCAGCCCTCTAGCCTCGGTAGTCTTTAAGATCTGAGGGCGGACAGACAAATAGCCATCTCAATAGTTTTCTTCTACAGAAAAGTAAAAAATAGAAAATTAAAGGACTAAACATTTCCTCAGAATGGACAGGTCTCCATAAATCCTGAGAGATATAACCAACTGAAGAAAAGATAGAGTGCACGTGTTTTTCAATTATGAATTACGTTCAGCAATGACACCTAGAGTATCATTGCTAAATATCAGGTACCATCTAGTTAGGCCCTATTCAATTACACAAACAACGCACGCCCGCACACATACGAACACACAAATACTGAAGCTAGTTCACTTCAAACCACCTGTCTGAGACATTAATTTATCCCCCTGTGCTTAACTCATAGCCATCTCCAGCCCAGTTTCAATTACGCTGTCGGTGTTGGCTCTCTGAACGATCGTTATTAGTATCCTTTATCTTAAAGGTAATGCGTTTAAAGCTGTAGACATAACAGCCTATGACAGGCAGAGCTACTTTGGTTTTTAGTTTTAGTCACTGCAGTGCCTGTTCGGTTACTATTGTCAGTTAACGCAGTACGCCCATATTTTGCATGACTTTTCATAACGGTGTTGTCAAATGGATTTCATACATGAATTGTATAAACAGCTTATTTATCGTATTATAAGACATATTATACCCAAAGCATTTATTGCTACGTTACGGATGATTTTCCCTTGGCTTCTTGATCATTTTAAAGTATTGAAGTCCAGCACGCCTCTATCTACCCGTATCCTGCTGGTGGTAATGTATTATCAAATGTTATTCATGAGATGATCACTCATGTAAATAACACTATAGAAATATCAAAATTTGTGTGAAATTAAAATGGGAACAACAAGTAAATACAGATGAACAAACAGTCAAGTAAATAATAATTAAATAACTATGAGCTAAAAACAAGCTTATGTTTAATTGGTTATTGTTTCTTTGTATATTTGTCCACTTGTATTTATTTCTCATTTCCATTTTTATTTCCAAATTTTCGTGTTTTATTTATTTTTATAAAACATTCTCTTGGCATTTTTATTAGGAGCCTGCTGATTAGATGACTGGGAATTTTGCATGAAGCTAGCAAGACCATTTCCAAAGAATTTCTAAGGTGTACATTTATTTATATGATATGATAATTTTATAAAATATATATATGTACTCTCTTCTTAACTTCTCATTAGCAGTTGAATTAGATCCAAGTGCAAGAAATGAAGATTATGATGACTGGGAAACGCTAGGGTCTCCTAATCAGAACGAAAATTGTCGACCTGATTAGGGATTGCTTCCCGCTACCAGACATCATAAGACTTCATTTTCCAAAGAATTCTTTAGTGACAAGCATATCCAAAAAAAGCGAACCTCGAGGTTAAGAGGGCATTGTGGCTATTTTAATACATATGTAATTGGTAAAAGTGATCGGTATATTATATATATGTATATATATATATATATATATATATATATATATATATATATATATATATATATATATATATATATTTATACTTCTACGCCGCCGTAATTATTTCTTTAATAATTCAGAAAATATTCTCATTGAGTAGAGGTACTATGTAGACCCACAGTATATGGAGTGAGATGGGAGGATCTAGGAGTGGCACAGACCTTAATTCGTTGGAATGGCATTTATCTCTCTCGAGGGAGAACCGCCTGCAAGATAATCACCGTTTCCTTCTAGCTAGGCCCCAAACCTAATTAACCAACCGCTACCTTTTTCCATATACTGGCGAAGAATCTTTCCCACTAATATGCAGGTATGCTCCAGTGACGTAGCATGAAGCCATTCCCCAAGCACATTCTCAACCTTAAAAGGGTCAAGTCGACAGAGATCGTCAGCTAGTCTGTTTTGGTCAGACCTTGCCCGTTTAGGGATGTACCAGGCAGGCAATCATTTTCCTACACGCCTGGAGGACTTTGACCCTTAAGCTGGACGTCGCCACAAGATAATTCAGAAGTACCTCACCTAGAGAATCATCTCTGAAGCATCGAAAATTTACGGTTGTTCTGGGACTCGACAATTCTAGGCCAGTGCACTTTCTGACTCGATATTTCTTTCTCACAAGTCACAATTTAATTCAGTCCCTTTTTTCTTTGACTTTGCAACAGTGTACTTATCCATGTCAGAGTGTTCCATGCTAGAAGTACATAGAGTAATGCCACTCCTTTGTTAGAAGTGATTAGATCAATTCAATGCCCTTGCTCTAAGTGATTAGAGTAACACAACCATTGAACTTGTGTGTTAACTCGTTCTAAGAGAGATATAATTTCGTAGCAGTCTCATCTGGAATTACTTCACTTCCAGGAGTGATGTCAGAGTCTTTTACCAAGTAGACATTTTTCCTGCCATCCTAATTTGCCAGAGGAATCCGCCCTACCCTGGCGGATATAACTGCATTGCTGAATTTAACAATCTTTTGTATATATGGTCCATTTATGTACACCTTGATTTGTGCTAATCTTCAGTTCAGTGATTTATTGTACATTTACATTTTAGTGAGATCTGTCACCTTTAATTTACCATTGTGCTTGTGTAAATAAAGTAGTGTTAAGAAGCAATATCTTCACTTGGCGACCTACTATTTATTATTTGCTTTTTTTTTTTGTTAACGGTCTTCTGGGGGTTTTATTGCAAATCCCTGTTGATTAAAGTAATGTAAACTACAGCGTCCTCGGAAAATCCGTAACAATACATATAGAAGGATGGATGGTGTCAAACAACTGGCTAGGTATAACCAAAAGGAACTTCAGAAAGACATCTCAGGCGTTTGCATAGTTTTATGGCTTACGTTTCAAGGCCTAGCCTCATTAGCAAAGCTGTAAAAAAAATATACACATACATTAAAATGCCATACAAGATTCAGACTAAAAACAAAATAGTATACTTAAAAGAATTGGAAAATATTCAGTTTAAAGTGCCAGGAAAAGGTATTACTATCCAAACGGAAGGAAATAATAAGAGTGACACGGAGAAACGTTAAAAGTGCAGGGTAAATTTATGTTATGGAAAGATGCGTGGAGGCAGTTTGATTGTTAAACTACATGACTACCTGTTTCATACAAAGAGACTTGAGGATTGCCAACTGCTGAGGGGCGCAAGCCCTCGTCAGAATCTTAAAATGATTATATCCTATACTTATTTTGCGTTTTTTCGCATGCTCTTGAATATTAGAAAATTCCGGATTAGATAAATGGACCCCAGTACGATAGCTAACGCCTCTGTGACATTCGATGCGAACTATTAGTAACCTCCTAGAGGCTGTGTTCTTCCGATATTGCTAGGCAACCAGTTGGTTCTTAGCCACGAAAAATAAATCTAATCCTTCGGGCCAGCCCTGGGAGAGCTGTTAATCAGCTCAGTGGTCTGGTTAAACTAAGATATACTTGGAGGCACCGACATATTCCCCCTGACTACATCAGGAGCAAGAAAATAAACACTTTTTATGAGCATGAGGTGACTTTTTATGGCAGGACAATACTGTCGTATTAATGAATTAATTCCGGTAAAGAAGGAATCAGCGCGAATAAAAGGAAGACTCGAATACGACAGCATTGTCCTACCATAAAAAGTCACCTCATTCCCACTAATCCTCTTACCATAGGTTCCCTTTTCAAATATAAGGATATACTGAACCCTCTGATGGCATCGAATGCGGTGTGTTTATTTTCTTACCCCGATGGAGTCAGGGGAAATATGTCGGTACCTCTCGAATTTTACTAACAGTTTGCATCGATTGTCACTGAGGCGTTAGCTATCGTACTGGGGTCCATTTATCTAATCCGGAATTTTCTGATATTCGAGAGCATGCGAAAAAACGCAAAATAAGTATAGAATATAATCATTTTACGGTTCTGACGAGGGCTCGTACTCCTCAGCAGTTGGCAATCCTCGGGTCTCTATGTATGAAACAGGTAGTCCCAAAGTTAAACAATCAAACTGCCTCCACCCTCTTTTCTTAACAGAGTTTATCCAGAACTTTCAACGTTTACCCGTGTCACTCGTTTATAGTAATACCTTCTCCTGGCATTTTAAACTGAATATTTTGTAATTTTCTTTAGCATACTATTCTTTCCGAGTCTTGTATGATGTTTTAATGTATGTGTATGTTTTTTTTTACAGCTTTGAGAATGGTGCTATATGTACGTATGGGCGTGTTTGGTGTGTATGTGTGCTTCTGTGGAGAAGTGGTCCACTATTTTTACCCGAAATATTAGAAATATTTAAATATCATATATGAATGTAGAAAATAAAGTGCGTAAATACGTTCACCCAGCAGATGAGTGACTTTCTGTAACGACGTCATACTTAGCGTAATTCCCACCAGATCTGGTTTTTTCTAAGCGCTTCCGAAATTTTCTCTTTAGGAACAGACTTAATAGTGTTCAAGCTTTCACCTGGAATACCGCAATGCCAGAGAGAAGGCAGCTTTAAGCAATAATCTCTTAATAGCATTTTAGTCTACCATTTCACTTCGAAAATCCAAACGCCGGCTTTGTGAGTGAAGGATTCTAAGGCAATAGTGTGGTTATACAACTTGAGATAAGAACGGTTATCCTCGGTGGAAATTCAGCTGGGCGGATTCGTTGTAGACACATTACAAGGATGAACTGATGCGCGCACTATTATTCTGGCAAGACGAAGAAGTTCTTGAAGCAGCTTTACCCTAAAAGCACCAAAATGAAGAGCAACTTTGAGTAAAATCGTTTATAGACTTTCCTTTTCCATCTCAGTACACACGGATGATGTTAATATCAGTATGCTTCGAAAGTCTCTCTCTCTCTCTCTCTCTCTCTCTCTCTCTCTCTCTCTCTCTCTCTCTCTCTCTCTCTCTCAAATTTTAAATAAAATTATTATAGTTTTACTTGGTATTTTTCGTAAACATTGTGAGGAAATGTTGAAACTTGAACTTTTACACACAGGCTTAATGCCGAGATTTATTCATCATAGTGGAAAAGACAAAAGACTGGAACAGTATTTAATTTCATGGCCTTAAGCAAGGAACATTACAAAGTGTGATGGTGTTATAAACTAAACAAAGTATGAAAATATAAGATAGTGTATGTATTGACGGATATTGCTTTTCACTTTGAACTGAAAAGGTTAGAGAGTTGAGAACAGAAACGCGCTTATTCTTTGCTTTGAAAACCTACATATTTTTTTTTTTTAATGTCTTCATTTTCTCCGGCCAAAATTAACATGATTTAAATGAATTTTCAATTTATCTATTTAATAGTAAAGAATGCAAGTCATGCAGTCATGATGCAAATTAGACGACAGTTTCATTAGTCATTGGCTAAGTTTAGATAATGCAATAGTATATGTATATGTATATATATATATATATATATATATATATATATATATATATATATATATATATATATATTAGATATATATACACATATATATATATATATATATATATATATATATATATATATATATATATATATATATATATAATAGATATATATACACATATATATATGTATATATATATATATATATATATATATATATATATATATATATATATATTATATATATATATATATATATATATATATATATATATTGTAATGAACCGCAGTCGGTTCTACAGGTTCTAAAATAAAAAAAAAATAAAAAAACAAATAGAATGGGACTGGACTGACTGGCAGCAGTCATGACAAACCCACTAAAGCACCTTAAAACTAATTTATTACAATAAAGTTATATACATTATGTACAAGTGAGTCGGTTTGGTATTAAACAAATCACATAATTAACAGTCAGAAATCAAAAACAAATGTTGCTAAAACTGAGTTACTTTACGAAAACCATCAATAACAAGTAAACAAAGCAATCATTACAATACCTCAAATCAACAATAAAGTACAAGTCACCAAACACTTTGGCTACATCACTAATAACCAAACAGTTACATTACAAATAAACAACAGGCAGCATAAATAGAAAGCACAACTTAAAACATAACTAACAACAATCAAGCAGCATAAACATAATCAAACAGCATTAAAAAACACTAACTCAGGGTAGCACAATACAAAAAAAACAGATTATCTCCATAGAGACGTCGAGACAGACCCAGCTGTCAAAGAGGATGAAGATTCAGACGAACTCCATGCCATCATCTAAGCCAGTGACTGCAAACAGGAACACATCCAACACACAGATGATCACGGCAGAAACGTCGAGACAGCAAATCTGCTGGCAAACAGGAACCAATTCCCCAGATGACTAGTTTAGTCATCCAACCATCCTCTGCTACCACAGCCAACAGGTAACATGATACCTGCTGCAAAAATAAGGACTCCTTTCTGGTATGCTGCTGAGACCTGACTCGCTGCCATACCAAACCCGACTACCGCAGTCAATACGAAGGCGACAGACGTCAACTTCGCACACAAAAACAAATACCAACAGGTAAGGAGACAACACCAACAACAAGGGAACAATCTGCTAATGATTGTTAAAAAAAACAACCTCTAAACATCACAATTATATATATATATTTGTATATATATATATATATATAATATATATATATATATATATATATATATATATATATATATATATATATATATATATATATATATATATATATATATATATATATATATATATATATATATATATATATATATATATATATATATGTATATATATATATATATATATATATATATATATATATATATATATATATATATATATATACACAGTATATATGTATATATGAAATATATTCTGACACATCAGGACTCAACCCTGGCCTTTTAAGTGACAGTCCAGGGCATAAGCAAGTCATAAAACAGGTTGGAACCTAAATACTCCTTACCTGAGGTTCTTCCCAGGCAGGAGCCTAGCACTTAACATACCACCAAATTTTACCCAACTTCCCGACCCAGCAGCAAGTGAATCACTAACATTTCATTTGA
>NC_089772.1:2365258-2370258 GCF_040412425.1 Macrobrachium rosenbergii | reverse complement strand
TGTTTTTTCCTTATAGTTATTTATTCATTATAGTTTATTATTATTTTTATTAATATACTGTTAAATGATTGGGAGATAATTAAGATCATCAATAATAAAATAGTGGGACAATTTAGACCATAAGTTCACGAACACACTTTTTCAACAAAAACATCCCGTAAAACGCAGAAATATACATGATCAAAATCGTTGTAATTCAACCTGTGAATTTTATGACAAGTAAGACTATAAAATACATTTCATCTTACCGATCTTGGAGAAGGTTGTTCTTTATCGATATTAACGTCGTCATCAGATTGCAGTCGTACATAAGAGATGGTCAGGGAACAGGATTCGCAAGTGTTGACGCATCTCTACGACAGACTGTGTGGGATTTTCATGCCACTATATTAAAGTTTAAATTATTGTTAAATTCTTGCTTTCATGAAGAAATAATTATATAAATCAATTTACTGAGTAATTTTTGCAAGCAGCAGTCAAATAATCACGATCATGGCAACGTTCAAACTTAGTGCCGTACACACAATTTGTGATCAAAATGTCTTTAAATAGAACATCAACAGAGGGCTGTCATTGACTAACAGCTCTCCATGTCAACCACCCAGCCAATCAAGCTTTAGCTGTGTTCTGTCCGAGAAAGAACGTTTGCTCACGTGAAGCTGACGATGACGTAAGTGCATGTATTTTAAATACAGTTACGTAATTTTGAATAGTGTATGTATTTTACTGATTACATGAAGAATAGAATGAATTCACTCTCATTACTTTGAGTGCAAAATTATTGCTTCAGAGATTCCTCAGCAACAAAATAATTTTTTTTGCTTTAGAAGATATTTACTAACACTGCGTTGACATAACTTTAAAACAAAATTGATCAATTTAATCTCTTCGAGAAATGTTAATCCATTTCTGTTTACCTACTGGTTATATATATCCTTTATATACCCTTTGTAGTCCACGCGGATGACAACAAAATTTGTTTTTGTCTTCCAAAGATGTATTAGCTGTACTACACATTTTTTAAGACATTATGAATGTGTGTATACACACACACACACACAGTGTGCATATGTGCTAGTACCTATTGGTTAAAGAGACTCAAATTAGCGATATCTTTTCCTGAGAGAGAGAGAGAGAGAGAGAGAGAGATTCATCTCTTTAATCTCTCGAGGAATGGTAATCCATTTCTGTTTCCTCTTTCCACACGACTGACAACAACAAAATTTATGTTTTTGTCTTCCAATGATGATTACTTGTACTATAAATTTTTTAAACCTTATGAACACACGAAATGTATGTATATGTGCTAATACCCATTGGTTAAAGAGACTCAAATTAGCAGTATCTTTTCCTGAGAAAGAGAGAGAGAGAGAGAGAGAGAGAGAGAGAGAGAGAGAGAGAGAGAGAGAGAGAGAGAGAGCATCTTCTATGATGGCAAATAGGGTACCGCCTCCGAAACACTATCACCAGCAATCTCTTTTTCGTTTATCTGTGTCAACAACAATTTTTCTATTTCATCTATTATGGGAGGACTCTGTTTTGTCAAACTCGTAACCCCCTCAGCAACACTAGTACTTTTTTATTGCCTCTTTGTGCTTTAAAAATGTACTTATGATGGATCTCGTTAGCTTAACTGAGGAGCTAAATCAGTCACACGAAGGCCTCTTTCATACATTTCAATAATCTCTTTTTTAAGTTCAATTGTGGTTCTTACCGTTTCCCTTTTCTGCTTGTCTGCAATGGCTTTCTTGGGACCCATGTTTTTATCAAAATACAGTACAAAAAGCCACAAAGAATAAGGAAATAGACCAAAACACTCGAAGCAACTAGCGCCGACTGACTGAAACACAAAATAATTTGTTTACAAGGACCATGTGGTTTATTGGGTCGGATTCTGGATTTTTGTTCGAGCTCCAATGCAAAATTTACTCGAAATTTCGCATCGAAAACCTATTATGTCGAGTTCTGATATGGTCGAGGACCGTGGTTCTACTGTGTATGTGTGTGTGTGTGTATATATATATATATATATATATATATATATATATATATATATATATATATATATATATATATATATATATATATATATATATATATATATATTACATGCTTTTCCTTTTTCCTAATTCAGTTTATTGCTTACGGCTACGTGTGAGGAATCATAAGACTGTCAGGTGTTATATTTAGAGTTACTGTTTTTCCCACGAAGTTAAGCAATCAGTTTAACATGTCCAATAGCACAGGATTTTTTGCTTAAAAATATATTCCACTGAAATATTTTTTTATGATGTGGCGATGACATTATGGGTATTTTAGTTTTCGGTAAAAGAAAACTATTGTGACGGCTTTGTCTGTCCGTCCGCACTTTATTCTGTCCGCCCTCAGATCTTAAAAACTACTGAGGCTAGAGGGCTGCAAATTGGTAAGATGATTATCCCCTCCTATCATAAAAAATACCAGATTGCAGCCCTATAGCCTCAGTAGTTTTTTTTAATTTTATTTAAGGTTAAAGTTAGCCATAATCATGCTCCTGGCAACGATATAGGATAGGCTACCACCGGGCCGTGGTTTAAGTTTCATGGGCCGCGGCTCATACACCATTATACCGAGACTACCGAAAGATAGATCTATTTTCGGTGGCCTTGATTATACGCTGTACCGGCTGTACAGAAAACTCGATTACGCCGAAGAAACTTAGGCGCATTTTTTCCTTGTTTACTATAAGTTCGATGGTCTTCCGTTCAATTTATGGTATGAGTTAAACAATATGATTTTATTTTAAAATTCAGTTGTTTAATAGATGTATGAACATATGTAAAAACATGATTTTCTGCAGTATATTTTTTACCTTTGGGGGAGTTTTGCACTAAATCCTGTTTCTGTATAATGTAAATGTCTATACATGTGCCTTATACAGAAGTGGGCATGCGCGAGCGTATATCTAAGGTTCGTTGAAGCCTCTGTCTGTTATTCTCAATTCTCAAAGCTCCACTTTGCAAGAAGGGTAACAACATTGGCATACGAAAGAGTCTTCTCATCGTTGCGCAAACTGGAATTATCGTGTGCTCAAGAATCGTATTCCGCAGATATCAATTGAGTCTGGAAATGATATTTTATTCTCTCAAGTCCTGTTTCTAATTTTTGGAATGGAGAGTCATTTCTATGGTAATCGCTTTGCTTTGTAGAGGATTAACAATTAATACATGCAGAATACCGAGACTTGTAACCCCATCTCTTTGAAAGGACACACCCTTTAAAGTTATCCAAGGAAAATAAGAACTCTTGCCTATCAGTACACAAGGTTAACAAACATAATAAAAAAGACAAATTCGTTTGAGACGACCTCGCTGTCACGGAACTTTATTAATATAAGTCAATAATAGAAACACGCCTTCTCTAAGCTTCTTTAGGAAGTCGTCGTTGCTTTTCAACGGAGAGCCTCTGAATTGAAAGGAAAAGTCTGGAGACCCAAACTTTTCGAGGCCAAGAACTTTGACTTTGCTTCGTCTTACTTTTGCTTTGATAATCTCATTGAGCATTCTCTCTGTTGTACGAAAGTCTTTGGTTTACTTGTTCTTGTTTCATTTTTGATTCATTTTGATAATTTTGCCCTTGACAGTCTGAATAAAGGTATTACCATCGCTAAACCCTCCATTTAATTAATGGTTAGAACTTGCTTTTCACGAATACATAGCTGATAACTAATGCTGCAACCCAAAGAGGATGGCTAATTAGCAAAAAGGTCCCCACACAAAAAAACATTTTTAAATTTAGGGATTTTTTTTATACTATAAGCGCTCAGGTTTGGCAAGATTCTCTTTCTCAGAAATAGAGGAATAAATGAATAAACGTATTGGAGGTGAGGCGGACGTTTCCTTTCAGAGAGCAGCGTTTATGGTGAATGATGAGGTTTCTCGATGTAATGGAATCATCAGTGTTTCGGAAAGTAAGAATGAGATTTTCCGGAAGAAGTGGAGTGAAAGGAAAATTCTTAAATGGCATTTATACAGGACCAAGAAAAAGGGCCGACATTATGGGATATGAGTTGGGGGGTCTAGTTGGCTCTACCAGCACGGGATCTTCCTCAATGATAGAAATAGGGATTTTTTTTTTTTTTTTTTTGGGGTTTGTACGCTGGTGCTGCTCAGCATGCAAATAAGATGATTGGTCCTTGGCATTACAGTCAGTGAAAAATGGCTTAGAGCAGAGGCCATCATATATATATATATATATATATATATATATATATATATATATATATATATATATATATATATATATATATATATATATATATATATATATATATATATATATATATATATCAGCTCTAATAATATCTGAATTGGACAGATATATGTATTAGTAAGAGACTTTTTGTGCTTCTCGTGATCAGGTCAGCAACATGACCTCGTTGTGTTTATGGGACGTGGGTTCCTTTCCCACTGCCGGACATCATAATTGCTTAAAATTTCTCGCACTTGGATCCAAAGGCTTTGTAGTGACACGAGTTTCTAAAAAGCTCGAAGAATTCGAAAAGTTGAGAGGGCATTGTCGCTATTACAATTACATATACATATGTGCACAAACACACACACACACACACATATATATATATATATATATATATATATATATATATATATATATATATATATATATATATATATATATATATATATATATATATATATATATATATATATATATATATATATATATGTATATATATATATATATATATATATATATATATATATATATAATATATATCAATATATATATATATATATATATATATATATAGAAATAATCAACACACAATCACGTGTTGAACAGAAATAAATTTCTGACTCACGTCAGGATCGAACAGGTCTCTCAGGTGGAAGGCAAGGCGCTATCCACTAGGCCATACAAGTCTAAAGAAGTTGGAACCTGAGAGCAACTGCACCCAGGAATTACCTGGGCAAGCTAACTGCTTGCATACCAGCGAGTTT
>NC_089772.1:2357758-2360258 GCF_040412425.1 Macrobrachium rosenbergii | reverse complement strand
CTGCCTCTTTTCATCTGTTCTTAAGCAAGTACACAAACCGAAAGAGCTTTAATCAAATTACCATAACCTTATTCAAAATGTGTCATTACAAAATGACGAAGGACATTTCACAAGGAAAGAGACTGCATGCTTAACAAAGTTTATTTACTTACAAATGTTTTATGAAAGCTTGTTAAGACAGTATGCCGATAACACTCCAACTAACTGACTGAAGCGACAGTCAAAAATGACTTGCAAAACAATCTTTGGAAACCTGACTAAGGAAATTAGATTAAGAATATATTTTACAAGAAATGAGATTTAGTTCCCCCTGATCCCAACCCCTTGACGAGGTGGGGGACTTAGGGATCCACTGCAGGGAAAGTATGCTTTTATACGCTTACTCTCTCTACTGTGGATTCAGCTGAACAATGGGACCTGTAACTCCTTTAATACTCCCCCTCCTCCTATAAATTTTCCCCTTCCCTTCTTCCTCTTTCGTTGACGACCTTGGCATGGTACTGGATTACTGAATTCACTGCCCTTTCAATTTGATGGAGGGTGGAGTTGGCCAGCATGCTGCTCCACTCGTAATACTAGAGTACGTAAAGTAGTCGAGCGAGGAAAAATTTTGTGTCTAGCTGTGTATATCCTGGTGAGGATCCCAGGGCAGTTACCACAATGGGTAACGGTATTGCTCTTCCCCCAGTTGGGCCCTCCTGGTGAGAGGGACCTCATCCTGGACGAAATTTATAATATTTATTATATGGTGAAACAAACAAACCTCCCTATGGCTTCTGGTATGGCAGTGGACTGTTCACAGGTAAACTCAGTTCATGAAAATCAAGATATTAAAACCTTAATATCATATAATAAGCCTAAAAGAACTAGATATTGTCATAACCCAAGCTTGAACCACTGCGACCCCCTCTTTGGGAGTGGAAGTTGGTCGAGGTTTCTAACCATGGAAACAAAACAACAAATTTCAACCCTAAAGTTGGAAAACTACTTATTAAAAAGACATCCAACAACAGAAATGTCATTCAGACAAATAAAAGAAAAGACGTGGCTTATAGAAGCCACAACAAAAAAACCAATCCGAAGGCTATTTGTCCATAAAAAGTATTGATAATGTAAATGTAAATATAAAAAACATGACACTATGAACAGCATCCAGGGTACTACTGTACGTCCTGAAAATAATAACGAACCGGTCGAGAATAATATGCTGTTGGACTCTCTTAAAATGAGACATCCCAAGGTCCAAGATTATGAGGTGTATGTATATATATATATATATATATATATATATATATATATATATATATATATATATATATATATATATATATATATATATATATATATATATATATATATATATATATATATATATATATATATATATATATATATATATATATATATATATATATATATATATATATAATACCAAGTAAACAGAATAGTAAAATGTTAAGAATTGCAAAAATTGAATTTGAAGGTCTAAGATCTACCTCAAAAAATAAAAATTTTGGGCCAAAATAGAGAACTGAGACCTTATGTTCCAAAGCCACTACAATGTCAAAATTGTAGTAAATATGGGCACACAACAAAAAACTGTTGAAATGAACCTATTTGTGCTTATTGTGGATCTGACGAACATGCCACACAATGGAAATGTAGTAGGCCAAAGTGTGTAAACTGTGGGCGAGATCATCACTCAAGGTCCAAAGAATGCATGTAGTATATATACAATACAGAATTGAAAATCTTACAAGAAAGAACTGGGATGTCTATAAAAGAAGCTAAATTGGAATTGAGAGTGAGAGGAATTCAAGATCCATCTAAGAAACATACATATTCTTCAATAACAAGAACCAATAATGAAACAAAAATGCATCCAGATAGAAGTAAAGGAACACAGAAAAGTAAATCTCAAGAAGAAATTAATGCTTTAGGAAAAAAACTAAAATGGTGAAGAATAAAGGAACAGGTAGAAATGACATGGATAATATTTGATCAAATTCATTTGAAATGCAAAATTTATAAATTTTGCAGATATTTTGTTGTATAGAGGTTTTAATGTAGTATCAATTTCTAGTAATAATATAGGCATTGTTTGTAAAATAGGAGCAGAGGAGGATGCTACTACAGAAGTAATAGAGGAAAGTCGTGATGGATCGGAAATTAAAGATAAAAAGAGACCTTTGGAGAGAATACTACCCAAGACGAAGAAACCAACTATTATTAGACAAACGTTGGTCAAACCAAAGACAAAGGATATGAAGACAGAAGAAAAACAAAAACAAGATAAGAATATACCTTTATCTCCTAAAATAATAGTAAAACCTATGGCTGCAGATATCTAAAACACTGAAGTGGAAGAGAACCATACCATGAATAAGAATGATTATGTCAAGGGAGAAGAGTTTATTGCATCACCAATAATTTGTACAACAAGAGTAAATGAAACAAGAACTGTACATTAAAAAGCATGTGGATGCAATGATTGTTTCAT
>NC_089772.1:2285258-2352758 GCF_040412425.1 Macrobrachium rosenbergii | reverse complement strand
TGCCTGTCTACGCTTTTCTAAGACAATCGTCTGTCCATCTAACAGTGTTTTTTTTTTTTTGTTTTTTTTCATAGGATACTATATTTCTACAAAATTGTAATAATTTCTCATTCACTTGTTTACCCGTTAAATATTAATGTTCCGTCTATCTAACTTCCGGACTTAGTTTTTTTGAAATGTTATCTCTTGACAGTAATCTTTCCGCTTGTCTCTTGCTTTCTTTGTCATCTGTCTGCGTCGCCCTCGTTCTTTAGCACTGTCTTTCGTGTCAATCCTTTTCTCATCTGTAGGCATTCATCAGGTCATCTGTCTTTGTGCCTTTCTCAACCCCGACTTTCTGTTCGCGCGTTTTGTCTGTACAAATCGCCATCATGAGTCTGTCACAGCTTCTAATATTTTCCATTATAAGTAAGTGGTTTCATATGTATCATCATACTAAACATCTGTGTTCATGATAGCTGGAATGCGTGTGACTGTGTGTGTGTGTGTGTGTGTGTGTGTGTAATCCTATCCTTCATTTTGTAATATTAAAATCTATTTACTTATTGAATTATGAAGGACAGGAACATTATTTTGAAACCAAAACTAAGTTATTTTACTTTTATTATAAGCATTTTAGAACATAAATTGGCAGCTTGAGGTAATGCCTTAATTGGTATGTACAAAATGATAATGAAAATATAAAACCTATTTTTTTTAATCCAGTTTCCATATGTGAAAATATCATCAAAATTACATGTAATGAATAAAATTCGTGAATGTAAAAAATCAGATTAATTGTAGGGTACTTTCACCTCGCCATCATAAAACTGGAATTCATTGATATTTACGATTTAGTTTCTTAGGAAATCTTTACAGACATTTTATTTTTAGCAAGAAGGTGTCTTTATGGTGATATAAATAGAATTAACTTACCAGTTAATATGATTTTTTTTTACATTCAACGCCATCATTTACTGTAGTTTTACACTTGGCCAAAGATTTACATTTAGTTTTATTTTTAAAACATAACACTTAGGAGAGCCACATTCCTTCGCTCAGATGTCTGTTTAACACGTATCCCTTGCGAATAAACGTATGTCCGTTTGTATTACGTAACACGACGTGCTTGTTTACAGGGACAAAAGAGTGGGTTTGTTTATTTAAGTGAAACTGAGCGCAGTTAACTGTGGGTGAGGCAGTGTGATTGAGCTAGAAGGCCACTTTCATTCTTTCTTTTTAGTAGATTTTCAGTTTTTTCAATATTCTTTATTTTTGCTTTCGAAGTTCCTATGTGTTATGCAGTACTAGGAAATAAAATATTATATATTCAAATTCTGCTTATGGTATTGGCCTCATGGAATCTATATTCTTTGTATGTTCTAAATTGAGTGGAAAAAAGAACAGGATTTTTAGGGAATCTCTAAGGGATAAGAAATAAAGAGTAAATGTAATTTAGGAATTCATAGAATACTAGTATAGAAGAATGATGTAAACTAAAGGCTGAACACGGATTGACAAAAAGGTAAAAGTAATCTGGAAGTGAATGTAAAGGTTAAGAGATGATCACTGCTAATTCATGTTTGTTAAATATATATTCTCGGTTTAGGCCAGATGAGTGTCACTGACTATTTAGGTGGAGATATCAGTGGAAACAAATGAGTCAAGCTAACCTTGCGGGTTTTGGCGTGAGTTTCATGAAGCGCAAAGAATTTCGTTTACATATCCAGCGCAATCTGCACAGTAATGAAAAAATAAATTTACGAAAACACTATCAAAGACGATTCTTTCTATCTTTTACTCGCACGGTTATCAAAATTGACCACAGAAATAAACAAGTAAAAATTGCGCCGAAGTTTCTTCGGCGCAGTCGAGTTTTCTGTACAGCGTATAATGCTGTATGAAACTCACAACCACGGCCCATGAAACTGTCAGTCGGCCGTGGTGGCCTGTGTTGTTTAACCTTAAATAAAATAAAATCTACTGAGGCTTGAGGGCTGTAATTTGTTATGTTTCATGATTAGAGGGTGGATGATCAACATAACAATTTGCCAGCCCTCTAGCCTCAGTAGTTTTTAAGATCTGAAGGCGGACAGAAAAAGTGCGGACGGACAGACAAAGCCATCTCAATAGTTGTCTTTTACAGAAAACTAAAATCAGTGTTCGCCGAATTAAATTTTGTAATACGGCGTCCTCTTCTTTTTTCTATCTGTGCAAAATAATTCTAGTTTTTTAGTATCCATGACATTCCCCATTCAGTTTAATTCCCATATATGAAAATATAAAATATTAATTTCAATCGCAAACAAAACAAAAACACTTTTATGGCAACAGAAACAATTTTATCACGAACAAAAACAACCTCACAACGAATCGGTGACTCCTTTAAAAATTTATGCTGGAGTAAAACATCGTTAATATGAAAGAGAAAAAATGTGTAGCAGTCAAAATCATGTCAATAAACAAAAAAAAAAAAAACAATATAAACTGCTTCCAGTTCTACACTGCTTGTCAGCAATGTGCCTCGCACGGTGGTAGTACGCTCCTTCTGAGACACGGTACATGATTTTTGTCAGGAAAACGGGTTTCGAAAGACGCTGCTTAATGTGGCGCACGGTTTCTTCATCTTATACCACATAATGTTTTTCTTAGCGTCATTTCACCATTAGTGTGTATCATCTTTGAAATACATTGGCATGTACAGATCTAGCTTGCAACCAGTTTTTTACCTAATTTCTTCAGAAATCGCAGAATTATTTCTTATATATTTATAAAAAGTTCAGAAGTAATAATTAGACTCCGTTTACAATGTTCTGTACTAATCATTTTTCTCTAGATAACACTTTTCTAATCAGGAACACTTTCGCTTAGTAATTATAATGATGGTGAAAGTGGGGAACTGACTGAATTCCACAAATAAACGAGATTTAACCGGCAGAATACATTCCTATAGACTTTCAACGACCATAACATAATACTGATGTCTATGGCCAACACTGACATCATTATGTGGCACAGTTATCTTATGACTACAGTAATTCTTGCCTTTAATGAGTAAGGTTGAGTTAAGAATAACTCAGTGGAGTAGCATAGCAACAACTTTTGCCTGTTCCTCAATATTTGAAAAACTCAAATATTGAGTGACAAAGAATTTCGACTCTTATTATAAAATCATCATCAGAGTACCGTGAAGATGACTTTGTGATAGAGTCAAAAAGTCTAGTTCTCTAAATTTTCATTTTTAATTTGAGAACTACTTATAATCGTCATCCCTGGGACCATTGAGGAACATTATTGGTTATATCTTGTTTTTTCTATAACAATAAATGGATCTGGGATATTTGCATTTAGGCGAGAAGAATTGGTTGTATTAGAGGAGCAATTTTGTAACTTTTTTTTTGATCCCTCCTTAACATTTCAGCTTGAATGTCAGTTGGTGTCAGTGAAGCCCAGGAAGATAAAATGGAATTTCAGAATAGGTGGTGGAAGGATGGAAGTGTTAGAATCTTGCCAGTATGTAAAAGTGATTGGTGCAACCACCTCAGTGGTTCCATGGGAACGGCGAAGCAAGCTAGGTAGAATCCCAACTAGAAATGGCTCTGGAATATAAGCTTATGAAAGTAAACTTCAAAATGCATGAAAGCCATGTTGAGCAATCTCTTCTCACGGGAATGAAGTTCAGGTATTGGATGTGACTGATAGAAAACGGCAAAATCTGTTGAGAGGAACTGTTTTTATAAGTATTTGCGCAGGTTGAGAAATACTTAAATAAGAAAATGCAGTAACACGGTAGAGAGCTTGGAGGACGGCGTGCTGTGAAAAAATTTATAAAACGGAAGTTATGGTTTGAAGGAGAAGACGGAGAAAATGTTATAGCTGGTTTAGGTTAAGTGACGTAAGAACAGAAGGCTCAGAGTATTTAAGAATTGTGGAGAAGATGGGGGTGGGGAGTTGGACCGATGTGCTGATGATTGCCCATCTGTGAAGTAATATGTGTGGGGATGCTAGGTAAGACATATAAGTTTCCCAGCTTTAATAGACATTGCCAGAAATACCACTACCAAAATGCTGTAGCTGAAGGTGATGGAAGTGTTCTGACTCCCTCGTGTCACTTGTGTTTTGAGATAAACTTCCGTGCCACCGTCAGGTCCTTTAAGGCCTCCAGGCTCTCGATCATTTGTATTTGTAATTCATGTTTTCTGTCTAACATGATAACAGAGCAGCTGAAACTGTGGAGTTTTCCTGTACAGGAAAACCATGCTTGATTCAGCAGTTAAACCATGAATGTGGTAGTGACTGCTGATTTGCATGACTCTGAAACCGTCCCTTTATACACACACACACACACCCACAACCACACTAACATCACACCCACACCCACACCCACACATTTGTATGTATATATATATATATATATATATATATATATATATATATATATATATATATATATATATATATATATATATATATATATCATATATTATACATATGATAAATATATAATATATATATATCAGAAAAAAAATAAGAAACGGGTGTGGGTCCTACACCCTGTTTCTTATTTTTCACCTGGGGTAATGTGTGATAAATGAATCATAAAAAAGTGAATCACATATATATAAGTGATAATAATCATATATATATATATATATATATATATATATATATATATATATATATATATATATATATACTGTATATATATATATAATAAAAAAACTATTACAGTTTAGATAAATGTTGATAACTGGAGTCCCTCATGATGCAATACATACTTAGTTTAATGTATCTTAGTCTGATGTGTGTGTAACACTAGTTATAAGGCAGCTTACATAGATCTAACATATACATATGATCATTCTGAAGATTTACTGAATTAGGACGTTCTCTTACTAAAAATTAGTGACACGGGATAAGAATACAAATTCAAATGGAAGTTTTGTTTGCTTTCCCTTGAACTTCCTTATTTTTATCCATGGTCTTCGGAACTATCAATGTAGGGATAGTATGGATAGTCAAGCTGCAATCGAAACTCGAGTTGGTTCATCCTCCCCTCTAAGGAGAATCACTAGTCTTGCTATTTTTCCATATGTGTGTGCGTGTATATTTCAGATGTGTACTTACTATACACCCATATATACTGTATTCATTGCAACTCTGTCATACCATGTTTTTTTTTTTTTTTTTTTTTTCTTTGTCTGGTGAAACGTTACGCTTCGAGCGGAGCCTTGTGCCCTCAATCCTTCAAAATTCGTAAATTTTGATACGGGTACTTAGGGAGATGAATTCCACTGTCATAATAGAATACATCTCATATTGCAAGGGAAGATTCTAGTCATATCATGGGATGTTCATACTTATTTAAAAAAAAAAAAAAACTGTCATTCCAAAAGAAGTAAATCCTACCAATTCCAAGAAAAAAAAAATTGCAGTACAATTCCAAGAGTGAACTCTAGTGGACCTAAAGAGTACACGTTCATTCCCACCTAATTAAATGCATCATTCCAGAGGAAGACATTCCAAAGGGAGACTGATAATTATTGTAAGGAATGATTCCCAACTTCTCTCAGAGCAACATTGCCTCCCAGTCCTTCCTCAGTTGATCTCTCTTCTCGAGACACTGGTGTGGCCGAAAGGCTTCAGATGGAGTCGCTAACGACTTTTCATCTATGTTCTTCCCAAGGGAAATGTGGTTTAATGAGGGAGAGAGTAATAATAATAATAATAATAATAATAATAATAATAATAATAATAATAATAATGATAATTCCAAAAATCGTGATGGTCATGATGATAATAATATTAAATGTACTTGGTATACCAAATTATGGACATCAGACCATACATCACTTTCAACATATCCGCTAAATCCTAATTTTTGTAGTCGAAATCTGTTCATTCGACGAATTCTGAGTTATTAATTTCTTTACACGTTATCATCCTAAAATGAAAATAGTAGACGGTGACTTCAAATAAACATTCCCAAAACATAAAACATTTCAAATGATTAAGAATAAAGGAGCATTTAAACTTGACAGAAAATATTAATAAACCATTTCTTTCATTTCAAACATTTTCATTAACTGAAATAGAATTATCATTATTGAAAAACACTTGTAGTTCATCATTATACTGATGAAACCCACAGATCATTACCATTACGATTTTCACACCCATGAATAAAAGTATAATAAAATCATATGACCTCTGACACCTGCTTTGGTTCCCCTCGTGAAAAACAAAAAAGTTTCCCCTCTTCGGCTTTGGACATAATCTGAAAGATAACAGTTTAGAAAATAATTTAAAATTAGATTCTTGTTGTTTCATGACGTTTAATTATCTTTAAAAACAAACCTCAGTAACAATAATACACGCAAGAAGACCACACCTACATCAGGTTAGCTGTCGCTAACGGCACAAAAACACTGATACAGCAAGCTGGAAAATTTGGTTTCTTTCAAGGGGCGTCGGCAAAATATCTTTTCACACGTGTTTGTGAAGAAATTCTATCTCATATTCAATCAGCTTAACAACTCGGTGTATTATACGATACTACAAAGAGAACAAAAAGGTATTTTGGTGCTAATAATAATAATAATACTAATGATAAATTTAATCACTCCACATTACCAATCAAAATAAAGTTTAATACTCAAGTGGCACTATGAGCCTTGCAAAATATAGTATGCAATTGAAACAAGCAAGAAAGAAACTTCAATAATAATGATAATAATAATAGTAGCACTAAAATTGCAGTTATGATGTTAATAATAAAATTCAAAGCGTTTATGTTTTACTAAAAATCATATGATGTTAGTAATAACGCAGCACCAGCAAGTTCAACAATCATAATGATATATATAAAACTAATAACGGCATAGTAAAGCAAATGAATGATCATCTGCCACTTTCACTTATGTACACTTGCTATAAGAGAAATGTCTGGTAATTTCTTTGTGGCGTTCCTTTAAAAGTTGGTTTCTGGTTACACACATTGGTCAGTATAGACGACATGTTACTTGTGTATCATATAGTTGCCATACTTTATATATATATATATATATATATATATATATATATATATATATATATATATATATATATATATATATATATATATATATAATATATATACTAACTGACCAACCCTGCACTGCCAAGGAAAACTTCGAAGGACTCAGAAAAACTTCCATACATCTCTGAAATGTTTTGTCATGCTTATATATATATATATATATATATATATATATATATATATATATATATATATATATATATATATATATATATATATATATATATATATATATATATATGGGCACTTGTCTGATTAAAATGGATGAGAGAGAGAGAGAGAGAGAGAGAGAGAGAGAGAGAGAGAGAGAGAGAGAGAATGACGGACTTGCAGTGCCAAATATTCTTTACCCAACTCCCACCATAGAAGACCGTACCGACGTTCCTCAGAGTGCAGCAGTTACCGTTTCTTAATTTAATCCCTGTTTGCATCATGTATATTTACCATCCATAAACGTAGATTATGCAAATGCCTTTCGGAAAAGATTTCCAAATGTAATGATCTATATTCCTCTATAACGAATTCCGAAGGTAAAAACGAAGAAGGAACTTGCGAATTAATGAGGAAATTAGCATTTGAACGAATAAAAAAATGAAACAACGTACATCCTGCAAGGCGAGTTTATCCAGTAGCTAATACGCATGCACGGATGGTGATGGATTTGTTTCGTCTCGTCTTATAGAAATTATCGATACAGGTTGATTCAGTGTTGATTTTATCTAGGTAATGAACAATTATATTAATAATTATCATAAATTATAATCAAAATTCTCGTAAATTTTGATAATAAATTGATGTTATAGGGGATATTCTTGTAGGCTAATAGGATGAACGGTAGTTCTTTATCTTCAAAGTTATGAGCATAACTACGACTTTATTTTAGTAGATTAAGTACTTAGTGTGGATTACTCCATATATTATTGTATGTATATGTATTCTATTTCATGAACATTGTCTTTTGCTAACGCATGCGCATGAATCCGCACTCCGCACATGCGCATGATATCTCTTCCTGCTTCTCTTGGCGCGAGTCGTACTCCTTGCAGTACCCTCTCTGTGTTTACCTGTTTGCTGTATGGAATAAAGCAACCTATGACTCGGGATATTATTTCTCCATCCCTGCAACATTCAGTCTTCTCCTACAAGACATCATCACATATCACCACTTAGATATGATGATGGTAATAACGCAAGGTGCTTAACAATTTGTATTTTATTGGCAAGGTATAATTAAGATACGTTTGGCTTAAGATGAGCACTGAAAAAATGTGGTAATTTCGGGGTGAGTAGTTTTTTAATGAGGGGGTATGTGTGTCACAGAAGCATTTGGTCTGTTACTACTTTTTTCTGTGGCGAGGATTAATTATATTGCTTTATGAGTGAATGAAAGTAATTCTAATACAGTCAAAGACATCTGTTTAAAGTTTTGGATGTACTAAACAGATTATAGGGTTTGCAGTGGGAAGAGTTTAATGACGTCACCAACAGAAAAGGTGGTGGTTTTCTGCCCAAGCTACTGGTGACTCCCATAAAGTTGCTGAAGAAAAGGTGAAAGGCGCCAGTGAAAACGAAAATTTAATTTGTTTTGTCTGTGTGTGTATGTCTGTCATGTGGTAGGGTTTGATTTTGAGTCATAACCTTTCTAGGGGTAACATAGGGGCCACCTGAAAAATTTTGTCTGGATGTGCCAAGCAGTTCGGATTTCTATAGGGGATAAACATACAAACATTCACTTTTATTATATAGAAATAAGACTATATATATATATATATATATATATATATATATATATATATATATATATATATATATATATATATATATATATATATATATATATATATATATATATATGTATATATATATATATATATATATAATGTGTGTAAACCGATTGCAAAAGTGATCATGCGTCCAGGTCAGTGGTATAAGCAAATGAGTTGGTTTTCTGAATGATTCGCTTTGTCTTACCTATGGTAGCCTAAATAAGAAATTTGAATAAAAATCGAATAATGGTCTTAAAGCAATGTCACCTTTTGCCGATTTAAAGTCAGTTGATCAAAATGTTTGAAAGAGGGTTCAGCTCAGTGGTCTTGTTAAACTATTTTAAAATAATAAGAATAATTGAAGAGGGTAATAATTCTTCCGAATTAGTAGTAATAATAATAAATAATAATAATAATAATAATAATATTAGCGAAAACAATAGGGGTCTTTGGAGAATTAACAATAATATTAATAATTAGTCGTATAAAAAAAGAAGCAGCATAGAAATAAGTAGGAAAATGACGATAACCTAGGGATAATGGGGATATTGAATATACAGAAAATATAATTACAAATCTTTCATAAAGGTAATAAAGTGGACAAAGTAAGACTATAGCTAATTGTGATAAAATAAAAATTTTAGTTTCTGAGGATTCATATGTGAGCCTCCTATTCAAACTTAATTGGAAATAGATTGAAAGCATTACTCAGAATATTAGAAATTACATTTTTATATTTGCCTGGAAAAGAGAAATCAAATGGAAATAGACTTTTACAAATGATTTTTTCCATACTCTGCTAAAATGGAAAAAAACCAAGTCATCAACTATTTTTAGGAGTATTATTGCACAGATATATACAGGATTCTTTATTTTTGTTTGAGCGTAAAGGCTGTCGGGACTTATTAACCTATTCCCCACGCAGCGAAAGTGAATATATGATAAAAACATAGGAAAGAGAAATAGAGGAATTATGGAGATGAAAAGTAAAGGTAAACACGTCAATAATTAACGGAAAGAAGAAAAAATGCCTAGAAAAGTAGTGTTTAACCTCGAAGGGGAGATTTTAGGACAGGAAAAGAACATTAATAAGAATACAGTGTCAAATCTTGATGTAGGAAGAAGGAAAGTCGCCGAAATGGTGAACACATCTTCGGAGAGGAAATAAGCGAAGCGGCTCCGCAAAATGATTTGCATTGCCATCCAGTTAATATTGGAATTACTGCCCGGTGGTATACTGTCTCATAAGATATGGGAAGTGAACGGAAATTGCACAGTTGTTGCTGTGCATAATTACACACATACACACACATATATATATATATATATATATATATATATATATATATATATATATATATATATATATATATATATATATATATATATATATATATATATATATATATATATATATATATATATATATATATATATATATATATATATTGTATATGTATATATATATTATATTATATATATATAGGTATGTACGTATAGATTTGTGTGTAGATAACTAGGCGTAGATAACTAGAAAAGAAGAGAAACTCGATGTATTTGCTTAAATGCCTATCCGGTAATACTGTCTTTTCTGTCTTAACTGAGACAAGACTTTCTTATCAAGTCACAGCGTGCTTGAACAAACTAGTGAAGGAAGTATAATGGTACTATTGTTCTAATGAGTCTGAAAGATCAACTTCAGTTTCATTCCTTGAAACACTCTGAGGGCCAAGCATCAACTTTTTTGCAAACAACAATATTAATTATTCCCTCTGGCTTCCTATTCACCTTTGATATATGAGTGACGAAGTCCGCCTTTGTTATCCGCAGGCTTTAAGGGAATTCTCCGACTCTGCTACTGACCAAGCATATGAGAAAAGCATTACGGAGATTAAAGGTGAAGGAGAACCTAGCTACACTTCGCAGGTGATGTTGGCTAAACCTGAAGTATTCCTTCCTGTTGGACCATACGAAATTGAGTCAGATGCAAAAGATGGAACCAGCAGCAGAAGCCGACATCTTAAGCTGACCTCAAGCGCACAGAAAACTCTTTTAGAAAGTGGAAACACACAATAAGTTGCTGCAAGAGATGGGCAACCTTTTTCATGAAGATCCATCTTTCCATCTAGATTGTACACAAAGAACATTGTAGATCCAGATTTTATCAAAATGGTCAGTAATACAGGGGAAGAGAGCAGTTTTAGTCCTTCAAAAAGGAAATAATGCTTAAAACTAATGTGTCTGTTCTACCATCAAGTGAAAAAAACTCTATTCAAACATAAGGACACTGTTAGCAGCTCTAAAAAAAGTTTTGAAAGGTAACTACCATCTATTCTTTCAGTTAGGTCTGTCAGTGATAATGGCACGCTTCATACATATCAGAACCAGCAGTTTCAGGCGTAAGTAAATGCTGCTCAGAGACAACCAGATGGAGATACCTATCGTCACAGAGGGCTCAGGTCTGATCATTGCCCTGCTTCTATGCACCTGAAAAATTCTGATTCTATGTTGCCAAATACAGTACTGTAGATGAAGTGTCTAATATGTACAAAAAGACAAGCTTGAAGTCTGATGCTAGATTGAAATGAGGACAGGGGGGCAGAAGAGTCTCAGGAACCAGTAAGACTCTTATAAACAGGAGAAGATTCTGTAACACGACAAAGTCAACAGAGAACTATTCTATTTTCTCACAGAAAGGATGTGTGAAGGACAGATTACAAGCATAGTGGTTGTGACAAAAAGTGAGGATGTTAGAAGCAACAAAGAATAGTCCCTAGAAACTCTGGCTCTTTGCTTTCAGAAGAAGCAAACAGCAGACACATCAAAATTTGTTCATATTAGTAATGCAGTTACAAGTAAAAGATGGTGGTAAGTTTTTCATCATCAAAGCCAATTAAACTGACATGGTTCTCTTGGCATTGTGTGTGCTTCCATCATTACAGGAACATTTTTTTTTTATAACACGTAGAATGCCTTTGGACAAAGGGCCAGTCAACGCTGGAGTCCAGTGTATGTAGCATCTGCAATACTGTCTTAAGATATCTAGTGAGATTCTATCATTCAATGCTTTCACAGGTTGTGATACTGTCTGGCTCACATTAAAAAGGAGAGAAAGCTGTATGCTAGACATAGAATGTCGCTGATGATTTTCCAGAAATGTTCCCCTAAAAATGCCAGTTTCCAAAAACAGTTGCTGATGTTGACAGCAACTGTTGCTGGAATTTGACAGAATTAAAAGCCTTGTTGTCCTTATATGCAACAAATATAGCGCAAACATTAGTGAAGATGGGGTGGAACCAAAACTGTTTTGCCACAAGCAGAAACCATGTGACTCTATTCCACCAACCAGTCTGCCATCAAAGAATAGTTCAAATAGGCTTCCTATCAGCCTGGTGTCATTTTAACCACCTTTCCCATCCTCCCGTATTCTTGTGCATGATCTGGGTTGTAATTGTGTCTTAAATAATTCGTCTTTTTATTCCTTGAACCTTCACCTTACTGCTCGCTGTTTCTAATACTAATATAATACCCTATTTCCACCTTTCTAAAACCAAAACTAATTCTATGGCCCCATCATGGAATTTTATACTCTTCAAAATTTTCCTTCAACTTGTGTATCTTTAACCATAACTAATTTGTCATCAGTTTTCTTCTTACATACTCTCCTGACTTCCACCCGATGAAAGGAATTTGTTTTCATTACCTTAACATACCTCCCCTCCCTCCCCTACCCTGCCTCCACCCAAACCTGAATTGCCATCAGTCTCAACTTTTGCTTCAACCAAATACTGATCAACCACTCCGCTTTTCACCATCACATCCAACAATTTAATTTTCCTTCTACTCTGAATTAATGCATAACCAAACAAACTTTGTTCATCAGCCTTTTATTTTTCTTAAATATATGTTTAATCATGAATCTTTGCCCAAAATCAAGCCCCTTTTCAAACACATCCATGCAAGACTTCATTCTCATTTGCTCCTGGAATTCTGTGCCTACCAGCAACACCATCCCTTTCTCTGACAACTCCTGCCTTTCTTCCCTCTTTTTCTTCCCTAAACTCATCCTTTCTTCACCTCACTGCTCACTGTTTCTAAAACCCTATTTCCACCTTTCTGAAACCACAACAAACTCTATAAGCTCATCACGGAATTTTATACTCTTCAAAACATTCCTTCAATTTTTGTATCTCTAACCATATAACTAATTTTTCATCAGTTTTCTTCTTACATATTCTCCTTACTTCTTACTCTCCTTACTTGCACCTAATGAAATGAAGTTGGTTTCATTACCTTAACATCACCGCCCCGCCCTCGCCAACCCATAATACGTCCTGATGATAATGATGAACCGATTGAAAATAACATATTACTGGATTCCTATGAAAAGAGGTATACTAACGTCCAAGACTGCGAAATATATAACGTAACCAGTAGACAAAATAATAGACAAACATTGAGATTAGCAAAAATAAAATTTGAGGGACTATGGACCAAAACAGAAAATTACACCATATGTCCTAAAACCACTACAATGCCAAAACTGTAGTAGCTACGGACATACAAAGAAAAATTGCGAAATACATCTGTATGAGCGTATTGTGGAATCTATCAACACATACATATATACACACACATATATATATATATATATATATATATATATATATATATATATATATATATATATATATATATATATATATATATATATATATATATATATATATATTATATATATACACACACACATATACATATATATATATATATATATATATATATATATATATATATATATATATATATATATATATATATATATATATATATATATATATATATATATATATATATATATATATATATATATATATATATATATATATATATATATATATATATATATATATATATATATATATATATATATATATATATATATATATATATATATATATATATATATATATATATATATATATATATATATATATATATATATATATATATATATATATATATATATATATATATATATATATATATATATATATATATATATATATAATGCCCCACTACTGCTGCCAATGAATATATAAGCAAGAAGATATAAATGCAAGTAAATGTTACCGCTACCACTGGAAATGGACAGAAACTGCCACCATTGCTGCAAATAGATGTGTATGCAGCCACTGTAGCTACAAGCGACTATATACGCTGCTGTTACTCCTACCAGTGTCACTGTTGTAAAACTGAGAAGATGAGACCCTCAAAAGCTTTCAGTAGAAAAGCTTGAGCTCTAATATACCAGATGATTTCTTGTTGATTTGAGCTCTTCTGTTACTAATAGCCAACGCCTCTCAGTACCAGGTACAATATTGCCAGGCATTGCTGCTTCAGTGTCCATCACATGTACTGTATTAGATTTGATGCAACAGTGCTCTTGTAAAGACATCTGCAAAGTCATTCGTGAAGTCTCTGCTAAAAGTGTTAATTGTAAAGTCTCTGCTGGGCAAGTTTTCTATGGTGACGTCCCATTTTCTTTGCCTACAATTAGTCACGCCTAACACATCAGGTCACGCAAAGTTCAATCATTTAAACTATGTATATATTTTTTTACCTGCTGTCAAAAATGTATCAAATGTTTCTGCTTTCACAGCATCAAGATTGTATCCAATTCCATTTCTGTCTGTTCTTATATTGTAAAGTGTACTGGTTCGCTGTATTTATTGTTATTTATTATTGACCTCAGGTCACCGAGGTTTCCATTGTATTCTGCGGCGCGACGCCAGTCTGCAGCTATATAAACTGCCTGGATCATGAATAAAGTAGCAGTAACCTTATCCTGCTCGTTTCTTTCGCACCTCTTAAAGTGGTGACCCCAGAGTGGTTCCCAAAGCCACTAGCGGACCCATACGGCAACTCATTCTTGGCTTCAGGAACTTACTCACGCCCTTAGCGGGCTAATCACGGCGCTGAACCAGCATTTGGGCGTGCTGACTCTTGACGGCAAAATCACCAGCGTCATTAGCAGACTCACACAGAGCACTCCCAAGTGCGTTTTGACGCAAGTACCTCACTCCAGTTAAGAGGACAAAGAGCGAGTATGGACGCGGACATCCCTTCCCTCGTTCAGTTAACCGCTAACCTCGCGGATTCGGATGTCTACCTCCCCCCCATATCACCCGCGCCTGCCCCCACGCTGAGGCTCTCACGCTCCTCCACACCCCTGCCCGCGCCCCGCACTCTCCCTTGCCCGGGGCACTGCCAGCAGGACAATCATGGGTCGCCCTGACCTTAAAACTGCCGCCATTCACGCAGGGGAACCCATCATCATGGCTATACAGGGTCGAGAGCCAGTTCCGGATGGCGGAACTCACCGACGGGGTGCTGCAGGCGGATACCATACTTAACGCCCTACTGGAGGAAATCTACAAGAAGCTCGTCCCGTGGGTGTCCGACGCATGCCCCTCACCTACCACCTCCTGAAGAAGTCCCTCCTCGAGGCATGCTCCCTGCCTGTCGCCGAGCGGGCCGCCCGCGCCCTCAACCTCGCCGTCAGCCCGCGGCAGGAGCAGAGCGTCAGGGAATCATGGGGCATGATAAAGGACCTCCTCACCCTCCCAGACACCGACGGCACCGGAAAACAAAACGAAATAAGCCTGTCGCGGGAGCTCCTCCTTCATCAGCTCCTCCCGGATGTCCGGACACAAATCCCTGAACCCTACGCCATCCCCCTCGACGACTTGATCCTCACGGCACAGAACCTGACGGACTCCGTGAGGGCAACGAAGCATGTACCAGCACCCGCACTACCAGTCAGCACCATCCAGCAGGAGGAGGGCGCAGAGCAGGAAGTCAATGCTGTTGCCAGGGCGCCCAGCGCCTCACAACAGGTGGAATTCCCCGGGGCTGTGCCACTACCACAGGCGGTTCGGCAGGGATGCCCGGAACTGCCTGCCGCCCTGTTCATTCACCCGTTCAAAACACGGGGATGGCGGCCAGCAGGACAGGCCGCCATGGCAGCAGAAGAACCCAGGGGCCCAGAATCAGTAGGCTTCTACGTCCTCAACACCGTCTCCGGCAGGATGATGCTGGTCGACACGGGCCGTTAGATCAATCTTCCTGGCATCCAGAGAGGACCTCAAGCGAGAATCGGACCCGGCTGCCTTCCTGACGGCCGCCAACAGGTCCCCCATCCTCTCCTGCGGCACCAGGCCCCTGTCGATCTCCATCCTTGGCTGGAGATATTCCTGGGACTTCGTCATCGCGGACGTGAGGACCCGGCTCCTGGGTGCAGATTTCCTTGCCCACTTCGGGCTGGCAGTTGACGTCGGTAGGAAGCACCTCTACACCGACTCCTGCCAGTCCCTCCTGTTGGCACCGGGACCCAAGGCGCCCACCATCTGTTCCGCCGCCCGCCACCAGTACGCACAGCTGCTGACGGAGTTCCTGGAAGTTTTCATGCCTGAGCTCCGCCAAGTCCCCGGGGCCCCAGCCAAACATGGCATCTACCATCATATAAATACAAAGGCCCCCCCCCTGCACATGCGAGGTTCCGGAGGCTTCCCCCGCGGCGCCTACAGGAGGCCAAGAACGCATTCGCCGAAATGGAGCGGATGGGAATCTGCAGGAAGGCCTCCAGCCCGTGGGCGTCCCTCCTCCACATGGTGCAGAAACCAGACGGCTCCTGGAGACCCTGCGGCGACTACAGGCAGCTTAACCTCGCAACGGAACCTGACCATTACCCCCTGCCGAACATGCAGGACCTAACGGCTTCCTTCCATGGGGCCAAAATTTTTACTAAGTTGGATCTCTTGAAATCCTATTTTCAGGTACCAGTCGTGCCAGAGGACATACCAAAGACCGCCATCATCACGCCTTTCAGGTCCTACGTGTTCGCCTTCTCCACCTTCGGCCTGAGGAACGCCGGGGCGACTTTCCAGCGGGTCATGGACAGCATCCTTGGGGACCTGAAGTTCTGCGTCTGCAACGTAGATGATATCCTTATATTTTCCAGGTCCCACAGGGAGCACCAGAAACACATTCGGGCAGTCCTGCAGCGCCTGCAGGAGAACAGCCTCGTCGTGCGTTTCGACAAGTGCACCTTCGGCGTCCAGAAAGCCGACTTCCTGGGCCACGAGATATCCCCAGATGGTGTTCGCCCTCTCACATCCAAAGTCGCAGCTGTCACCAGGTTCCCCGTCCCCACCTCCGTCAAGGCCGTCCAGGAGGTCCTCAGGATGGTGAACTACTACAGGAAGTTCATCCCCGGGATCGTGCACACCACGGCCCCCCTGACGGAAACACTCAAAGGCCAACCAAAGTCCTTGTTGTGGGGACCCAGCCAGCAGCAGGCCTTCTCCCTGACAAAGGCCACCCTCACCAAGGCAACCTCCTTGGCCCACCAGGATCCCAACACCCCCCTCCACCTGACGACAGACGCCAGCAACGTCGCCTGTGGTGCTGTCTTGGAGCAGGTCACCGACGGCACCCCCAACCCATCACCTTCTTCAGCTAGAAATTCAACCCCCACAGAGGCCCGTTACAGCACCTTCGACCGGGAACTATGCACAGTGTACCATGCAGTCCGGCATTTCAAGTTCCTCCTGGAGGGCACGCACTTCACAATCTACACGGACCACCAGCTGCTGGTACACGCCTTCACAAAGCAAGGGGACGCATGGTCTTCCAGGCAACAGCGGCATCTCTCGGCCATCGCCGAGTTCACCTGCTCCATCAAGTACCTCCCCGGCAGGAAGAACCCCGTGGCGGACACCCTCTCCAGGGTCAAGTTGAACCTAGTGCAGCTCGGGATCAACTACGAAAACCTCACCAGGGAACAGGCTGCTGACCCAGAGACCCCAGCCTACCACACCGCCATCACGTCCCTGAAGTGGCGGGACGTGCTCCTCGCCCCGGAGGCCCAAGTCTCCTCTGCGATGTCAGTACCAGCCAGCCCTGCCCCCTGGTGCCAGCCTCCCGCTGCTGCCAGGTATTCGACGTCATCCACGGCCTCTCACACCCCTCCGGCAGGACGACGGCCAAGCTACTGTCAGGGAAATTCATCTGGCATGGAATGCAGAAGGACGCGAGGTCCTGGGCAAGGCAGTGCCTGCAGTGCCAAACCAGCAAGGTGGGGCATCACACCGAGTCCGGGGTAGGCGAGTTCCCGAAGCCAGAGTGATGCTTCAGCCACATCCACATTGACATTGTCGGGCCTCTTCCCCCATCAGGCGGGTCCAGATACCTCCTGACTGCGGTAGACCACTCAACGCTATGGCCCAAAGCCACGACAATGCAAGAAGCCACCACCAGCACATGTGCCGAGGCCCTGCTCTCCAGCTGGATCAGCCGCTTTGGCGTCCCAGACCACATCACAACCAACAGGGGCCCCGCTTTCCTGTCCGAATTGTGGCCTGCCCTGGCTCGGCTGCTGGGGACAACGCATCACACCACCACGGCCTACAACCCAGCGGCCAACGGCTTGGTCGAGAGGTTTCATAGGTCCCTGAAGGCATCCCTTATGGCCCGCTGCACCACCGAGGACTGGAAGTACCAGCTGCCGTGGGTCCTCCTCGGGTTGAGGACCGCCCCCAGGGCCGACAGCGCCCCATCCGCGGCTGAAAAAACCTACGGCAAGTCCATCATGTCCCGGGTGAGCTCGTGACAGAGGATCGCCACAACCCCTCGGTCCAGAGGCTTCGCAACATAGTCGACAAGTTCACCCCCCTGCAAGCGGACATATACCGACAGGTTGGCCACCTTCACGCCGCCCAGGCTGGCCTCCACCACCCAGGTCTTCGTCAGGAATGACACCGTCTGCCCGCCACTGACCAGGCCCTACAGGGGACCCTTCCGCGTGCTGGAGCAGAACACTTGCACCAAGGCGTTCCTGCTCACACTTCACGGGAGGAACGACTGGGTGTCAATTGACCAGGTCAAGCCCTCCCTCCTGGAGGAGGACACAGACGTCACTGCACCGCACCCTCCTCCTGCTCAGCCTTCGCCACAGCCGGGCCCTCGTAAGGGGCGGAGACGCGGCCGCCCCTGAAAAAGTCAGCCCACACCCGCAGTCAGGCAAACCCACACAGAGGGCGTTCCCCCGATGTCCTCATGCAGCCGGGGCTCCCTGCAGCGCCCCAGCAGATACGCCGACTAATCAGACGTTACCCACGTCTTGTAAGGGGAGTATTTGTAAAGATATCTGTAAAGTCATTCGTGAAGTCTCTGCTAAAAGTGTTAATTGTAAAGTCTGTGCTGGGCAAGTTTTCTGTGGTGACGTCCCATTTTCTTTGCCTACAATTAGTCACGCCTAAGGCTTCTTACACACTACAAGCGAATCGAAGCGATGCGACGATGAGCGATATTAATGTTTTTAGATATTCCTATGCAGAAACGCTTTGGTCTTCACACACGAGCGAAACGGAGCGAAACGAAGCGAAGCGATTCGCTCAATAAATGGACGATATTTTTTATCGCTAGCGACAATCAAATTAGGTAAGTTCCCCATTAACGTTTCCTGTTGAATGCTTATAGTAAACGTATATAAAAGATCAATATATATTTAATAGACCTTGTTAAATACAATTCTAATCAAATGTTTAATTGTTTTAAGCAAGTAAACCATTGGTAAAAAGCAAACGGGAGAAACTGTATATTTAAAACATAAAGTTATGTCATATATTTGTGAAATACGAATGAGATGTGTCATATTTTGAGAGTTGGTATATATTACCATTTCGAAACGTGTATCGAACCTGTATCAAAAACGACGCTGCGCTTGAGATGTAAAGAAACAATTCAGTCTGTTTCTTGACTGATTGAGTGCTGCAAGTTGCTGTCAATTTGGCCAAGAAGATGCGTTCAAAGGTGAGTTTTTATTGAGAAATTTGAAAGAAGCTAGTGCATATAGTGATTTAAATGGAATTATAGAAGTTGTATTCTCTACTAAGAATTTAAAGAAAATTTCAGCTGCTGACCGATAAAGTGTCAGTTCTTGCATTTAAGTGCATAACTACGGTAAGAGCCTCTTGTATCGTCACATTCCCTCTATCGACATACTCATCAGGTATTTTTTAACAAGAAAAAGTTTGTTAATAATAACAAAATATAATAACTTGATGTTGTACACTATTTTTTTTAAGAAAACATCAAAATATTGATGTTTTCCACTCATATAACCTCCCATTAAAAGAGATATATGTACAAGATTGGGTATTGTGCAGGCACAATATAATAATGTTTTGAATCCGTATGTTTAGAAAGGTAATTTAGTCTATTCGCAATTTTTATTTTAAGCATCTTTCCAGATACCCATGGAGGTACGCACTCACAAAGTCCTCCATAGCGACTGGTGCAGGTCGCCCAAATGCACCTAATCGCTCCGCTCCGTTTCGCTTATATGCAAACACCTAATTGTTTCGTATCGCTTCGCTCATCATCGCTTCGCTCATCATCGCTTCCCGTCGCGTCGCTCCGTTTCGCTTGTAGTGTGTAAAAAGCCTAACGCGTCAGGTCACGCAAAGTTCAGTCATTTAAACTATGTATATATTTTGTTTACCTGCTGTCAAAAATGTATCACATGTTTCTTCTTTCACAGGCATCAAGATTGTATCCAATTCCATTTCTGTCTGTTCTTATATTGTAAAGTGTACTGGTTCGCTGTATTTATTGTTATTTATTATCGACCTCAGGTCACTGAGGTTTCCATTGTATTCCGCGGCGCGACGCCATTCTGCCGCTATATAAACTGCCTGGATCATGAATAAAGTAGCAGTAACCTTATCCTGCTCGGTTCTTTTTTTCACCTCTTAAACTCTGCCCTAAACTGTATTCTCTCCAGTTTCTTTCAGAGAGATTGCTTTTCGATAACCAAAAGTAGGAATTTTATCTTATGGCAAATTTAAGGACTCATGAAAATAAGATTTGTGTTTATATACTGGCCGAAATACTCTGTGAAATACTCTGTATCTTATGTTTACGTATTGGTTGAAGCACTCTGTATTCATAATTAGATATTTAGAAAAGTCTGACAAGAAAAGAGATTTTATTCAAAGAAGTATTTGTCAAGAGCATTCCTGGAAAGAATATTTTAGAAAAGAAAACCGACACATTATTTCCTTTTCCTTTTTTCTTTCTGCCTACCGAAATACTCCCTACCACTCACTAGAAACTCCTCCTCTCTCTCTCTCTCTCTCTCTCTAAGAAAAAGGGCGATGATGGTGTTTGGAGATAATTTTCTACGCAGTGCATCTTCAATTTAGCTTCCAATTTCGTCAACCCTGAACTCTACCCTCCTTGGAATTGGTCCGCCTTCACGGGCAGAGGTTGAGGTGTGACCCAACTGTAAAGTTTTGATGACAGTTTTCCATCCATTTTGCCTCTCTCTCTCTCTCTCTCTCTCTCTCTCTCTCTCTCTCTCTCTCTCTCTCTCTCTCTCTCTCTCGTCAGCCAGGCATGGAATCTTCATTTCGGAAGAGAGAGGATATATGGCATCTGAAAATCACCTCTCGAAAGTTTTAGCCCCCAGCGAAGATTAATGAGGTCTAAAGGAAGAGTTGCAAATTCATGTGGAATGTCTTTAATGCTCTTCAGCGCAAATGAAAGCTTATCGAACGATCCATTGCTTTTCAACTAATCGTGCAGTAATAAGGAAGCTTCGGGCATTAGATCAAGAAAGGATTTTGCCTGAATTTTAGATGTCAGAAAATAGTTTATTAACTACTCTTCTGTTTAATTACTTGCTGGATTATTGATATTACTGTTTTTTTATGGCAAACGAGGTTATACAGACTAGAAGACGCACACACACAACACTATCTATCTATCTATCTATCTATCTATCTATCTATATATATATATATATATATATATATATATATATATATATATATATATATATATATATATATATATATATATATATATATATATATATATATAGAACACAGATCAGACGCGCAAGGCGCTCATTCATACGATGAAGCAGATAAAGGGCAGGAATACGATGCGATACGCATTTTGTTTTAATCCTACGTTTCATGACAACATCGCCACATCTTCAGGGATTTTCTACAAAATAAAATATAATATGTTAACATAAAATAAGAGCTGATTATAAAATCCAGTAGTTGAAAAAAGCTAAAACAATTTTAATGGTAAAATTACAACTCACAGACTTAAATTACATGCACACTTGATTAAAACTGAGAATATAGGTACAAAAAAATTTATAAAAACGAAACGAACATTTAAATATCTCGGCAAATTATATATAAATAAAAAGAACGCCAACACATACAATAAAAAGCAAAAATTATACACTCATAAAACTACAGCTGAAGACAGCTACACACAACCAACCTTTCAGCATCAAAGATAAAAACACACTAAAAGTAAACAACGTCAAGCAGTACAAAAACTGACAGAAAATTTAGGCTAAAAACAACGGGACAGCAGAGGAATGGTTGTTTAGAGTCGGAACTCGTAATTTGATATTTAACGTTTCCAAAATCAGCAGTTCGTTGAGTTCCTTTGTTTGGCCAATAATTTTAAAATCTTCGTATTTGATGGTACTTTTACATTTGATAATGTGGTTCCTTATATAAGAAGTTTCCGGGTTAGATAGCTTACAACCAGTTCTATAACTAACGCCCCGATGAGAATCGGCCCTGACCCTGAGAAGACGCCGGGTAGATCTAATATATTTTCCCAGATTACATCTGGGACAAGTGTATTCATAAACGACGCCCGACGTCATCAAAGGGCAGAGCCGATCCTTAAACTTGAAGAGCGAGCCAATGGTCTTAGGATTCTTAGGTATAAGCTTTAGATTTATGGCTCCAAAATGTTTATGTACGATCTTAGTAAAATCTCTCCGAAAATTGTCATTTAGTGGATACGGGAAACTGGCATAAAGAGGTAGCTTAGGGACGTTAAAATGTAAAGGATGTTCAGAAAACTTTTGTTAAGAAGTTTATTTAAAATTTTATAGAAGATCTTAGAAGGAAAGCAGTTATCTGAGAAGTACTGGAGGAGAAAAGTAGTTTCGTTGTGGAAGAGAGTCCAGCTAGAGGTAAGAGACAAAGCACGATAGAGCAAGGTATATATAGAGTTAAGTTTGAAATTGAGGAAACAGAAACTATAGAAGTTGGAACCGAGACCAGTAAATGTTTTCTTTCTAAAAATTGAGGTACAGAAACAGTCATTTTCCTTAGAGACCAAAATATCTAGGAAGGCTAATTTTGAATTTTGTTCTTTTTCCATTGTAAAATTAATATTACTATGGTAATTATTAGAAAACTCCAAGAACTGGTCTGCATCGAACTCATGTTTGAATATATATGTATGTATACACAGTATGTGTGTATGTATGTGTATGTATGCAAATTATATATATAAATGGGTCATTCCTGGACATCAAACAGGAAAGAGGATAACGCAAGCATTGCAAACAACGACATTTAAGTTTGTGGTGAGTCTTCTTTCGAACCAAACGTGCTCCAGAAAGGAACCAAAATATCCATCTGGTCGGGTGGATCCTCGTCTATATCGGGGTTTGAGAAGAGAGTAGAACCAAACCAGGAAAAAATGAATAAATAATAAATGAACAAAAATAAAATAGGTTTTTAATCACTACCAATGAGGTGAAAAAATATTTATAGACCCATTCATTGCTGCTCAACCCCCCATTGGCTACGCAAGAGTACATGCCTCTGATGATTTGCCGCAATTATTTTTTAGTAAATGCCGCATGGTAACAACAGTTGCATTATCAGTAAGAAAAGAAAATCAAGTACTGAAAAAAATTAATGATTTCTGTTTTGGCCTGATACCTTCGTATGATAAGCAATTCCTGGTAAGTTAAGTATATCTTAGTTTAATCAGACCACTGAGCTGATTAACAGCTCTCCTAGGGCTGGCCTGAAGGATTAGGCTTATTTTACGTGGCTAAACCAATTGGTTACCTAGCAACGGGACCTACAGCTTATTGTGGAATGCGAACCACATTACAACAAGAAATGAATTTCTATCACCAGAAATAAATTCATCTAATTCTTCATTGGCCAGTCGGGGACTCGAATGCGGGCCAGCAGGGTGATAGCTGAGAACGGTACCGACCCGTCCAACGAGGAACTTGCAATTCCTGCTGAACTCATATGGACGACTCATATATCAACTTTGCTGACTAATTAACGACTACTGGGAAAGACTAGCGTTTGGGCTCACATATACATTTGCCGATGGAAGGACAGCATTCGCCAGAATGGCCGTAAACTATACAGGTGAATCTTTTGTGCCATACCTTTTTTTTTTTATTCAGCACCTTACTTTTTTATTGTTCTAATTTTCGAAGGCAAAATTTACTTTTGCCGCTCACACTCTTACAGGCAGTCGAAATGCAAGTAATGGAATACTGAGCACATTTAAGTTAGGCATTTGGTGGTTCCTGTCGCCTCGTTCTTCCAAATAAAGCGAAATATTTTGGCTCTCATGGCATTCTTGTCATAAGACTCTTTACTTTCACGATAATGCGTTTAGGTATAGTAATGTTTTAACCTTCCCATTTCCCGTCTGTTTCTCTTCATGACAGTCCACCTCCCATTTCATTTATTCCGGAATTCTAAAGAGAGATGTTTACATTACTGTACCTGGCATAGATGGCAGGTTTTCGATAGTTTTCACAAGCTGCCATATACGTTTTAGCAAAAAGGACTTCCAGGGGCGATCCCATCGCCACACCGTCCGTCCGGTGCATAGTGAACTCAATAGAATACACCGGATACAGGGAAGATATGACAGAAAACTGCATCAAAATGAAAATAAAAAAATTCCAAGCAGATGAAATGGGAAGGGTATCAGAGGAGGAGGAGGAGGATGGGAATATTACCATCTACTACAGGATGAACTACAGCACCTCCTACAGGAAGGAAGCCCAAACCATCCCAAGGGTAATCCAGAGAGGCGTCCATACGACTAATGTATGTGAAAAGGTAGATCTCAGGATATTCTGTCGACCAGACTTAATGGAAGCATTAGTGGTGGAAAATAGCACCGCCCCACCAAAGGAGGAAGCAGCCAATATAATATATAAATTTAAGCGTCCAGAAGGGAATTGTGAGTCGCCCGAATCTACCTACATTGGTCATACTACCACTACCTTGAGGCGGCGGTTGCAATATCACAGATACCAGGGTGTCATTTTTCAGCATTGTCCGAATGACATGACAGGCGACCAACAGTGGTCGAATTAATACAAGCAACGACAATAATTGGACAAGAAAATACAAACCGAAAACTCGTTCTCGCGGAAGCGGTATCCGTGAAATGACAGAAATGTCCAAACGGCATCGCAGTACGTCCTACCACCCACCCAGAGGCCAAGGGCGCTGGACGTGGGATTAAGGACCCGGGTAGCAAGACAATGTTTCCGGTGATCTGAAGACGGAACAGATGGCTTATCCAAAGGTCCAAAGCATAACAACTATTCAGTAGACAGCGTTCCTGTCTACTGGAATTTTAATTGGGTATAACATGTATGAAGTCACTGTATGACTTGGTAACTGTTAGCATTAATAACACTGTACCAGTATGTAGAGTTAGGTGTACTCTCACCTGAAGACGGTGTACTTGACACCGAAGTCAGTAGTTACTGTGTGTCAATAGAAAGGGACAGCTACAATTTCGAGTGTTTGTAAGAACTTCCCTGGTTTTCTGTGAAGAAAACCGCAGTCAGTAGCAAAGTACATAACAAAGAAACAATATTGAACAAAGAAATAAGAATAAAAAGGAAGTACCAGTCAAATGAAAGAATGGAAAGTGAGGAGATAAATAAAAATGGCTTTTTACCGAACGATGGCAGACAACAGCATAAAGAGAAAGCCACATGCAATCGAAAATTTACACCACAAAATCTTCAGCGCTCAATTTGCACTAATATTCAACCATAATTGCATAAAAGGGAAATGGTGTTATGAAAGTGTATATATATATATATATATATATATATATATATATATATATATATATATATATATATATATATATATATATATATATATATATATATATATATATATATATATATATATATATATATATATATATATATATATATATATATATATATATATATATATATATATATATATATAACACATACTTATACCATATGTGTAACATTGTGTGTCACTGGCTAGCAGCACATATATATATATAACACCGACATACTTATACCATATGTGTAACATTGTGTGTCACTGGCTAGCGGCACGTGTTGCTTGTCACTGACATAACATCGCAGCATCAGTATATACTCCCATCATGGTGAATCAACATGGAGGACATTGGTGAAATTAGTGAACTTATAGCTATAGCAAGTACGGATAGAAGAGAAATGTTGCCATTCATCGAAACCCCAGCCCCGTAAAAAAATTTTACCTGGATTGACAGTGGCCTCTTCAATGAAATTGTTGAACAAGTCACACCCTACTTTGAGAAGGAAGTGACATTCTGGAGGAAACCCATTGAGCCAGGGCTACGTGTTGCTTCACCCTATGTTTCCTCGCTATGGGTGATTCATACAAGAGTCTGTAATACTCGTTCAGGGTAGCCCACAACACCATTAGCTACATTGTACCAAAGACCTGCAGGCCCATTGTTGCTGCCTACAGAGATGAGGAACTACAGGTGCCAGAAACACCTGAAGCTTGGCAGGAGGTTGCATGGGGTTTTGAGGAACGGTGGAACTTCCCCCACGTAATTGGAGCTATATATGGCAAACACATAGGCTCCGTAGCCCTCCCTGAGGCAGTGCACATTACTTCAACTATAAGAAGTTCTACTCCATGGTGTTACTTGCAATTGCTGATGCTTAATACAAATTCCTATACATCGACGTAGGTGCCATTCTGGTCAGAGTCAGACGGTGGTGTATTTGCCCAGACCCGACTGGGTGAAATGCTGTTGTAACAGGAAGCAAATCTTCCCCAACCTGAGGCCCTGCCAGGTCAACCTAATGGATCTCCTTTGGACTATTTCTTAGTTGGTGATGCTGCCTTCCCTCTGCAGAATTATCTTATGAAGCCCTACCCCCAAAGAGGCCTATCCGAGGAGGAACGGATATACAACTACATGTTAAGTAGGGCACACAGGATGATGGAGAACGCCTTCGGGATTCTGGCAAACAGATTCCGAATATTCCACATGGCAATATGCCTGAAGCCTGACCATGTAGAGCCATTAGTGTTGTCCGCATGTGTTCTGCATAATATTATAATAAGAAAAACGCATGCAGACAAGGAGACCAGGAGCACCCATTCACACATACCGTCATACCTGGTAGCTGGAGGAGTGACCCGTCCTTAGGAGCAGCCCTTCCAACCGTGACTGGCAACACTGCAACCAGGGATGCAAAGGAACAACGGAACATGCTGAAAGAATATTTTTCATCAGCTGAAGGCTCAATACATTGGCAGGAGAACATGATTTAGTTACTTTCCTGTATACTTTATTGTTTAACTCAATGTATTTACTTACATGTCTGTTCATGCATTTAGTTCGAATTACAATATTTACTTAATATTTGTGTACCTGTATGTGTTGTAGTTATTTTGCCATTTGTAATAATTACTTAACATTGATTATTTTCTGATATGATAATTCTATCTTTTTGAAAGTACCTTCTCTCCAATGTTTGTTATATAGTATATGACTTGCTTATTCTTTCCATTTGTTGTAACTTTGTTTCTTTACCCATATGTTACATATAGTATTTTGGACTTATTTAAGATACAGTAATATATACTTAGATAGTCTTTTCAGGTTCATTTTGCCGCCTCTATTTGTGTACTTATATTAGTGCTAGTTAATTAAAAAAAAAGATATTTTTCAAATCCATGATAGAGCCAGATATGATATTGCAATTATATATTTATTTAATATAAAACACAAACATACATTTAAATATAAGAAAAATATGCAGCCACTCATACAAAAATACATTACACAAGCATACAATAAATATAAGTACTGTACACATCCACACATACATAACAAATAAACTTAAAAGTAAGACTGAAAATTATTCAGAAGTGTGATGTCGATTGACAGGTTACTGAGGTCCTTTTGGGGAAGGTCACTGTGGACCCCACCAGCTGAGCTTGTAGCATTGCCAGCTGTTGTGCTGTTAGCTGTAAGGACTGACTGCCTGAATGTGCAGGAGATTGGCCAAAACCATGTGGAGTTGCAGGCTGGTTCACAGGCACCGCAGGTGCCAGACTGTCCCTTGTCACCTTTGCCAGAGTGTGATGAACCAGGCTCCGCAACGGCCTTGTGACTCCCTCTTTGGAGGCACACATGTAGTGGTGAATGGAGGAGAGGACTTCAGTTTTTAGTGTAACCCTCAGATGAGCTTACACCTCCTTGCAGTCGTCCTCCACCTCTTCAAAAAATTTGCGCCTGTAGAGGGCGCTGGGATCATGCAGAGGTGGCTGGATGGAGGCCATCATATCCTCCAAGGGCCTGTGCCTTGGTGATGGCCACGTCCAAGAGGTCAGAAACTTGCGCTTCCCTTGTCTTGGCGCCTGGCTTATCAACCAGACACACCAGGTTGTCTTGGCGTAGGGGCAGGAGCACACACAGCATCAGCCAGGCCCGGAGCTTGGGCAGGGAGGGCAGAAGCGGCTTGAGCAGACTGTAAAAATAGGAGGAACATATATGAGAAAATGGAAAAAAATGTACTGTGAATGAATGGAAACTATGTAATAACGATATAATCAGTAATAATTAAGCATGGAAACACAATAAAATAAGACATACCATCGGAAGTCCCAACATCTTTGGCTTCCTTTGACACATGATGTGGGGCTTGAAATGGAAGATGCTGAGGATCCACTTTTCCCAGTCCATCATCCGTCTACCTGTCCCTTGGCCACTCTTCTCTGCCGTGAGCTGCCTAAAACGGCTCCTGAGGGACATAAACCATGTCTGCAGTTCATGCCCACTCATGGGAGGAACAAGTGACTGGCCCTTCTCTTCAAAGGCCCTCCAGACCTTTGCCTTATCCTTGTATGCTGTGAGGCCCTTGTCATAAATAAATTCCGCCACCTTCTCCAGCCACTCGCCAACAAGCCTCTTGTTCTCCTCCGAGAGGATGACAGAGGGGTTCTTCTTTCGGCCCTGACCTCTTGTAATAGGGCCGGCTCCTTCAGGAATCCCATCGTCGTCACCGTCATCATCCCCGCTCATTCTCGGCATCTTCGGTGGCGCTGGGGTCGCTCTCCAACACAAGGGCAAGCTCCTCCTCCTCCTCAAGGTCGCTCTCCATTGACAGCTCACTCCCCTCAAGGTGAAGCACCACAGCATCATCGCTGCTGCCTGAAGGGGCAGTGGCACCATCAGCTACTGCAGGAGGCTTTGCGTAGGGAGCATCTCCAGCTGGCAGAGCTTCTGGAGTTCTCAAGGCCCCTTCCTTGTCCTCTTGATCAACGCTCCCTTAGGCTTCTTGATGTCGCTGGCGGAGAAAGCAGTGGATGACGACAGAGGCTCTGGCGGAGAGAGCAGTGCAGGATGCTGTTCTGGAGAGCACTGACCTGCAAGCGTGCCGCCTGCCCCTTTTATCCCAGGTCACAGCGTTGCCAATTCGTCTCGGATACGTGCAGTGCGGCAGGTTTGCCGCATCTACTCCCACACCATGCGAAGACCCGTGTGGTGTGAGGCGGGAACCCTGGAGCAGCGTGGGACCACAGGTAAGGACCTAGCAGCCATGCGGTCACCACAAGGTTGGCGCCACACTGTACGGGTCGGGTCACGCTTAAGTGACAGTAGATGTGGCCACCCACACATGGTTTTGAACAGGTCGAAAGGTTCGTGGCTCCTGGCGTAAGCCCGGGTGGTGCGTAATGGTCACACCGCATATTGGCGCACATACATAGCATTTACGGTACATTTACATTGTATTTACGTACTTACCAATTTTCCGCTCTGCATGGGCATGCATGCCTTGATACATGAATGAGTGAACTTAGCATTATTTAACGCAATGGCTTACTACAAACGCACCTCAAATGCGTTAATGGAATCCTAGCTGAATAGTTTTGCCTGACTGAGTCGTGGCAGTACTGCATTAGTAGTCGAAGTGTAGTGGAAATATAGTCTGTCATTCTCTTTGTAAATACAGTTTGTTTTAGAAATATATGTTGCTTAGCTTTTGTTTATTTATGAAGAACATAGTATGGATTTTTTTAATAGATGCCAGGCACTGGTAAATCTACGGAGGATTTATTATCAAGTTCCCAAACAGATGTTCATAAAACAGAATCATTTGCTCAGTGAGGAGGAAGAAACTCTTCAAGAGTTATACCATCAAGGGAAAGGAAATAAAGTACAGTAGAAGAGAAAAATCAGTTGCCCAAACCTCGTTCTCTCTTTTATGACCGCCTACAGACATCTTTTTTTTAGCTCTTATTGATTGAGTCCGTATCATTTTTATATCTCTTAATTTATTGTTATCTAGTTTCAGCAAAATTCCTTGCTTTCATTTGAGGGTGGACTTTTCTATTTGATTTTGCTACTGTCACTGTGAGGGAAGTTGTTTTCTATTCCTTCACATTATTTTTCACAGGCAGGAAAAAAAGTGAGAGAGAGATTTACTTCGACTACCATTGGATTTCCATTCCTGTTGCTACTTCATATAAATGCAAATTTTTGCGAGCATCTCTCGTGATCACCAAGATGCTTCAATAACGTTCAGTTATAAAAGACTCAAGGTATCAGATTCTGTAGAGCCCTTGTTGGTTCTTTAACCGCTCCAGAATTGAGAGAGAGAGAGAGAGAGAGAGAGAATCCATAGAATATTGGCATAAAATTTCGGAAAAAGGCCCCACCTTAATCTATGCACGTGGAGGTACTGCAATTCCACCGAGGGTAGAGTTCAGTGTTGACGAAATTGAAAGGTAAATTGAAGACGCACTGAGTAGAAAGATTTTCTAGGCTATATTCACGGTTTTTCTGAGAGAGAGAGAGAGAGAGAGAGAGAGAGAGAGAGAGAGAGAGAGAGAGAGAGAGAGAGAGACTGATTTTGAAAAAAAAGTTTGAAATTTGTTAAACCTTGGAGGCCAGTAAACAATCTGAATTAGTTCCCCTTCAGTGATTTTGAAGATTGCTTTCTAAAATGCATACTCTAATAGTGGAAGAACTGCGGAGGCAGTTAATCCTTGTAGATCAACTTTGCATGAGCACCTTTGAAAAAAATAAATGTAGATAGGTAGATGCCGATAGAGAGAGAGAGAGAGAGAGAGAGAGAGAGAGAGAGAGAGAACCAAGCTAAATGAAATTTTGGCGTCAAAGCTTCAGGAAAAATTCACACTGCAATCTGTACCCTTGAAGGCAAACCTATTCCACAAAGGGTAGGGCTGTATGGTGACGAAATTGAAAGCTAAATTCCAGATGCACAGATTAAAATATGATGTCCAGTGCACCTCATCACGGCTTATCTGTAAGATAGAAAGAGAGGGGAAGCGAGAGATTCTAACTATTAAATTATTTTTAAAACAACAAAAAGGTGTGGGATTTATCAGTGAAACTTTTCATTGAGATTACGAAAGAAATGGACGTGTTTTGGCTAAAAGTTTATGCAAGAGAGTGAGAACCGTTCCACAATATATACTTTACAGCAAATAAAGCAACGTAGTCAGTTCTTTCCTAAAAGTTAACAATTCATATATGATCAGTACGTAAATGTTTTCTCCAACTCGTTCTTTTCTTCTCTAAAAGGGCCTTCTTCAGAAGGCGTTGCATTTTCAAGCTCCATGACCTTCCTTACTCTTAACTACAACCTACCCAAAGTTGACTAACTGTGAGGCACACAGTGAACTTCTTGAGTTCAATAGGGTTTAGCCAAACGTGTCTTCGTCGTTCTGCCTCTCCTGGAAATGGAACCCTGGACCTTTCACTGGTGGGTCAGGCACCCTGATCCTCAAACTACCTCAGGTATCATTGTATTTCCTGAGGCCAATGTAAATGCTCAAGCGTTCGGAGTGTCCAGTGCTGTTTCATGGATTTGTATAATTATACTTTATCATAAGAAATAGACCCGGCCCTCTCTTTCATTGCCGACCGTTTTGACGGTATGTGTGCTTTGTAATATGGTGATATATCTCGAGCAGGAGTGAATGGACTTGGATAATGACTTGTGGAGGCATTCATTGGGAATGTCTCCTAATGGCAGGCCTAAATTCTGTTTCTGTTAAAAAAATTTCTAATTTTTTTAACAATGACCACCAAACGATAATCGTCCGTTGGACAACCCAATGATTGTTTTCGCAGAGCTTAAGCAAAAGTCGTTTGTAAGTTTTTCACATAATTCTGCTAACATACAGGCAAACAAACTTAAACCTGACCAACTTGTCAGAGATTAATTTTCTGTTCAACATGAAATCGGTGGAATCCGATGAAATGGCACGTACGAGTAGCAGGTAGCCCTTGCATCTCGTCTCGAGTTCCTAAGAAAATCTTTCTTCACTCAATAGCATAAATCTTTCAGTCCTTTTCACTGGATGGTTAACTGAAAAGCAATTGAGCGTTTACTAAGTTTTCGTTTGCGCTGAAGAAAGATTAGACACTCCAGTTTCATTGGAAAGATTTCCTCTGGATTTCGTTAATCCTCAGGAGAGAGAGTAAACTTCTCGGTACGTGTTTTTTAGGACTCCTCGTTTCTTTTGGAATCCTTTTCGAGTATGAGGTTTCACGGTCCTCTGGAGAGAGAGAGAGAGAGAGAGAGAGAGAGGGGATTTGTTCGAAATTAATTTTGAAGAGAGTGAAATTCATTTAAATAAGACTGCGGAGAGAGAGAGAGAGAGAGAGAGAGAGAGAGAGAGAGAGAGAGAGAGAGAGAGAGAGAGAGAGAGAGAGAAAGGGGATTTGTTCGAAATTAATTTTGAAGAGAGTAAAATTCTTTTAAATAAGACTGCGGAGAGAGAGAGAGAGAGAGAGAAGGGGATTTGTTCGAAATTAATTTTGAAGAGAGAGAAATTCGTTTAAATAAGTCTGCGGAGAGAGAGAGAGAGAGAGAGAGAGAGAGAGAGAGGGAATTTGTTTGAATTTGGTTATGGAGAAAAAGATGGAATTGAGAGGGAATTTTAGATAAGGAGAGAGAGAGAGAGAGAGTTTGAGAGAGAGAAAGATTTGAGAGAGAGAGAATTTAGATAGAGAGAGAGAGAGTAGAAATAGTTTCTTTGTGTTTTGTTTTGATAAGAGAGAAAATTACATAACGAAATTTTGTCACATGAGCAGCGAAGAGTCGCGTTAATTATCGCTGCAGTTAGACAGAGAACAAACAAACAGAATAATGCCAAAGAGAAAGGAGGAGAATCAGAATGAATAAATCAGTGTCATGTAAAAGGCAGACCAGTTCCAGTGAGGGAGAGTTCAAACTTCTGGGGAGGGAGCGAAAAAATTGGAAGAAAAATATACTTTTTCCACTTTGAGGTATTTTTCTTTATGTTATGTGTGTTTTGAGTGTGTGTGTGTGTGTGTGTGAGAGAGAGAGAGAGAGAGAGAGAGAGAGAGAGAGAGACTCATTGTTGAATTGCTGTCAAGTAAGTTTTTGAGAGTACGGAACTGTTATTGCGAAGTGTGTGCCTCATTGTAATTTAACTGCTTGTGATATTGCGAGGGTGAGAAACTGATATTTTGTGTTGGATAATTCACCACGTGACTGAGCTATTCTTGAATGAGTACGAGATAATGAGTGAGTGAGCAAATATCAGGTATCGAAACAGACTTTGTGATGCCATCGTCAATATGTGAATCAACATGTTTTTATTGACGTTCTCACGGGCATTCAATGCTCCCGAGGTCGGAGCTAAAAATATTTTTGAAACGTGATTCTTTTATTTGCTGATACAAATGATCACTCTTTCCCTCTTAATATCCTGAGCTGTTGCTGATGCATTTGCGACGGTGAAATAAACTTTTTATTAATTATGAACTCTTTTCTCGTTAAAAATGATGGGAAATTGATATTTTTGTACTTGCATCGAACTCATAACATGTTCCGCACGTAATGTACAGTACCTATTTAATGTTTTCCGAATGTCTATAAATGTGTAAAAAATTAACTCTACCTTATAATGATATTTTTTCATGACTGTTACCATGCTAAATGAAACTAATGGAAATACATACATATACTGTATCCATGATGTCCAATGCAGTAATATCAGTTTTAATTTCGCAGCAGCAAGCGTAAGCAGTGTTAAACTATAAATTACCAAAAGGGTAATTCATCGTAGTTTTGCAAAAATATGGATCGCTAATTCAGTATTTTTAACGAATATTTTTACAACAAAATATAGATATTTTTATGTTCGGATAACTTCATTCACTTTGACATTTTATTTTTCTTATTTTGCTTTTGTTAATCATCCTGCAATAAATCACGACTATTCAGCTTGTGAATGGCACACAGTAGTGTATCCCAATATGAAAACTATTTTGACACAGAATATCCAAAGAGAAATGTCGATGCGCACCTACAGTACGTGTTCAGTGATAGAAACTAGATAGAAGTTGGGATGTTGCCTACCAGAAATGTACGGGAACACATATTGGGTTTTGTATTGCAAGTTTATTATCATTATTTTTGTGAGCAAATAATTCTTGGTAACAAAGCATTAACTTGAAAATTACACCTCTCCAGAATAGAAGGCCAGTATTGAGAAGAGACTAGCAAGATAAGGAAGGAGAATATGCAAGAGATTTGTTATTGGATGTTTGCGAAAGCAACAGTACGAAACTGCTCCAACCTGCGGTCACTTGTTCTTTTTCCTGACAGCAAAGGGCCTTCTCTTGAATGACCCACCAGAAAATGTAGGCATCTGACGCTCACTTGGGTTCTCGTCGGTGAAGTACCCAAAATTCATAATGATTTGATATAGGAACAGAGCTTCAAGAAGCGTATGGCGTTAATTTATCTTTGTTTTATTACGATTTCCCTTCGCTTATATGCTGTAGTTTTCCAAGTGTTGTTCTTTCCTGTTAGAAACGTGCTGTTATTTTAACGCCCAGCTTTAATACGACATGTCTTATGGAAGAATGCCGTTAAGTGTTGGTAATAAGGTTGAACATCATCTTAATTATTATTATTATTATTATTATTATTATTATTATTATTATTATTATTATTATTATTATTTATTTATTAAGTCTATTTTCTATGGTGTAATACGCCCTAATGCACCAGAATCATGAAATGATTGTTGAATAAGCATTAAATAATCAACACCCAATTATCAAGCCCTTAGTGAGTGTCCATATTTGCCTATGTTTCTCTCTCTCTCTCTCTCTCTCTCTCTCTCTCTCTCTCTCTCTCTCTCTCTCACATACACACACACGCTCACATACACACACACAGATATATATGTGTTTTTTTTGTGTGTGCGTGTGTGTATATACATATACATATATATCTGAGGAGAGAGAAAGAGAGAAATTATTATAGTCAATAGCGGTATTATATTAAATTATCTTGAATAAAATACTTTCCATTTATAAATTTCCGTTCTCAGCAGCGTTTGCAGAAATCATGATTAAAATTCGAGAAATATGTGCTTTAATTTTGTTTGATCTGAGGATTAGGTGAATTATTCAGTGTGGTATTTTTATCCTGTGTAGGACGGCATTGTCTTTTGAAGTAATATATTTGGATTTGCAATGCATTTATAATATGAAAGGCTAATCCTTTTCTTGACAAGAGAACGAGATTTTGATGCTGGGTGTTAAATGATTTTTAGGTGTTGATGAAAACGGCCACATGTTCTCTTTGTGAATAGTTTCTAGGTTATCTGTTAATCCCTTTCAGTTATGTTTTTTTTTAATTAACCTAAACTTTGCCCTTAAACAAGGGTAAGAGAAAGTCGATGAAAAGAAAGATCAAATTAAAGTAGACCAAGAGAGATGCACATGTTGAGCCTCGATGGCCAAGTCGGTTAGAGCAGCAGCCTCAGACTTCTTAGAGGTCTGTGGCGTGGGTTCAAATCTGCAGCCGACCAGTCAGAGAGGCGGACACTTTGCTATCCGTGTAGACACCCCGGGATTATGTATGTAATCAATGGATAGGTTTGCTTAAAAGCAAATGGTTGTTACAGACTAATACAGGTACACACACAAACAAAGCCACTCCAACATCTAAAAAAACATAACAGACACCTCACATGCCTCGACTGTCGACTTAACCGCGCAATGTCTCCTCGCTGCTGGGAGAAAAGGCACTGGTGACTGGTACAATACACGTACATACGCTACCGGGGTCTAAGCAATGACAGGCAGGGCAGCTGATCAAGACTACAAAGTCTACCCCAAAGCCAAAACAAAGTCCTTCAAAAGAAGGCATCGTGCTTACCCCATACAAATGGGAAAAGAGCACGTTAAAAGCAGAAGAAGAGAGATGCACATGCAATGACATTGATCCATAATTCCCGATAAACTATATGTAATATTTACGTTTATGTTATTCACTTCATCGGGAAAACAGACAACACCAGCAGCGTGCTGCTGTATGACCATGAACCATGAAAAAAAAGATGAGTGCACTCTGCTGACCCTGATATTGCAGCCAGTTTCCACTGCAAAGTGATTTTCCAGACTAGCATTTACAAAATGGCAGTCATTCCTCAATCTAATACTTTAGTCTTCAACTCTATCTCCAGGCAGAACCCTCTTTCAAGAATAGTTTAGTCTTCCCCACAATATACTGTATAGTTGGAAATATCAGTATTAATGGAAACTGACCCTGGTTACAGTAGTGATAATGCGTATCTCAGATCACATGCTACGAATTTTTCACCTGCCTAGGTCAGTGTTCAAAATAAGAATTTCCATTGTTTCTTCCGTTTTCAGATCATCCCCTTGAAAATATCAAGAGAGCTGACTTCGATCATTTGATCTTGTCACATGGAGGTCTTGAAATGAAGTGTCTTAAAGGGAAATACATCATCATTCCATGGAATGATGTCTCCTGCAGAATGCAGATGCTGCATGATTAATAGTCTTATTCAGTAACCTGGGTTCCACAGACCAACTGTAACAGCAAGTTTCTCTGCAAACAGCATAGAGGAAGACAACATCACTCAGGCAGTTCAATATGAAAGAGGTAGACAGCTTTGAGGCTAACAGCAACACTGACCAGAAGCCGAACTTCTAGTTCCTTGATGAACTTGATGAAATCTGGAGAAGAATAAGATTAAGTAAATTGTTAGATGTAAAAGCTTCAATGACTGGCAGTTCACAAAACCTTTTGTACCATTAAACTTCAAGCACTAATAGTGGATCCCAGACTTCATGCTCACAAGTAACAGAGGTAAATATAAATCAGTCTATTCATCTTTCTGCTTGGCAAATTCAAAATCTTTCCGTTAGCATGCCTGCCCAATGTAAATACCTGTAACAGCCATTACCATTCAGATGCAGATGCCTCAGTAGTTGTATATGTATCAGATGAAACGGAGTGATGTCCTAGTATTGTTCTTTTAATTGAATTTTTGTACAACTGTTGAATTAGCACAATTGAAGTGAAATTAATGCACATGTCTGAATGCTGGAACTGTAAATTGCTGGGTAACAAAAACACTAATCTTAAAGCTCCAGCTATCAAGACAAATAGAAGTCTGTTGTAACAGGTTGAACTCAACTAGTTTATTTTCTCATCAAAAAAAGTAGAAGAATATTGTATCAGGTTGATCTCAGCTAGTTTATTTCCTCCTCAAGACAAATAGAAGACTATTGTAACAGGTTGAACTCAGTTAGTTTATTTCCTCCTCAAGATAAATAGAAGACTATTGTAACAGGTTGAACTCAGCTAGTTTATTTCTTCCTCAAGACAAATAGAAGACAACTGTATCAGGTTGAACTCAGCTAGTTTACTTTCTCCTCAAGACAAATAGAAGGCTATTGTATCAGGTTGAACTAAGTTAGTTTATTTTCTCCTCAAGACAAATAGAAGACTGTTGTATCAATTTGAACTCAGCTACTTTATTTTCTCCTTAGGACAAATAGAAGACTAATGTAACAGGTTGAACATACCTAGTTTATTTTCTACTAAAGACAAATAGAAGTCTATTGTAACGGAATGAACTCAGTTAACTTATTTTCTCCTTAAGACAAATAGAAGTCAATTGTAACAGGTTGAACTCAGCTAGTTAATATTCTTCTCAAGACAGATAGAATTCTGTTGTAGCAGATTGAACTCAGCTAGTTTATTTTCTCCTCAAGACAAATAGAAGGCCATTGAAACAGATTGAACTCAGCTAGTTTATTTTCTCCTCAAGACAAATAGAAGTCTATTCTAACAGGTTGAACTCAGCCAGTTTACTTTCTCCTCAAGATAAACAGAAGTCCATTGTACCAGATTAAACTCTGCTAGTTTATTTTCCCCTTAGGACAAATAGACGACTATTATAACAGATTGACTTCAGCTAGTTTCTTTTCTCCTCAAGACATATAGAAGTCTATTGTAATAGAATGAACTCGGCTAATTTATTTTCTCCTCAAGACAAATCGAAGACTATTGTAACAGGTTGAACTCAGCTAGTTTATTTTCTCCTCAAGACAAATAGAAGCCTGTTGTAACAGGTTGGATTCGGCTAGTTTATTTTCACCTTATGACAAATAGAAGTCTAGTTGTAACAGACTGGACTCAGCTAGTTTATTTTCTCCTCAAGACAAATAGAAGAGTATTGTAACAGGTTGAACTCAACTAGTTTATTTTCTCCTCAAGAAAAATAGAGGTCTATAGTAACAGGTTGAACTCAGTTAGTTTATTTGTCTTGGAGAAAATAAAGTTTATTGTAAGAGGTTGAACTCAGCTAGTTTCTTTTCTCCTCAAGACAAATAGATGTCTATTGTAACAGGTTGAACTTAGCTAGTTTATTTTCTCCTCAAGAAAAATAAAATTCTATTGTAACAGGTTGAACTCAGCTAGTTTCCTTTCTCCTCAAGACAAATAGTAGTCTAATGTAACAGGTTGAACGTAGCTAGTTTTTTTTCTCCTCAAGAGAAATAGAAGTCTATTGTAACAGGTTGAACCCAGTTAGTTTATTTTCACCTTATGACAAATAGAAGTCTATTGTAACAGGTTGAACTCATCTAGTTTATTTTCTCCTCAAGACAAATAGAAGGCTGTTGTAATTAGCCTGCTGGTGTGTCAAATCTTAGAAATTATAATGATTTTATGCCTTTACTGCCTCAGTTAGTCAAACCTTCCATCCCAACCATTAAAAATTTCAAGATGGCTCAGATTTATGATTGCTATCGACTTATCAGAATTTTTATTTTCCCAAAGTATAGTGTTGTGTCAGACATTTATGAAATGTGATACCCCGGTCGTGGTATGTGTTTCGCTCTTGATTTATGTTTGTTATCTAATGAAAAGATTCAGGTCAGTATAAGGGACTGGTGCTCCCAGGTCCGAGTGCTTCATCACAAAATGCCTGGTATGTATTATTCCAATATATACAGTAGATGATTGCAGAACATTTGTGCAATGTCTTTCATTAAGTTAGCCACTCACCTGATCCACCTGGTTATTATTGGACATTACTTTTCTAGGTGACCCCTCCACTCCTAAAATTGTCTGGCTTTAATGTTATCAGTGTCTGGAGAGACCAGACAGTACTCATCAGGCAAAAGCATTCTTACCAGATCATGGCAAAAAACAGTGCTATCAGATCTAGCTTAGCCCCATAGTCTGTTCACTCGTTCACCAGGCAAAGACAGTAGGTCCAAGTTGCAAACCTATGTCCGATTCATATAGACTATGAAACACCCAAAAGTAGTAAGGTATTCAAGTCAGTTGACTTATGGGCTCGGGAGCAAGTTGGTTGTCGCCAGAGTCCAATGCAGTACGAAGTCATTGCCATAGTGCATAGCAAGATTGCAGGGAAAATAAAGAAAACGGCACTCTGCAGTATTATAATTGCTACACATTGCCCGAACTACGAACTCTCGAACGCTGCAAGTAATTTTGATTGTCTGTGGTGTTCTCGCTTCTGATGTCATATGTGCTCATTGCCCTCCCCATCGGGATCTGGTAAAAATGTTTGTTCGACGGGCACTGTCTGATTGTATGAGCGTGCTCCTAGGGTAGTGCCATCTTGGAATACTGCTGCAGTGTTAGCAAAGATGCTTTTTGGAAGGTTTTAAAACCTCAGATGGGAAGAAATTCCTCCTGTGTAATATCGTATACAGACATTTAAAATTCTACATCACGTTTTCTTTTGCTTCGAATTGGGACATGCTAAAATGTTACAGCTATATTGAAATGCTATGAATCGTTGTTTATAGTATGATGCGTATAAGTTAAAAAAAACGTAAGTGTGTTAACTATGGTGTAAAAGTTGTTATATTTTTGATAAAGAAATGTTTCCAAGTTATCTCAGATACTTTCGAACTTTTATCGACAATAAACCAGTAACAAAAGGAATTCTAATCATTCAACTTTCACAGGACAATAGCAATGATCTGCCTATATAGAATTGACTAGCGTGACAATTTCTATATTTCTTTTTATTTTTTATTTGTTTATATCAGTAGTTTGCAACGTGTTTGCTGACGGAGCAACAACCATACTTTTGATTGATTCACAATTGATTGAACTTGATCGTTATCTGTAATATGGAATAAACAAAACCAAGGATATTGCTGCACCTCTCTTTGGTAAGTAATTGTGCAGTGGTGCAGTATGTTAGAGCCATTGATTGTCAACAAATACGTCTGTTTTCAAAGGGAAAACAGTTATTGGTCATGACTCTTGACTTATTAGAGGTGATTCGTGATCTGTCCCTAGACAAGGTGACCTTCCACCAAAATCCTCTTCATTCAACTAATATGCGAATAGGCACTAAATAATTAGCCAAATGTACTTCGCCGTAACAGTGTGGAATGTTGCCTGGGACTAACAACGTAGTTACAAGGACATCTGGTGTGTTTCAGGAAAGTAATAACTTTTGTAATTCCCATGCCTTTGGGAAAACAGAGGTGGACACCTCCGTTTTAATTGTACTGGATGGTGAGCTCAGTAAAAGTCTTAAACCACTGCCTGGTCCTCATTTTGTTTGAATATTTATCAACCCTGTCTTTAACACATAATAACTCCTGCTTTGGATATTGATAAGTGTTAATAAATTACTTAACTTTATGTTGCACTATCTTTTCCTGCTTGATATCATTTCTTCTCATTATTATTATTATTATTATTATTATTATTATTATTATTATTATTATTATTTTCACTATTTTTAATTTTGCTTTATAACTGCCTTTATATTCATACCTATATCTTATATTACTTTTTCCATATGGCACTGTAAACATGTGAATATCTTATACATTTTTTGTCCTAGTTCTCCTGCTTAATGAATTTGCCTGCTTAAATAATATATAATTTGTTACGATTCATATAGAATGTGACACAGAGTTCTTTATAAGTTTTAGCCATGTATTATTTTCTTTAATACCTCATTAATACAAAACCTTTTACTCAGGTGAAGATTATCTTTAATATTATTATAGTATGGCAATATATGTGCAATTTATTTAATTTTATATACCTTAAGTGGATTGCCCTGTTCGGCTCCGTCAGAATTAGGGAAGGCATTGGTAAATATTTCACTAAAATTACAGCAGCGAGGAAGAGATAAGTTTATCAGAAATATACCTTGAAATTCTTCATCATAAACAATACAACTTTCATGAACAATCTATGTTTAATGCAACTCTAACAGAGAGAAATAGCCTAGTTCTCTTTTTGATATGCCGGTGCGTAATATGCGCTGGCAGTCTTTAACTGCTAATGTATCCATCTTTTTGTTTAAGTGTCCGTTATTAATGAACATTCGGGTGGTACAGTCTGATTCATTATTGGGCTGCTATGTGGAAGAACGAGAGATAACATTTGGATGTAGAGGCCGATAGCGGAAACATAATACTTTTTTCTAATAACCAAGGGGATATGTAAAATAATTAGGCTCCTCGGATTCTTTAATAAACACTTATCTGTCACAGAAATACAATGAAATAATTATCTTTCAAAATGAAGACCGTAGAGAATACTGATGACTGTGTTCACAAGCACGTCCACGCAAACAGTGACATGACAAATTGGCATCAGTTAATCAAAGAGTAAAACATTCATCATAAAAAACTTTATTCTACTTCTTTGCTTAGCTCGTAATCCCTATTTTATAAGAAGACGATGCGTTAATGCAGTACATACTTTAATAATAATGAATAAGGAGAATACATTACTAATTTGGGTTCAGGAGATTTAAGTATAAAGAAAATGCATTGGATTTTTATTATATGTAATGCTTTTCTTATCTTCAGAAAACAGATAAAATTACAGAGAAGCATTTCATATATTTAGGAGACTTCGTCTAATGGACTGTTTCCATTTACTTAGTATGTACAGTTCTGCTATGCTTTGAAAGCAATGTACGTAGTGAATATTGAATATTATATATATATATATATATATATATATATATATATATATATATATATATATATATATATATATATATATATATATATATATATATATGTACGCGTGTGTGTTCGTGTATGTGTACGTACACATATATACATATATACACATATATGTCAAGCCATAATGTAAATGTATAATGTCAGTCACAGTCCATGGATCTGCCCACTAACCTCCGTATGATTAGATGGGTATAAAAACATCTCAACGCAAGAACACCTCAGATGGAAATGCGGTTAATATGTAATAAATTCGAAATGATATTTAGAAACAAAAGAATGTATAACCATCTTAATTACCTGAAGAGAGAGAGAAACATCCAAAGAACTGTAGCAAAGAAAGCAACAGAAGCACTAATGATGATTCCTCCTTTGCGATCAAGTGAAAACACATTTGCTGAATTCTCAGCTAATCGGGTTTCTATAATTCAATTTCCAGGGCTTTTAACGGCAGATAGTGTTAGCACCTTCTCTGCTGAATAGATTCAGAAAGCTTTTAAGCTTGTTACCTTGTATCATATATGGGTGGGACAAATATTTAATTCCGTCATATTTTTTTGCATGATGTAAAATAATATTTATCAATATAGTGGTCTGTATATTTAAATTTATGTATCAACTTGAAATTCAGTCATGAAAAATACTGTAGATGAACACATGTCACAAGCGTCTAATTTTTTCCTTTAACAAAGGTTACAGGGAGACAGATTAAGAAAGAGAGCGAACGTAGTTTTTTTCATGGAAAGTATTTAATTAAAGTAGGTAATTACTAAGTACAGGCGTAAAAATGATGCTCAGGGAATTCAACATATAATGAAATTGTAAAAAAATGACAGGAACATTTGATTTATACTTTTGTATTTAGTTTTTATCATTGCAGTCATTTGATAAAGCAATGATTTTACCATTGTTATGTGATAAACAAAATTAAATACTTTTATTACACCTTTAAGACAAGCATTCTTGCCATTTGTACCTGGTTGAAGACTGAATGGGCTTAGCATTATGGCTACAAAAACAACATATGGGGAGGGGGTGGGGGTACGCTGCCTTACTCTCTTAGTGTGATTGACTATTACAATACTAATTTTGGGGGTTTGTATTGGAAGATAGATTGCGGTAAGCATTAATAAACTGTTGATCTTGTAAGAAAAATTCTCTACCTGGTATAGCTTATTTTTATACTCATTTTGAAAGGTTAATAAGGAAACTTTCCTATAACTCTGAATGTAAAATGAAGAACCTTTATTGCTGAGATCAGTTACTGTTGGTTTTTGCTTAGGTTATATTTTGTGGGAATTTATGTTAACTACTCTTCCCTTTTTTTCTTTTGCAAAATTCTTTTTTGTTTCTTTTTCAAAAAAGACTATTTTATTTTGGTATAAAAGGATGTGTGATTAATTATCCCTTTTAAAAATGTCCTCAATGTTGTCTTTTCATCAGTTGCATAGTATTTTCATTTTGCTTCAGGACATTAAATATATAACATTTAATAGAATGGATTATTTCTTTGCGTCCTATATATGAATTACTTCAGTCATACATTGCATTTGTATCCCCGTAATAATGCCAGAACAGTATCTGTATAATACTTTCCTGGATGCTTCCAAACGCTAACGACTGTTTTTCCTGACAGCAGGAATACTTCCTCCATGATCACCATTTTTTGTCAAAGGATTTGGATGCCTCGTCGAAAGGGAATTCAGTTCATTAAATAAGATCAGGCCATGTTTTTCGCTCCAGTTAAGGTTTTCGAAAATGAGCTGAAGGAGATTGCTTTCAATTTATGGGTTACTGACCCAACTTTGAATTATTATTATTATTATTATTATTATTATTATTATTATTATTATTATTATTATTATTATTATTATCATTGTTTTCTATTTCAGTCATCCTATTCGACTGGGTGGTATCTATAGTGTGGAGTTCCGGGTTGCATCCTGCCTCCTTAGGAACCCATCACTTTTCTCGCTATGTGCGCTCTTTCTAATAGCACGTTCTTCTGCATGAGTCCTGGAGCTACTTCGGCATCAAGTTTTTCCAGATTCCTTTTCAGGGATCTTGGGATCATGCCTAGTGTTCCTATGATTATGGGTACAATTTCCACCGGCATATCCCATACCCTTCTTATTTCTTTTTTCAGGTCTTGATACTTATCAATTTTTTCTCTCTCTTTCTCATCTACAATGGTGTCCCATGGTATTGCGACATCAAGGAGTGATACTTTCTTCTTGATTTTGTTAGTTATCGTCAAGTCTGGTTTATTGGCACGTATCACCTTATCTGTTCTGATACCACAGTCCCAGAGGTTCTTTGCCTGACCATTTTCTATCACTCCCTCAGGTTGGTGTTCGTACCACTTATTGCTGCAGGCTGGCTCGCGTTGCTTGTACGGGCTACAGTGGAGGGCTTTTGCTACTGTGCAAGCGCCGGACATTCGCTTGCTATGTAGTTTATGGTATCGTCTTTCATATTGTACTTCCTGTATAAGTGTGAGATGTTATTTCCATCTATTGTTCTTTGGACATATCTGGTTCCTAGGGCCTGATCTTCTGCCGCTGTTAGTATTCCTTCTGTTTCCTGCTTGAGTTCTTCCCTCTGTAGCCATTGCCATGTTTCGTTGCTGGCCAGTTCTTTAGTCTGCCTCATGTACTGTCCGTGCATTGGTTTGCTGTGTCATTCCTCTGTTCTGTTTTTCATTCTCCTGTCTCTGTATATTTCTGGGTCCTCGTCTACTTTTATAAGTCCTCCTTCCCACGCACTCCTCAGCTACTCGTCTTCACTGGTTTTCAGATATTGCCCCAGTGCTCTGCTCTCGATGTTGACGCAGTCCTCTATGCTTTGTAGACCTCTCCCTCCTTCCTTTTTTGTTATGTATAGTCTGTCTGTATTTGCTGTTGGGTGTAGTGCTTTGTGAATTGTCATATGTTTCTTAGTTTTTCTGGTCTATGCTGAGAAGTTTAGCCTAGTCCACTCCACTACTCCCACACCGTATCTGATTACTGGTACTGCCCATGTGTTTATGGCTTTCATCGTGTTTCCGGCGTTGAGTTTTGACTTAAGTATCACCTTAAGTCTCTGCATATATTCTTTCCTGATCGTGTCCTTCATCTCTTGGTGTTGTATATCCTGTCTCATCTGTGTGTTTGATGCTACTCCCGTCAGGTAGCTTTATCCCTTCAGTCCTTGACACTTTGCCTTTTTGTATGTTGACCAAGACGCATTTTTCTGTTCCAAAGTCCATCCTGATGTCCCCAGATACAATCCTTACAGCCTGGATTAGGGTATCTATTTCCTTGATGCTCTTACTATACAGCTTGATGTCGTCCATGAACATCAGATGGTTAATTCTGTTGCCTCCTTTCTTGAGTTGGTAGCCAGCATCCATTTTCTGCAGTACTTTTGTCATGGGACTCATGGCTACTATGAAGAGTAGTGGGGACAGTGAGTCGCCTTGAAAGATCCCTCTCCTGATGTTAACCTCTGCTAGTCTTATCCCAGAGCTTGTAAGTACTGTATTCCAGTTGCGCATTGTATTTTTTAGGAAGCTGATGGTGTTTTCTTCTGCCCCATATATTTTCAGGCATTCTGTTAGCCACTTGTGCAGTATCCTGTCAAAGGCTTTCTTGTAATCAGTCCATGCCATGCTGAGGTTGGTTCTCCTTCTCTTACTATTCTTCATTACCATTTTGTCTATCAAGAGCTGGTGTTTTGTGCCCCTATACTTCCTTCTGCAGCATTTCTGTTGGTGGGGGATGGTGTTTGTATCCTATAGGTAGTTGTATAGCCTTTCACCTGTTAGTAACTTCCACATTATTATTATTATTATTATTATTATTATTATTATTATTATTATTATTATTATTATTATTCTTTAGCGCCACGATTCTTCCTGTATCTTCATAAGTTACAACAATTTAAACTGTAGACCTGTAAACGTAAGCTGACGGTTACTCGTCCTGTCAATTTGTCAATATAAATTGGACAGGGAGTTTGGTAGTCGTTCCGACTTCATAACTTTTTTTCTGGCCAACATGACGCCAGAGATGCTTTGAGATACCATTTTTTTTTATTTATTCTGTGATAACATTAAAGGCAAAATGTAAAATGTATACTTTTCCTGCAGCTCAAATAACAATACAAAAATGTTAATGCAGTCCTTGTGCCTGAGTGTATTTACTTTTTTTTCTTTCTTTTTCAATTCTTTATTATTTTTTACAAAGACGTCGCTCGACTTGTTTTCATACATAATTATGTTAATATTTTATCTTTTCTTGTATTAAATTCTTTTGTACTGGAATTATCCATGTCTCTGCAGTCATAGTGATTGTGTTTTCCGTTACGTTAGTAACCCCAGTTAAGTTTTCTCTGTTTTTTATTTACTTCTTATTTTTGCATCCCTGGGGCGCTGGAAACTTTATTTGGTGTCTCGTCGAATTCATAAACTTTCGGAGAAAAGCGCCAGTGCAATCGGGTAAGTTTTCTTTTAAAACTTTTAAAAACTGTGATGTTATTACAGCATTTTCTCACTTGTACTCCAGTTTCTTTCTTATACATAAAGGTTAGCAATTTTGGTGTCACGTACGCCCTGTGTTTGAAAATTTGTTAAATTCATTTGACCTCATATTAGTGCATTTTACACGAAAGTAACAAAAAAATAAATACCAATGGCGTGCTTAGGATCGAAAATAAAGAACCAGGTCGTCTAAAATCGGTCCGCTAGTTCTTGGAACGCAACATTAACGTCTTCCATACGGCCCAGAATTTGAGCTTAAGTTACTTTTAGTGTTATGCATTATTTGGTTTTCGGCTTGCAAATGTTCAAGGAAATATTTTTACATGTTATTCGAATCAAGAGACCTTTATATTTCTTTTTCACGTCAGGTCTTTCCAAGTTCTTGAGAATATACGTTACTGCAAGAAATAACAAGAAAGGGTATTCCGGTGTTTTGAGGCGCCCTGTGGGCGGGCGAGAATTTTTTTTTTTTTTTTTTTTTTGTGAATTGAGTTGTCAAATAGCATTTATGGAGCATACACTTGGACATTTTTTATTCACAAAAATGAGCCACAGATTTAGTTTATTATTATTATTATTATTATTATTATTATTATTATTATTATTATTATTATTGTTGTTATTATTATTATTATTATTATTATTATTATTATTATTATTATTATTATTATAATGATAATAATAATAATAATAATAATAATAATAATAATAATAATAATAATAATAATAATAAAATAGTTTAACCAGACCACTGAGCGGATAAACTGCTCTTATAGGGCTGGTCCGAAGGATTAGATTGAAATGGAGTACCAGGTCTAGGCCAATGGGACCAAATGATGAATGAAAATGAAATGAAAAAAAAAAAGCAAAAAGGCATATGCTTCTACACTGGAACACACGCACACCTTAAGTACACTTACTCACGTTTCCATCTTCACAATAAGAAAAAAAAATAACATAAATCAGAATAAGTTAAGATGTTTAGAATCCATATTTTTTATATCCATAAAAGGCCCGAAGGGTTTTTGTATTTTCATTAAATATATTTATATTTTATCAATTATATTACAGCTCCTTATGAATATTAATACTAGAACGATTCAAAATGTAGATTCCGACAAAATTTCACCGATCGATCTCTTTCAGAAACTTGCTAACCGTCGTTGGTTATATTTTGGACATTCACACAATACATGTTTAACTATTACTGTCACTTTGCATGCTAAGCATTCAGGAGCAGGGTTATGTGGGCTACTCATTAAGATGATGACAGATAGGTTACTGTCCCTAGGGAGAAGACTGAACTGCTTTATCGAGCTCTCTGAAGCTAAGCAATCAACTGAGGATGTCCCTGTCCCTGATACTTGTCACCCTGAACTTATTCTTACAAAATTTGCATTTCGCTCCAGGGATATTAAGAAAATTCTGGATAATCTTGATAGCTGGGGTGGAGAAGATCCTGATGGTTTCTTCCCTTTGTTTTAAAAAAAAAAAGTGTCTAGTGTGTTGTCTCCGAAGGTTGGTAGATTCTATAGATTTATAAATTATATAGATTGTCCAGTATGCCTATGATGCAACACTTGTGGGTGTAGTCAAGTCTCCACTTATGAGAAACGAAGCTGTCCCCAGCCTCAATCGGGACAAGGACTGGATCAATGAATGTTGTTGTCGGTGGGGCATGAGGCTGAGCTCCAGTAAAAGGAAAACACTCTTGATTAGCAGATCTCGTACTGATTTTCCGAATCTTACTTTTGAGAAACATCTAATGAAAGTTTCAGCAAATGCCGCACGAAAGTTAGGTATTGTTCGTAAGGCCTCATATATTTAAAACAGTGATAAAATCAGTGCAACCTGTTTTAGGTATTTGTGCTTCCTTTACTAGAATACTTTCAGTGTTTCAGAAGTATTTTAATAGAGATGTTTCACATTTACAATTTATCCCAGATCCCGTTGACGCGCCGACAGTAACGAGATTCGCTGAACAACAGTAGCAATATGCAGTAAATGTGCCTCGCTGTCGAACTTCTCAGTTCCAGAGGTCCTTTATTCCTCACACCATCGGACTGTGGAACAGCCTTCCAGAAGATATCATGAAATAGAAACTTCAAAAGTTCAAGCAAAGATGCAATGCATCACTACACTGATGCTAATCTCCTTGCATTTTAATATATTTTTATCTATTAATGAAATTTCTTTTTTTCTTTTTAATAAGTGAGATCTCTCCTTTCGGTAATTCCTTTTACTTTCTCTTACTTCTTCCTAATGAACGCCATATTCTTTGGAAACTTAAATTTCAAGTCAATGGCCCCTTTAGTGGGCTTGTTCCTTACGAATAGGTTTCATCTTCTGAATAATAATAATGTGTCAGACGAGTATGGCCTGTTCTGAGAAGTGTCAGAATTACTTGCGTATGTCGCTCTCTTTGGTATGGTGAACTCCATTTTCTAATACAAGGTTTTATTTGTTTTAATTTATTATTTTCAGGTTCTTCATTCCATACGTTTTGCCATTTATTTATGATACCTATTTTTCAATGTGTTACATAATCACTAATTTGGATATATAATTATGTTTGATCTTGTCATATGGGCTCTTCTTTGGCTGCTTTATCAGCCTCTTCACTATGTGGGCCGGGATCCAGCATATTTTTATATTTTCCTCATTAATATACAACTTATGGAATGATAACTTTATTCGTTGTACAATGTTACTTTTTCGTTCGTAGCTTTGAATGGCTTCTATAGCGCTTCTTGAGTTGCTAAAAATCACAAAGTTATTGAATCAAGTTTCTTTAATTATTTTTATGGTTGATGCTATTGCATACAACTCTGCTGTAAATACTGAGGCATTATCGGGTAGAGAGATCTGATACTTTTTGGGATACTGCAACTTATCCCACTACATATTGTGATGTAGATCCATTTTTGTATATTGCGTAATGTGCACCTTTTCGGATTATATGTTCTATTCTGTGCTGCCTATGGTGTTCTGGGGTAAATGAGTAATTTGTTGATGAACATTTTAAGTGTGTGCAAAATCTTCTTTTATTCATAGTTCAAGGAGGAGGTAATTTTATTATTAAAATTAACTGTATATTTCTATTCAGTGACTGAAACAATTTTCTAGAACTAACTGGGAAAGGTGGTGAATGATTGTTAATAAATACATCTCCTAATTCAAATTATTTTTTGATTGGTGAATTCTCAGGGCACTCTTCATCGTTACAAACTCCCTATGGAGAGACAGAGGTATTCACCACATTCAACTTGAAAAGATGAGGTTGGTGATGACCTAAAGGCTCCTGAACATGTTCTAAGGCCTTTGTTGTGAATCGGATCCAGCGTTTTCAGCGTAGCGACTGATGCTGAGCCATATATGTCGCTTTCATAATCAATAATAGACAGCACTGCTGCTTTATACAGTATAGTAAGGGTATGTCTGCCGGCTCCCCAAGTAGAATTCGATAGCTTTTTAAGTAGGATTTAATGCTCTCTCACATTTTGGCTTCATGTATGTTATGTTGGCTTTCCAATTCAAGTGGGTATCAAATACTAACCCCCAAAATTTTGCTCATTGGTCAATTGGTATACTATAGTTTCTGATTTTTAAATGTATTTCTTCACCATTTTTCCATTTTTTATTTTTATGAGATATGACTGCTTGAGTTTTACCAATGGAAAATTTAAAGCCCATTCATCTGTTTTTAGTATGGTTTTAATAATGATTCGTTCTGTAAGTTTTATACCAGATGCTGAATAATATATGGCATAATCGTCCATATACAGTTTACTTTTAATTCAATAGGTAGATGATTACTAATATCATTTACTGCTAAAGCAAACAGCGTGCCACTAAGGACGCTTCCTTGTGGAACATAATTTTTAAGTGGAAATGTACTTGACAATACGTTATCAAGTCTCACCTGAAAGTGCGATCTGTCAGAAACTTTTAAATAAACCTGGGATGGTGTTTTTATGTAGCGTTTTTAATATTGCATACCTCCATGTAGTATCGTATGCCTTTTCAGTGTCAAAAAAGACTGCTATAGTAACTTGTTTTCGTTCAAATCCTCTGCCTATGCGGGCTTCTAAGTTGTATAGAGAATCAGATGTAGATCTGTTACATTGTGACCCAAATTGAGTGGGGGTCAAAATTTTATTTCCCGAATGTGCCACGTTAGACGAGGATTTACCTGTAATTATTTACATTACTGGGATCCTTTCTCGTTTTGGGGATACGAATTATCATGGCATTGCGCCATTCATCAAGAAATAAATTTCGAATCCAGAAATTATTATAAAACTGTAATAAGTATGAATTTGCCAAAGGTGCTAAGTGGCAGATCATTTCAAAACTAACATTGTCACCTCCAGGAGCAGATTTATTACTGTTCGAAAGAGAATATTCCAACTCTTCCATATTAAATTTTCTATTACAATATGTTATCCTCTATAGTTTCAAAATTTGTTATTAATTCTATATTATTTTTCTTTGTGCGGAAGTGTTCATCCAAATTTTTATCACTACTTACATTTGCTAAGTTTCTCTTATTATATTACTTATTCCTTTCAGATCAAGTATTCGTTTTTCATCTTTGAATATGGCATGTCTAGGTAGTTTAACATGGGTACCATTTATTTGCCTGAATTTTTCCCATATCTTTAGTTTGGGAGTATTATTAGAGAGATCTGATACACATTTCCTCCATGAAATAATTCTTCCTCGAATTAATTCTTTTTTAAATTTTGCAGATATTTTTAGTTCAGAGGTTTTAATGTATCAATTGATAGCAGTAATACACTCATTTATTGTGGATTTACGTCTAATATCGGTAATGTTTTAATAGTTTTTTGAATTTTTTATTTAAATTATCTAGTCGTCTTCCTACTGAGTGTTTTATATATATTTATTAATTCTGTTAGCGTATCAGACCACCATGGAACTTTGTGTTTTGTTGGGTAAGATTTTTATTTTGGTATTGCTTTATAAGCAGCAGTTTTAACGAAATCAACAAGAAGTTTATTAGTTTCATTTTGGTCTTTTAAATATTCAAATGGTAGAATATTCTTAGTGAGCATCTATAAATATTACAGTGAGGGACATGCTTTCCAGGATTATTCTGTAATAAGGAAATTAATATTGGGAAATGATCACTGGTGTACGAGTCAACAAGTGTATTCCAATCTAATCTGTCTACTATACTTGAGGCACACAGAGTTACGTCAGCTGAGGAAAACGTTCAATGAGTTTTTTAATAATATGTGCTGATTTCGTTATCATTTATACAGCACATGTCATTTGAATCTATAAATTCTTCTATTTTACTTTCTCTCTGTTTGAGTTTGTACAGTTACAGTCCCATACTGGGTTGTAAGCATTAAAATCACCTACTGTTAATGTAGGTTTCTTGACATTGTTAAGTAATTCTTTAATTTTATCAGTGTCATAATTTTTATTAGGTTGATTGTATCAATTATAAATACATAATTATCTTTTTTATCCGGATTTTAATACCTGATATTTGCAAGTCAGCAATGTTTTCAGGTACTTTGTCGTAAACTAATTTATGTAAATATATGGCTGTACCTAAATTTCCTTCTCCCTCTCGTGATGTAGATGCTAATGTTGACACAGTTTTGTCGATATGTAGTAAACATGTCATCGTTGGATCATATTCTTTTAGTAATCGTTGTATTTCTCCTAGATGTAATCTGGTTTGCAGACCATTTATGTTCCATTGTGCAATATAGATATTGAAAATATTGTGTTACAGCCGTCGAGTTTTGCTTCCTTTTTTAGTTTTGTATTATCAACTTGGATTTTTTTCTAGTAATTTACTCACGACATTTATTTGCCTTACTTTATTATATTAAGTGTTCAATGCACATGCAATATTTTTCATGGATGCTCAAATCAGTGGTTTCCATTTTTCTATATTTCATAAAATTTCGGATAATGTTCGTTAAACCACCATTTATTATTTTTGTTGTTATTGCACAATTCAACGAAGCATTCATTATATCCACATGTGTTATCATGTATATTTCTTGTTTCATTTGCTCTTGTTGTACCAGTTATTGGTGATGGAGTAATCTCTTCTCCCTTGACATAATCATTCTTATCTATGTTATGATTTCCTTTCTACTTCTTCGGTCTTTTGGATGTCTGCTTCCATTTGTTTTACTATTATTTAAGGAGATAAAGGTATATTCAAAGCTTGCTTTTGTTTTTGTTCTTTTTTCGTGTCTTTTGTCTTTCGTTTAACTGATGTTTCTCCAGTAATAGTTGATGTTTTCGTTTAGGGTGGCGTTCCCTCCAAAGGTCTCGTTATATCTTTAATTTCCGGTCCATGACAACTTTCTTCTGCTACTTCTGCAGTAGCATCTTCTTGTGCTCCTGTTTGCGTTAACATTTCAAATGAATTTGATAAAATACTATCCATATCATTTGCACCTGTTTATTGATTCCTTACCATTTTAGTTTTTCTCTGTAGAGCATTCATTTCTTCTTGAGATTTACTTTTCTGTTCTCCGTTACTATGTGTTTTTGTTTCATTATTGGCTCTTGGTATTGAGGAATATGCATGTTTCTTAGCAGGATCTTGAATTCCTCTCACTTTCAACTCGAATTTGGTTTCTTTTATAGACATCCCAGTTCTTTCATGTGATATTTTCAACTCTGCATTGTATATATAATACATACATTCTTTGGTTACTGCACTTGCATTGTGTAGCATGTTCTTCAGATCTACAATACACGCACAAGGGTTCATTTCTACAATATTTCTTTGAATGCCCATATTTACTAAAATTTTGACAATGTAGTTGGTGTGGGACATATGGTCTTATTTCTCTGTTTTGGCCTCAAATCTTTATTTTTCGAGTTAGATCTTGACTTTCAAATTTTATTTTCGCGATTTTTAATTTGTTTATTTCTTTGTTTACTAGGCATAATATATACCTCACAGTGTTTGACTCTGGGATATCTCATTTTTTAAGAGAGTCCAACAGCATACTCTTTTCATTGGCTCGCCATTGTTTTCAGGGACCACAATAATACCCTGAATGCTATTCATAGTGTCATTTTTTTATGTTCACATTTATATCTGTTTTTATAGACTCGTTGTTGTGGCTTCTATGAGCCACTTCTTTTATCTGTCTAAATGACATTTCGGCCGTTAAATGTCTATTTAATCAATAATTTTCTAGTTTTAACTTAAGAGTTTTCCAGGGAGGTTTGATTTGATCGTCATAAAACAAATAACAAATTTCGCCCAGAATGGAGGTCCTTCTCACCAATTTGGCCCAACATGGGGAGGAGCAACATTGTCACCTACAATGGTAACTGCTCTGGGATCCTCACCTGGATATATACCATACCCTCTGTGCTTTAGGGGCTGTCCGTCTGTCTAGATCGGACCCAGCACTGAGGGCAAGGTTTGACAAAAGTTCGCCTCGCTCGATCACGTCAGGTACGCCCACCTCCACTCTAGCGGGCATGCCCGACGGCCACTTCCAGCTGTTTATATTTTCTCTCGCTTCTGAAGCAGTGTTACCACACAATCGCATCGTTCTGGCTTCATACTCGTTCGGTCAGTATAGTGGAACGCGTTATGGGAACAGTGTTTGCCCGTCGGGCAGTGGCCGCTAACGTGGACAGGGCTTAAGTTATAAGAGCAGTCTTTTCCAGATTTCAGCGCCATGCAAATGTCGTCAGTGCTGGAGGAAGAGGGAAGCGAAAAAGCTTAATGGAGGGAGGTGTAAAAGGAAGAAAGATTCCCAAATGTTTGCTTGAACCCACTGCAGAGACAGAAGGAATAAAAGTGCATTCAATCTCTTCAGTGGATCCCTAAGCCACACCTCGTCAAGGGATTGGGGTCAGGGGGACAAATTTCGTTTAATATCCAGTTTATCATACTTCGAGAGTAACCTGCACCCAAGAAGAGTAATGATTCGAACTGCCATGCCGCTTGGTTTTAGAAACAACGATGTACATTTCGTCTTAACAAACTAGCCATGTGCTACAAACTTACCAGTCGGCTACAAGGTGAAGGTGGGTTGATATCGATATTAGGTACAACTACATACATAAAACTGAATTTGAGCCATATGTAAAGCTGAGTTGAAAGAACTCATACCTTTCTGATGACTTATGGTTATAGTCACTGTACTGTATATTCATTGTTTCCCAGCCAGACGGTAGTTCGAATCTCACTGGTGACGGAGCGCTTATCACTTTTAATACCTCTTGGGTGAAAGTTTTTCCCGAGATAAAATGCACTGGATATTAAACAGAATTTGTGGTTTAATATCAATTTTTTACATATAAAAAATGTGCTGGTACCATTACGCTACAAATTATTGCCTTAATGTTTCAGACACATGGCATTTGGCAGTATTCGGTAAGTGGTATCTGGCAACTGTTTGCCAGGCGGCGCAGGCGCATTACGTGCCATGTTGACAGACTAATATCTTCTCAGTTGCTCGGTTGAGGGTTGCCCCGGAACTAGCACTAGGCTGGCCTAATCTTAAACCAACAAATGAAACACTTGCTAATGGATATCATGCAGGCAACCAGTATCCTGGTAGCTTAACTAAACAACATTACATTTAAAGGAAATTAGAATTATTATCATTCTTTCGTTACTACTATTTTTTTTAAGAATTGCGGTACTACATTTTTTCTTGTAACTCGGCCCACACCATTATTTTCCGTCTGAAAAGGGTTTTCTTTTAGCACACAAAATTTGTGAGCCTATATGTTTTGCGTATACAGTGGTAAAAGACAAAAGTATTCATTACTGTTTATTACGTTTCGTTCATCATAATAAAAATTTACAATATCAACCTATAAATGTTTTGCTAGGCCTATTGATCCTTGCCTGATTTGTGTATATCTAGGTATCCTATTATAAGCATTATGATTTTCATTAATAAGGATTAGTGTGCTATTAGAGTTTTTATAATCAATAATGTATTCTTTTACAGCTGTTACGCAGATATATGGCTGATCATTACAGCGCTGACTGGCCTCATAAAATTGTCCTCTTGGTCTAATTCTGAGCCTGTATGCTTGAGGACTAAATTATTCACATCTTGAGAGAAAAATGTTTTATACTCTTCATGGTCAGGTAAAAGAGGAAAACAAAAATAATGTATTTCCATATATAATTTGCATTAAGAATAGTTAGTAGATAATATTGACAGTGAGTAAAAAGTCGAGTTGATACAGTGTATAACATTAAAAAAAATTCATTCGGCAGAAAAAAGAAATTAACCAGTTAAACCAATATAAATAGAGAACATCAAACGAGTAAAAACTATTTCTTAGGCGCAATGAAGATTTCTGTACAGCGTATAATGCTGTATGAAACTCTCAACCACGGCCCATGAAACTCTCAGCCTGGGACCATGAAACTTTCAGCCACGGCCCTGTGGTGGCCTGTGCTATTGGCACCTATATAGGTGCCAGATGCACTATCATGGCTAACTTTAACCTTAAAATTAAAAAATACTGAGGCTAGAGGGCTGCAATTTGGTATGTTTGATGATTGGAGGGGGGATGATCCATATACCAATTTGCAGCCCTCTAGCCTCAGCATTTTTTAAGATCTGACGGCAGACAGAAAAAGTGCAGACAGGCTATCAAATAGCCATCTCAATAGTCTTCTTTTACAGAAAACGAAAAATAAGTTAACAGATTCTTTTGGACATAATTAAAGAAAAGCAACAGTAAGTTATGTTTCTTCCATGTGTTCAGCAACTTGAGCCAGTTTCAGTTCATGGGGGCTGTTCACATTCTGATATTCAGTGTGACCCCAAATGCACCGAGAGCTCCAGTCACGTAATAACCTATGTGATTCACATTCAAGTGTAAACCACTTATCTGTAAAAAAAACAAAAAAAGCAATATTGCCAATTTCCGTATTTGATATGTCTGACTTCTTCATATTAACAAAAGTATTCTGTGTTAATTCGACTTTCTTTATGGCATTAAAAAGAAAATTGGCACATGTAAGATTTATGAGTTATCGTGCATCAACAACAACCTCCTCAAAATTTGATGTTCCAGGCGTGCCAACCGAACCTCACACTTCAATGCATTTCACCACCCTTCTGTCAAGGAAATTGTATTTAATTTAGGTAAGGAAGCTATAAATTATGATATTTTTTATAATTGTATCTTATTTGCTAGCTCAAAATAATGTCCTTTCTTTTAACAGAAAGATCATTAAACAGATGATAATCTGATAACATTAGATATAACAAACTCCAATTACGTATTATTTGCATGAAATAACAGCTCTTGATACAGACGATATTCTGTTAACATGGTTGGTAGGACTGTTCATATCTAAACATAATGAAATATTTCATAATGATTCGGTCAAAATACTTAACGAGTAAAAAATGCTCCGAAGTTTTTTCAGTGCAATGGAGTTTCCTGAACATCATATAATCAAGGCCACCAAAAATAGTTCTATCTTTAGGTTGTCTCGGTATAATGCTGTTTAAGCCGCGGCCCATAAAAATTTAACCACCGCTTGGTGGTGGCCTAGCCTATATCGTTGCCAGACGCACGATTATGGCTAAATTTAACCTTAAATGAAATAAAAACTACTGAGGATAGAGGGCTGTGGTCTGGTATGTTTGATGACTGGAGGGTGGATGATCAACTTATCAATTTGCAGCCCTCTAGACTCAGTAGTTTTTAATATCTGAGGGCGGACAGAAAAAGTGTGGACAGAAAAAAGTGCAGACGGACAGACAAAGCTGGCACAATAGTTTTCTTTTCAGAAAACTAAAAACCTGCATAAAACAAGGTTTTTCCTAGCAGTTTTATTTTTACTTGCGATAATTGATTTCAGTTTTCGTATTATAAAAATATCTTCTCAAACTAATTATTATATGGAAAACAGAAAAAGAAAAACAATCTGAATGATATATTTCGTAAAGTGATGCAATAAATAATTGCATAATTGTACATTTGATGATGATATATATATATATATATATATATATATATATATATATATATATATATATATACATACATATATACATATATATAATTTATATGTGTGTGCACTGGCGCACTTTTGTATTTGTGTGCATTCTTGCGATATACAAACTCTTGCAATGTATAGCAATCTTGATGGTGGAGGGCGTTTGTTAATTCAGCATCTTTCATACAGTCGTTTTTACATACAGCAGTGTCAGCAACATGTGTAGCAAGCGGATATTTCCGTCTCTGTTCTGGATCGAAGCTTCTAGAACCTTTTGTCCGGTTTTAATCGGATTTCTAAGTGTGTCAACAGAAGTGTGTATTAGTTTGTGTATTGTGAAAATCGCTAGATGCCAAGGGCTCTTGTGAAAGGTTACACATTCGTTTGTGAAGACCTAACAAGAGAGACGTGTGGGAACACTTGGGAATCGGAACTCCCTTTTTGCTGAAAGGGTAAGTGAACTTAGAAAAAGACTAACTTTTCTCAATGTTTAATTTCTGGTGTTTTATTCCCAGTGTTTATGTCTTTGTTGCTTGCTGCATGAGTTCTGATTTTAATGTCTCCCCCACGGATGTTTCATTGGGAAGCCATAAAATAGCCATGGCATATAGCTATTTAAGTGAACTGATGACATTTGACTTATAACATGTTTGGGAGAGACTTTGAAATAGGATGTGGTGTTCAGTGACTGCTATTGGGGAATGGGGATTAACCCCACACTTGTTACCATTTATGACTGAGTGGCACTTTTGGGAAAGGGGTTCAATTATTTGCTTTTATCATATCTTCATTAATCTGTCTTATGTTGGGTTTGCAAAATAAACTTTGTTTTTGTGAGCTAGGATTTGATTTACATTCCTTAGAAATAGGAACAGGGTTGAGAGGGAGAGAGAGAGAGAGAGAAGAAGAGACGAGATGCTTGGGAGGAAGGGTGCCAGGCCTAATAAGAGAGAGAGAGAGAGAGAGAGAGAGAGAGAGAGAGAGAGAGAGAGAGAGAGAGAGAGAGAGAGGAGAGTTTCCCCAAGGCCATCGCTATCAAAACACTGGCAATGCTTCGAAGGTAAGTGTTCCCCGTCCTAGATGTCTGAGTAGGGATTATTATATATATATATATATATATATATATATATATATATATATATATATATATATATATATATATATATATATATATATAGTGAGTGTGTGTGCTTGAATGCACGTATATCAAGTTGCATGTACTGTATATATGTAAAGTACAGTATATGCAAGAACATATGGAAGAACAATAAAGAAAGAAAAAATATTCAGGTTATTTCTTTATAGACAGTTAACGAGCTCTTAGCTTTCTTGTCATTTGGACCATATAAACAGACTAAATACAGTTCTTAAAATGTGTATATTGTATAAATCTTTGATATAATGGGTCTGGTGTGTAGATTCAAAGGTTAATATTCATATTCAGTTTCACTTATGTTTTATTCCAGCATGTTTGAGAGGATGATTGTTTAGTCTAGCATGAACAAATTACAGTTGTAAGGTTCATATCCTGTAAATGTTTTGTATACTGTTACAGTCTCCGGTTCAGCAAACTTCCATTTTATTTTATAAAGAATTAGCAACACTAATCACATTGGATTTGATATATAGGTTGTTTGGCATTTTCAGTGGAGTAATTTAGGGTGTCTTTTTCTTGTCACTGTTAAAAAGGCCGCATTAAGACTAACGTTTTAGAGCTATTATGAAATATATCGAACAAATTATTTCATAGCAGTAGAAGTGCATTTTCAGTGAATCATCTTATACTTGTATTCCTAACTATAACTGTTTCATCTTCCGTGTATTCAGGACCTCACACACACACATAATGCTCTTGAAATATTCATAATACAGTTGTGAATATTGATTACATTTTTTAACTATAGCCAGAATGAAAATGCACATGTGCGGGGAAATATTGGTAGATACCTGAAGCTTGCAGGGCTGGTACATTAGTGGCCTTATATCAAAGCATTTAGGAAAAAATGTGAGGCCTTTTTACGGATGAAAATACAGACAGTTAAGAAAAAATCCAGAGATACTGCTCATTGAAATCTGATTGAAAATGTATATAGGAATTTTTTAAGAAAGGTTTTTTTTTGCGATGTTGCCAGCCTGTAGGTATTTGGGATCCATTGGTTGAAACTATTTCATATTCAAATATTAAGAATAAGTTGACTAAAACTATGCATAAGTAATAAACATACTTATAATTGTCTTCCAGTTACTTGTTTGTTTTGCTCTCATATTTCGTTGACCAGTGGGAAATTTTGTTGCAGTTTCTAGCATTATGTCGAATTCTTAAATGCTCGCATTTTCTTAATAACAGTATTTAAAAACTCGTCGTCACCTTATGAGAAACCGAAATGTATTTTGTAAAAACAAGAAAATATGAACTAGGTAATATTAGCTAAAAGTTATCTACTAAAAGAGATAGTTTTAAACTAGACGATCAAGATATTCAAGATACGCAGCTAAGAAGGAAAAGGGAAAAGGTATATTTTAAAAGTTGCATATATGAATCTGGTGAGGAAACGTGTTTCTCTTCTCAGCGTAATCCTCAAATCGGGGTCGCTGTTTTTATTGATTCCTTTCCAGCGGCTTATTTCATAATTGGTTCGATAGAGAACACTCATAAACTAAATAGTGTAAAATAAGTTTGTCAAATTTTGTATACCGACAAACTGAAAAACTGAATTTCCGGTATTGTTCATTGGTTGTACATTTAAATAGTTTTTGGATAAGCGGAGACATATATGGAAGTTAAGGTCAGTTCCAAAAAGATATATCTAATGATTAAGGAACAAATAATTTTTTTATCTAGTGATTGGCTCATTAGGGATGTTCATAAATAAGATACTGTAATATAAATTAAAATTCCTCACCGTAAATTGCCGCCCGTTGCTTTTTGGAAATGGAAATCGACAAATATTGAGGAAGTATTTACTAAAGAGAATTGAGAGGGAGTCTTTAATGGATCTTTTTTTATTAATGTGTAAGAAATATCAAATATCGTGTTCCTGGTTGCTGGCATCATTTTAATGCAGTTTTGTTATATGATCATTTCTTTTGTATATCACATTTTGAGAAGGCACTTTGAAATGGGCACCAGTTTTATTTTATTAGTTTGTTTCCCTATAACTCATTTTGGGATTTGTGTGTTATATTATACTTACTTTAATCCGTTAACCCGTCTCCCTATCTTTTGATGGCCACCGAGAGGATATCTTTGGAACTGCGACATTGACTACCCCATTACAGATCCGCGTTCCTTTCACCCCTCCCCATGCCAAATTACCTCAATTTGTAACTTTTGAGATGGCCATTTTGTCTCCCGGATGACTCCTTAACAAAGGTCTAGAGTTTGGAGGCCATCGGGAGAAAAGGGGAAATAAAACGATAGGTAGAGTCGATGGAAAAGGAGAATCTGCAGCGGCAAAAAGTTATCGATGAAGAGGAGGGAAATGAAGTGGAAGGGTCTATAAACGTCAAGGTTTGGCTCCACATGATGCCACAGTGATGTAAGTTCTCCATTTCAGAGGCAGTTATTAGTAAATATCTTAATATACAAAGATTAAAATGCAGTGGTTCCTCTGTACCAAAGCAGTAACATTTTGAGCAAGGTCAGCTCGTATGCTTTTTGCGGATCTGAATTGCGAAAGTTTTAATTTTCTTATCTAGCATATTATGAAATAGCTAGATATCGACTGGTATAAATAGAAATGTAAGTCGAAAGGAGCTATTCCATGAAATATTCCGAAATTAATCAGCTTGAAGAACTTCTTCGAAAAATGGTATTGCAGACAAACTCCATATTTTAGCTTGCTGCAAATACTGAACATTAATGATATATAATTTTTCAACGTTCAGTTTAGTTTTACTGATTTTCGCTTGTTATTACACGTATAATATATATATATATATATATATATATATATATATATATATATATATATATATATATATATATATATATATATATATATATATATATATATATATATATACATATATACATATATATATATATATATATATATATATATATATATATATATATATATATATATATACGTATAATATATATATATATATATATATATATATATATATATATATATATTATACGTTATATATATATATATATATATATATATATATATATATATATATATATATATATATATATATATATATATATATATATATATATATATATATATATATATATATATATATATATATATGCATATGTATATACATATATATGTATATATGTCTGTGTGTGTGTCTGTTTGTATGTCTATTTGTATGTATGTATGTATCTATCTGTTTATCTACCTATATTGTCACGATCACGCAGCAGTCCAAGGGAAGGGATGGCTCTGATTATGATCTAGATAACTGCGACTGACTTACAAGGGAGCTGCGATCCGGTGAACAGAAAAATGCAATAGTGAATATACTCAAATTATCATAAGGTTAAGGGTTTAAGGCAAACTTTAGAATATCCACTTAAAATGTGTCATTCACTAAATAAGCAGAAGAGAAATATTTCCAATCACACTACCATAGTCCACGGACAAGACGTGAAGGCGATCAGAGCCTGGTTCCCATAGCAGGGTGTCAATGGAAGCTGTGTCGAGTACTGTCCCCCACCATAGAGGGAGTGGTTAAAGCAAAGGGCGCTGGCGATCTACAGGAACATCAGCGAGCAGAGGGTAAGGCATTAAGGTAGTACCACCACCAGAATGACAGCAGCAGAGGGAAGTCTAGGGGGGAGACTCAGTCAGAGCCCCTAGACAGGGAAACTTCTCGGCAGAAGGACGCTGTAAGATATGTTACAGTCAACACGCGTAATCAGTCATTACGCGTAATGACTGAAATTTCAGTCATCACGCGTAATGCACTTAGGGACATTTGATCCCCCCAGAAGCTAGTACTAAACACGGCGAAATACATTTGACCCCCAGGGACTAGTACTAAACCCGGCAAAACAGTGTAGGTGACTCACTGTTTTGCCGTGTTTAGTACTAGCTCCTGGGGGGATCAAATGTCCCCTAAGTGCATTACACGTGATGACTGAAATTTCAGTCATTACGCGTAATGACTGATTACGCATGTTGACTGTAACAGATACACTAGCAAACAGGGTCCATCCCGTTGGAGCTTGTATTCATATGGCAAACGATGCCGACAGTGGTCGTGTTGATAGTTTCTTCTTAATTGGTTCATCTGTTACCCTCGGCTTGGGTACGCTGCAAAATCTTGCCAGGTACCTGGAAAGGCCGTCGAAGTTTGGCCAATAAAAGGTTCGAGGACAGAAGGGTACAATGCGAAGATACTTAGCAAGGAGGAGTGAGGATGAGTAGTAGGAGTCGCAGTTGTGTCAGGTCAAGATGGTGACCCTTAATGGCATGACGGGTAAAAGCAGGGAGGAGAAGGTTCTCAGGAAGATCTCATGATGACTGGGGACTGTTTAACAGTAGGCTAACTCTCAAAGGGTCTGCGCAAATGTGCAATGGGCTACTGATTTTTCCCGCAAGCAATGATTAATACAGTCAATTCAGGGATGATAATGATTGTGGGTACGGTCATAAAATTATTTTCTTATTTGACCCCTGTTCATCATTATGGGAGGGCAAGGCAAGGGAGAAATGTCAAGGGGACTTTGGCAAAAGATTCATTACTGCTTTTAATTTATACATTGTGACATCAAAATTATCAAGAATTATCAAGACGGGAAGAGCGAAGTACAAACAATTAAAAGGACATTTGTAACTATATATATATATATATATATATATATATATATATATATATATATATATATATATATATATATTTATATATCTATCTATCTATCTATCTATATAAATATATGTGTGTGTATAAGCGTATATATAAGTGCATAAATAGGTATTTAATCCTTCTAATATGTGATTTATATATGTATCTGTACCACAGGGAAAATGAAGCATTGGGTCTAAACACTGATCAGGTTCATCTTTGTATTCAAGACATCTTTCAGAGGACTGATATATAGTGGTAGGAATTTACATTATGTATGCTAGAAGAATATTATAAAAGGGGGACCATCCAGATGGATGGAAACCAGATATTCATACCTGACAGGTGGGATGAAGGGGTGAAGGGTAACCTTGTTAGCACGGGAGGTCAATGTTTTATTTACAAATTTGTTTTTTCTAGGAGGGTGGCCTTACACTTTTTGCCTTCGTCTTATGCCAACTACCTTACGTAAAATGTTTATATTTTATGTATACGTCTTCAGAAATCAATGGATCAAGTCAGTAGATGTCTTGACTGATATTCAGTTCTTACAAATTTGGAGTCTATAATGTTTCTCTCCAGTATTTTATTGGAATAAACTATCTTTCTTGCCCCTGTCCAGTTGATTGTAAGAATGTTTTCACAAAAGTAAGAAAATTGCAGGGTTCACCTTTGCATATCCCATATAATTTTCATGCTATTCTCTTCTCTTTTCCAGTTATTTCCCAGATGAGCCAATTTATAAATTGTCACATGGGAGAGTTCTTTATAAGTGCTAGTTTTATTGTATGTTTGGCAACTTATGGAGAACGACAGGCGTCATTCATCAAAATCATCTAGGAACTGTGCTCTGCCGTGGGCTGGCTCCTGCCACATTATTGAATAAGCAAGATTAAGAAATGCTCTCGCTGCTTGGGTATATCGCGACACTAAGAACGTACCGGTTAATAAAGGTTAAAGGTAAATGAGGAATGGGAAATTGAAACTGTAAAGTAATTGTAAAGAGAGAAAAATTAGAAAATAAAAGCGAGGCATATAAACTTTTTACCTGTTTGAGAATCATGGCACAAAGGAGTAGGGAAAAAGAGCGTGAAAGTGGGTAATGTGTATCTTCAGTCAGGAATAGCAGATGGCATTTGTACAAGAGGAAGCATCATCTTAACGCTAGATGCGGAGAAGGCACTGACTAAAGGATAGCAGGGAGGTGCAAATTACTGCATCCAAGATTTAAATCAGACCATTGCACTAAGAGTAATATAATATTAATGATAACTGGGTTCTTATATTAATGAGTTATTCACATCAATATCACCATCAATCTGAGCTACTAATACATGTTGTGCTTTAGTCTGGTCCAAAAACAATTAGCTTTGATTCATTGACGTTCAGTTTCATATTTTAAATAGTGCTGATACTGGTGTTGCTATCTCACCAGCTTTGAAAGGTTTTGAAATGTCATGTGATTTAAAACCTTAAGGCCATGCATACATTGTGTGTATGTATATATATATATATATATATATATATATATACAGTACATATACATATATATGTGTGTATGTGTGTGTTTGTGTGTAAAAGAACATTAAAGAGTTACACCGGTTACTGTATCTGCAAATTCGTGATAGATTGGTGCTGAGAGCGATGACGCTATATCTCGCCCGAATGGATTGAAAACTTTTTTGCTATGGTCATCGGAGCGAGAAATGAGATCTGCAAAACCTGTTATAAAATCCACGAAGTATTATTGCTTTGAAGAAAATTATATAACAGAGGAAGAAAAGAAGAAAGTTTAAGAGAAAGGTAAAGAAATATTTTCAAGCAACTAGAGGTACTTAAAGCAGTGAAAATTATAGGATGATAAAAACTGAAACGCGAATGCCTAAAATACTGTAATTGATATTTTCAATTTTATTGTAGCTTTCCAAAATTTTCAGAGATTAGTCCTTCTAATTCCAGGGTTTGAAAATCAAACCCTTTAAAGGATAAGAAAAAAATTTTTAAAAATCTATAGAAATAAAGCAGGACGATGAAGTGGATGTAGGGTGGCAATAGGGTGACCACATCCTATTTTCCAGGAAGGCAGATGCCACCTGAAAAGGAAGTGGAAAAAAATCCCGTATAAGAGAACTTGTGGAGGAGACGGAAAGTGGAGAGAAGTCCATTAAGCTTATACTGTGCATCTCATGCCACAGCTTGGCGACGTTACATTAGGGCAGAAGGAACATCCAGTGATTAAAAAAATATTCAGAACGCTATGAAACATATATATGAGTCATGGTTTACAAAGATAAATGTCTTCTTAGTAACAGCGAAAATTAAACTAATGACTAAATTCATCTTACAGAGATTTCTTTTTTCATATTAGTCGGTCATTTGCTTTATGTCAAGATACACTGTCTTGCCCTGTTGTGGTGATCTTTTAGCCAGTTCTTGTTCAGGATTAATTTGCTGTTATGGGTTTGATCCTCAACGTGTTCTCTCAGAAATTATCCACTGGGAGGGGCCACTTCGTTCCTGTTTGAGTTCACTGAGCGATTTCTTGGCTCTGATCCCGATTTGGCAGCCTGTTCAACGTTGGCTTCAGGCGATTTTAGCAACCAGGATATGTTAGCTTTAGATGATTTTACAGACCCTAGGGGACAGTGTCTTAGAGGTGCAGTACTCTGCTCACATTGACTAGGGCTGTGTATTGTTCCTGGCCTACTGTCCCAAGTCCACTCAACTGTAAATGGATGTCAACATTGTTGAGGTTACTGAAAGATGATGGGCTGGCAACCTCACCTGGTAAGAATTTCCGTGAAAACTAGAAGTCCCTATCTTTTGATTCCATATATATATATATATATATATATATATATATATATATATATATATATATATATATATACACATATATACACCTTACAGTTTTTTCTCGTGGAGGGAATGAAGTGTCACTAGGAGGAAGTTTTGCCGCCAAAGAGTTACAGCATGCAAAGTATGAAAGAGACATAACGGAATGATGAGAGAGCTGTAAGGATTGATATAAATTAAAGTTTATTTAGAAGTTTTTGATGTGCAGAGCTAAGCCTGAAAACGATAGTTTTATTCGGATGGTCTAACTAGTATGGTGGTAATTGAATATTTGTTGTCTTACCAGGATGTATAAATTTGTCGAATTGAGGGAATGTAGCAGGCAAAATGTGACAAAGGTTATTCATAAAATTGCAGTTCTTACTGAGGATGTGCGTGACAGGATTTTAATTGAGAAAGCAAGACTTATCAGTAGAGCTGACAAAGATGAAAAGTTTGAGGACAGACAGCGAACATGTGAGATTCATTCATATAGTACTGGGGAGGTATGTTAAACGTTAGAGAGTCAAAATAACTTTTGTTACAGGTGGGATACAAATGGGAGTCAAGTATATAGATGGGCGAGAAACTCGTGCAATTTGGCCAAACACAGTGAGTTATATTCACATGGCTTTTTTTTAATATTCTCATGGGTGTAGTGATGAGAAATGTCAGGGAAGGAGAGGTTAAACCCTAATAATTCACTTAAGTCTGTCACACACCTTTATTGGTTAGATTTTATTGAAAATGCCCTAGACTTTAAAGACCTTCTACATACAGTTAGAATATGTTTTTTAATAAACTTATGTTGCAGAAACGTTTTATTATACAAAGTTTTGTCTTGTCTCAGTTATCGTGCATTGCTTAATATTAGATAAATAAATACATTATTACGTAAAACATTCAACACAGCATACTGCATCATGTGAAACAACGTGCTGTGTAATACACCCTATAGATTAATAAG
>NC_089772.1:2272758-2280258 GCF_040412425.1 Macrobrachium rosenbergii | reverse complement strand
CTTGCATTGGGCTTGATTATTTCATTACATGTTGCAGCACATTACTGTAATATCCTTTAATAAAATGTGGAAAACTTGAAACACGAAAATGAAAGTTAAAGATGAAGGAAAGAGAACTGGGAGTGATTGTCACCTTCAGACTTACCGCTGGAATAGATAATGCAGTGATCAATTGCATCAAAAGTCCTTGGTCCGTTGGGATGGTAATTCTCCCAAATTCGAGACTGAGACAAAGGTTAAGTGGTCTGCTCGAAATGCATCTGGTTTGGTTGGGCGTTACTGTGTCTGATCTTTGAAGCTTGGGGGAGCTTGGGTCACCACTGGTCTCGGCTCCTCCCACAAGCCAACTTGGTGTGGGTACAGGTATTGTCTGTAGAATGATAAAAAACTCGCCAGTACAAAGGTCATAGAAAATTGAGCTTAAGGTACAATCTAGCTAAGGGTGGTCCTAGCAAAACCTATCCCGTCTGATATGTCTCTAAACTAAAATTCCTATCCCTTTTGATGGTTGGGCTTTGGTCACAACAACTGCTCACTTGCTTCCCTACCTGCTATGCCCTTTTAATTTAACAAAGAGAGAGCTTATTTTTATATTTCGATTAAATTAAGGAAGGGAGGTCGAATGGCTATTACAAATATTTACAATAGTTCACCCCCTTAAAAAGGCCTTCACTCCCTTTGAGGCGTGAAGGTCTGTACTAAGTAAGCTGTTCTCCTCGATTACTTTACCCTTTTCCCCAGAACAGATTTTGCACTCTTCAGTGCAACTAGCTAAGGATCTACCTGACTCTAGAATGGGATGTGAGCTCTGATCACTTATTTCTACAGACTCTTAACACTATTTAAAGGTGCTTACGGATATTTACGTGCTACCTCTGATGATCGTGATATTCAGTCCTAGCCAATTGATACATGCAGTTGTGCTTTCATGACATAACCTATTGGAACACTGCCATAGCGCCAACGTAAAGGACACTGAATTAGCTAAGTTACAATATTCTTGCAAGTATACAATGTCTTACACTAGAATTTGCAACCACAGTAAACAAAGATATAATCCGTGTTCTTTAAATGAATTTTCTTTATATGGAAAATGCTTGCCTCAGCTGAGGTATTATGCCATGCATGTCATGAGCTCAGTGGCTCTGTTCACAATAGTTACGATTACTGGCTTCACAAGATATACTTCTGTGGTTACTGCTGCTCATTGCAAGGTTTAAATGACAAGGTAACTATACTACTTACTCAATCTGGTCTAGGATGTTACTAAGACAGAGATCACAATGGCTACCTCCTCTGGTCAGGAGCCAGGATCACTCTGATATGGAAAGGGCACTGTGCCAAGAGGACATGAGTGCCAGGATGAGCTCGTGGCTCTTGCAACTACTTGGCTTTCTTCTGCTCCTTGTTCTTCTTCTTCAGGTTCCTCCAAGGCCTATCTATGTCAGTCCTAGGAGGTGATGAGGGCACCGACTCTGGGGAAAGGCCAGAAGGGCTAGCAGGCGAGAAGTCAAGGGTAACCTCAACAGCTACAGGAGAGCTCCCTACTCTGGCTGCTGTGACAACCGGAGCAAGAGTGGTCTCAACCCCTGTGTCTGGGGAGGCCAGTTCCTGGTCTCCTAGAGAAGGTGTAGCAGTTTGATCGACCAGGGGCTCATCCTCTGGGGATGGATTTGGTGAGGAAGAAGTGTTGAGTGCCGAAGGCTCACAGGTTGATAAGATTAGCGCTGTGACAGGTCCTGGATCTCCTGGAGGAGGATCGTCTCATGATCTGGATCTGGCACAGGGTCCAATTCTTGTTGTGGCTCAACATCTGAGATGGACAGAGCGTGGCACTGCTCAGAGCTCGCAAGTGGCACTGGCAGAGATTGATGGTCAGGCATGCCTGACGAGGGATCTGAAGGTGCAATACCTTGTGAATGGCTTGAGTTGGACTGAGACAGAGATTCCTGTCCCAGCTGGAGGTCAGAGCTCTTGGAGAGTCTTGATTTGGGGCATCCGCTGGGTGTTGCTTATTTGGGCAGCCCTCCCAATTAGTGGAGTGGCCTGTCACCTTGCACGCTCTGCAGCAGTACTGCTTCCCTTGAGTGTCCTTTCGTGGAGAGGGATGACCTCGTTGCTGGCTGTCCTTTCGTGGAGAGGGAGGACTAAGCCTGGAATTGCTTTGCGTGTGCCCCTTCCTCTGACCACCTCAGCTGGCAGAAGGTGGTTCTTCTTCTTTTGGTGGCATGCCAGTCAAAGTGGCTTTGTTTTGATTTGGTGATCCTACAGTCGGGGCCTCCACAGAGGAGGTAGTGTGGCTGTGAAGTGACCCAACAGGAAATCCACTCCAGGCCTGATTCCACTCACCATGCCAAGGCGGTGAGGTAGCGTGCCCCAAGGTGTTGTGACCTGGAGCTTGACTGTGGGAATGGTTTTGTGTAGCCCTCTACCCATTTTATCTATCACCAAGTTTTCTCATCAACTGTGGCACTGGCTGCTAGAGCCATTAAGGGGTGCCACTGAGATGAACTGGTTGTCCAGCCTCTCAGAGTGAAGTATCTTCTGCGACCCAGCCGCGGAGAATGAGGTGCTTATTAAGTTGACGAACTTGATGGCTGGGACATGATTTGGTCAGGCTGGATGTCCAGCACTATAGTGGATGGCAGCACCACAGGATCGGCAAGAGCCCTGTGTGGGGGCTCGGTTACCTGCAGTGACTGTTGGTGGAAAGGGTTGAGTGGAAGTAGAGGGAGAGGAGTTCTGGTTATTGGTAGTAGGCTGCTTATTGTTGCCCAACTTGTAGCGGCAATCAGATTCAGTGTGCCCCACCTTTTTACAGTGGGTGCATGTAGGCTTGCTAGGCAGTCCATTCTTCAGGTGAGTCGAGCCTGAGAAATACCCGGGTGGCACTACGCACCGCTGAGATGTGCTGTGGGACTGGTTGTAGATTTCCCAGGAATTGGCCATACAGCAGTGTGGTGGGCTGCTTGTCATTGAGGTTTGAGATACACAGCAAGGGGCCCAGGCACACATTGGAGAAGATCCTCCAGCATGGTCCGATTGAATAGGTCCTCGAATGTAGTGCACGACAGGGAGTCGAACCAGCAGGTACCAGACTGGTCTTGTGACAGGCCCATTCAGTTCAGGACCAGCTGACTTGCTTGACAAGACCTTGGAACTGCTGTCTCCATTTCTCCAGGGTTATTTCGTAGGCTTTCGTTATGACCCTCTGAACTTCTGCCATGTCGCCTCTTTGACTCTTCTCCAGTGAGAAGAGGGCTGCCTTAGCTTTACTTTCCATGTGCTTGGCAAGCACTAAGGTCTTCTTAGTCTCAGTGGTGTTGGAGTTGTCAAAAAGAGTCTCTATTTCCTCCAACCATGCTTCTGGTTCTTCCTCAGTCTACTTGGCGACTAGGGAAATAAAGCTTGAGATTGGAGCATTTGGTGCAGCAGGTGTGGGGTTGGAGGCTTGTTGGATAGCCATAGCTTCAGCACTTTCCTTTCTTGCCTTCTCCAGCTCAAGCTCCTTTTCTTTATGGGCTACTTCTTGCTGTCTTCCCTTCTCTTCTCTTGCATCTTCCAGCTGCCTCTGTTCTTCAGCATGCCTCCTCTGTTCTGCTTCATACTTACTCTGTTCCTCTTTTTCCTTCCACTGTTCTGCTCTTTCTTCCCTCTCTTGCTTGGCCAAGTCATCCAGCTGTTCCTTGACCCACTTGGCGAGTTTGTGTCCCATGAGACTTGCCTCCTTCCCCAGATCCATGAAGGTTCTATAATGTTCTGTCACCATGGTTCTGGTAGGTAAGGGTGGTTACTTGGGACGACTGGACGTACTTCGGAATTGCGGAAGTGTCCCTCAGATTTGGGTGATACTTCACTTGTGTGACACCCTTTTAATAAGGTGGCACTGTGGTTGAGTGTGCTGTGCAAAGGTCACACTTGTGGCACTCTGTATCTCTAGGTACAGGTGCAGCTTGTGCAGTCACAGAGGACTTTTTGTCTTTAGTGGCACTATGGTGCCAGTGCATTCCTAGGAATCAACACTCTCTGGGAGCACAACTAGTTGTACTAAGTGGAGAATGCACTATTCCCAAGCAGAGTGTACTAATAAGTAGGAGAAAAAAGGAAAGGTAAGAAGAAACAGATAGGTAAGTGCTTCAGTTTGTGACAGTGCCTTAGATTAGTGGCACTGTGTAAAAGAAAAATCAGTTGTGGTTGCCTTGGCCCTCGTGGGTGACTAGTTCCTAGGACCAGCTGTGCTACTTCCTTTCATGCAGGACGAGAAAGGCTTTTATGCTTAAGTTTGGATAAAAGACCCCACTCGTGGCAGACAGTTTTCAATAACTGTGGTTAAGCTTAACTTATCTTCATCTATGTGTGGGACAGAGGTGTTTCTTTTTATTTGTTTTAAGTAATTATTCCTATGTCGGCCCGTTCTTTCAGTGAAGAGAGAGAGAGAGAGAGAGAAGAGAAAAGAAAAGTATCCAGCGAGCGAAGTTCTCGCTGCCTGAGTAAATAAGGAAAATTGTAAATGCACACTAGCAGGTTTCTTTTCTTGAAATACTTCTTACTTTGGCTATGTTAGGTAATGGGTTGTCTTGCCAATATTAGCGTGTCCTATTACCATTCTCTTCTTAATTCTTGGTAATATTCCTTCATTCTTAGGATGGTATGTATGGTTAAATTATGAGTTTCATTTTTTTTATATAATTCCCTGCAAAAGTGTATATTTTTGTAGGAACTTTTGTTACATTTCCTAAATAAATTCCCTGTTGCATCAAATCCTATACCTAGTTTTCCCTTTAACTTAAGTATATTTTTTTTTCTAAGATTTGTGAGTATGGTAATGCACGAGACAAAGTAGTTCGCTAAGCCGAGCTTATGAGGCAGATGTTATTTGTGACATCACTCAGGTAAACAACAACTAAGTTTTAAGCTGGTGGCTATTGGCTCGCAGGCAACCCCTTCTTAAGATGGCGGACGGGCCACATGACCACACACAGCTGATGGCTTAAAACACAATGGCTTTACTGGGAGTGAGTGGAGGGAGGACGCCGACTGGCGAAGAAATACACAATCTCCCGCCTTTCTTTGCTAAGTTATTACAATACAAAAGAACAAAACACTTTAATTCCTCTTACCAGACGAATGAAGCTTATGTGGGAATACAAGTTTTAACTTAGAATACCACAAACGCGAGTTATTTCACGTTATAAAGATGGAAAACGAATTTGTTATGATTTCTCTTTTTTCCTGCGCCGAAATTATATTCTACAGATGTCGGCCTTACAGTTCATTTGCGATATTAATGGAAAAGAAATTTAATGTGATTTCGCATGAGGAAATGTAATTGTCTTCGTGATGCTCTATTGGTGGCCTTCTCTCTGGGGCTGAAACGGTTGCTGCTTTGTAAGAAATATCCTCTGGACTTGTAAATTGTCCATCCTATCTTACGAGAGAAGCACTAGTTCAAAAATTTAATATTATGCATTAATCACTGGCTGGTGAATAGCAAAATATTAAATATTGACTTGGTATGCGGGTCTGGCAGATGGTGTTTGAATTTGGTAAACTCTCACTTCCCTTATTATTGTGAATTGTAACTTATAGCTGCTCTCATTTAATGCACACTTTCCTACCTACTCTTCTTATTATTATAACATTGGTATTCTTAATATTACTTACCTTGGGAGAATTTATCATGAAATTAATATGATCTGACTTTTTATCTTTGAATTAATTCATATTTAATCTGATTGCAGGTTCTTCTAATCCCAGAGATATCAGCAAGGGGTCGACACTTATGTGAGTCATTCTGCTGATGAGTTTAATTATTAATTTTAAGAATTTATATTGCCTTGCTTAACCTAAGACCCGTGTAATCATATCAGATAAGGCTGAAAGTTACCTAAAAAAAAAAAAACAGATAATTTAACATAACTAAGTTAGGTCGCCAGTTGAGACTAGATTACTGAATATAGCGATGTATTCTGAACACATGAACTAAATCAACAACATTACTCAAACAACTAGTTCAACAATGAAAATATTAACTGATTTCTTATGGGAGCTAACAACAGCTCCGACTTTGTCCCACTTTGGACGCAAGATATTTCAACATAAAGGGGTGAATAATGCAACGACTCGGGGCCTCTTGTGACGGATCTATAAAGCAATTGCAAGTGCATGAATGGAGGATCTTAGTATCAAGGATGCTAATACTTCTCCAAACAAGAGGATGGCCATGTCCAAGGCTTGCACAATTCTGGAAGAGACGTATCCAGATAACATTCCAGTATCAAAAGAACTCTCACTTGGCATTAATTGACTGCAAGGGGTGAATCTTAGATCAAGAATATTACTTTAACTCCATGTAGGATAATTTATTCAATTCCACTAGGCAATAATAATTGTACTTAACATATTTGACTTCATGAATAGGATATGGTTTTGTTAGGATTCACAAGAGAAAATTGAGAGAACTGGGGATTTCTATTCCACATTTTCAAAAAGACGACAAAACTGTGTTCAATCTGACCAATTATAAGTTATCAAAAGAGAGGGATTTTTCCTCTCATTAGGTCTGGATTTTGGTCTGACTCGCTTCAAGCCTTCATATAGTCAGTTTTATGGCTGTTTGGATTCTTTGTTTTCCAGGTTACTTAATCTTCGCCTCGTACTCCAGTTAGAGAATTAGCTCAGAAAACCTATAATAATTTTACAACTAGATGGCAGTTCTCCAAAAATGATTTATACACCCGTCTGGAACTGAGTAAGCATGATGAATTGGCAATAACTAAAATGGACAAAAGAAAGAGTTCTTAAGTAAATAGGAATATGTACAAAAATGGACTATTTTGGGAGACGAAAAGAAATTTCAAAAAATAGGAGAACCTCAGTATTCCAATATCTTTAAATTGGAGGATCGAATAAATCGATTTTTTAAATATCTAAAAGACCGAAATATTACAAGTTCTGATACTTACGAATCTTCATACAGCACGGGTGCTTCTTGACGGGTGATGTGTGGTTACCTAAAATTCACAAAAAAGGTATCCTGATGAGACCTATACTGACCTCATGACACTCCTAATCATTCGTTGGCTAAATTTCTAGTCCCACTTCTTACACTTTTAAAAACTAACAGTTATAGTATTAAAAACTGAAAATTTCAAGGAAAGGATTTGACTGCAAGACTCCGATCTTTTTATGGCTAGCGTAGATGTTGAATATCTTTCTACAAATGTCCCTAACTGAGGCCCTGTCCACACGAGTGAGCTCTGCTCGGTAAGCTTTGCCTCCATGCGGGCTAGCCTGTCATACGCATTTATGCTGCAGTCCAAACGACGTTGGTTGGATAGTGAGAGCCCGGCAGTGACTAGCACAGGATCAGTTGTGCACGACAACATGGCTCGTAGGACACGCAAGAAGAAAATTGCACTGTGTATTCTGTGTATTGTACAGTGTAGCAATAAGCGCAAAGATAAAAGTGACAAGGCAGAAAAGTAAGTAAAGAGTGGC
>NC_089772.1:2240258-2265258 GCF_040412425.1 Macrobrachium rosenbergii | reverse complement strand
GGTAACAAAGATTACATGAATTCAAGGAAGAATTTTCCATTTTACCTCAACGTGTTTATGGCCGAAAAAATGCATAGAAAAGCGAGAGAAATGCCATCTCACCAAGGAGAGGAAATGAATCGGAGGTTGTAGTAAGAGTGGGCGTCATTTATCAAAAGAATTACCTCTAATTCAATACCATCGAAAAAAAGTGCATGTGTGCCTACATATATATATATATATATATATATATATATATATATATATATATATATATATATATATATATATATATATATATATATATATATATATATATATATATATATATATATATATATATATATATATATATATATATATATATATATATATATATATATATATATATATATATATATATATATATATATATATATATATATATATATATATATATATACATATATATATATATATATATATATATATATATATATATATATATATATATATATACATATATATATGTATATATATATATATATATATATATATATATATATATATATATATATATATATATATATATATATATATATATATATATATATATATCATTGGATGTATGCTGCCATTGTCTCTCGACACTCTTACAGTAAGACCTAAAGTCCCATCCATTATGGGGTGGTATCCCCATACCCAGTGGTACTGGAAGCGAAGTGGGATTTTTTGAGTGCAGTTCTGGAAAAGGTCAAGCCAGGTAGAATCATTAAGTGATTCGTTGGGGAATAGGCATACTAGTAGTCTCTTTACAGTATATCCTTGTCACAAGACCTATATCCCTGTGTTCTCCTTTTGCTGGATCTTAACTGTGTTTCCAGGAATGCAGGGCACTCTCTCCTTGAGAAGCACCATTTCCATAGCCCGAGGGCTTATAGGATGAACAACATCCAAAAATTTGCCGAGAGAAGTTAGTTCACGCTCAGTCTCACTGGAAGAAAGACCTCTGACCTGCTAAGTCCCGAATCTCGGGCCGTAACTTTTAGCGCTTTGCCACCAACTGGTAATGGGTCACAAGTGACCTGGACTACAAGCTGACCCTTCATTTGTTAACGGAAGACAGTGGATCGTCTAGCTATTCTTGCAAAGTGCACATGCAATCTGGACTGCCCGGTAAGTCTGAAATTAGCAGTCGAGTACCAGTATACTACTCCTCTCACTAAATCCCTCATTTCCTTTTCACATAATTCATCTCCCAAAGCAAATCCCTTGCTGATATCCTTGAATTACTAGCATGTGTGTTTCCCATATGAATTAAGTATATCGATGAAATAATCTTTTGCATTCAGTGACAGAGTTAAGCTTCTCTCCATTGTGATAGATTATTGAAAGTGAGAGAATCCTTTATGCACGAATCCTTAACTGGGAAATCTATTTCCAGAGACGTGTTATGTCATCATCTTGTGTTTCTGCCACCAACCTACCTGTGAGAAGTTGCCTTAGTGGGCAGTTAATTCAACCTTGCTACATGCAAGCCACCTGCCTCTGCAGCTGATTACAAGATAGTAAAATTGTGTATCCACAAGCCATGGGCTCCTGTTTATATTACAAATGTGTAAAAATTTCTATTCTTTCTGAAAGCCAGCTAATTGTGATTTTGTCTTAATGTTATTGTTGCACTTGTCATGCTGGGTTGCATACCAGTCATTGATTTATTTCCCCTGCTTGCACTGTGTGAAATAAAGTAATTTATCATAACTAAGGCATTCATGGCGACCTTTCTTTTGTTTGAGAGGCAACACTAAGATAAGTTATCTGGTGTGTTGCATTTTATTATATATTTGGCCCCTAAGGCCAAAATCAAGTTCAATAAATCAGTATTCATCTCATCCTGACATCCCCAGACAAATATATAACAATATACTTATATACTGTAGACAGATAGATAGATATAGGTACCAGCCCTCGGGCTGGGGAGTTAAACAGTGTCATAGGCACTGGGACCTCTCCCCCACTGGCTGTCGGCCTAAGAAACAGGAGATCAGCGCCTGCCCTATGAGCCTACGGCCCAGGAGGACTTTAACTTTTAACTAATATATATATATGTGTGTGTGTGTAAAGGTATTTATATCTCTGACACGAATCTCATGCCGAATGCTTAAACTCTGAGTGACTCCAGGGAGGAGTAAACACCATGAAAAAGGAAGCAAAAGAGGAGAAATTGGATGCAGACGGTAGAAGGAAACGGAAAGGGAAAAAGAGATAACATGAGGAAACAGCGTAAAGACGGGGAAAAGAATTGCATTGAAGTCCATAAAATGATTGTGTACCAGAGAAGATGAGAATAAACCCAAGAAAGATGGCGCTAATAGAGAAACAAACGAAAGGAAACTCGGGGAGAAAGCTGGTTATCAGAACTGAGGAAATAGGTGAATGAATGGAGAGGAAAATGCGAACAATATAAAGATAATAGAAATGTAAACATCAAATACAAAGTTATATAGAAAAAAACGATAACAAAGAGAGCGAGAGTAAAAAGGAGATTTGTTACCGAAGGAAACGATGAAGAAGTGGAACAGAAAATATAACTGAAAAGAACGAGTGAAAAATAAATGTGAATGAAACTGAATAAAGACCACGGTATATTCTCCTTTTACTGACACGCTTTACACGAAGAAGAGATTGCTCCGGGAGTTCATGCTGTTTCGTAACGTGGCAGTGTATCTTAATAAAACTTGATTTTGCAGATCCGCTGCCCTGCCTAATTCCTGCTCTTGTACAGCTTGAAGACTCCCTCAGGTCGTCAGTGGCGTTAATCTAGGAGGAAAGCCGAACTCCTGTGTCAAGTCGTTCTCCGACCAGTAACAGTAATGCAAATAAAAAAAAAAAATGAGTGTATTTGGTGTTTGTAACAGAACTGCAAAGGTGTGAGTCAGTGAACTCTATAATAATATAGCATTTTATTATTAACCCTTATTGTATAAGCTGGTACTCTTTGATACATCGCGAGAACATCGGAGTAAAGGGTCCATCCGCCAATGCCCGAATGTAAAGTCATTACCGAAATATGAAAAGAAAGCGCTCAGTATGATGAATGCGAATGATATGCAAACAAGTCATCGTGAAAGGAGAAGTGGAAAAGAAATACGGCGTACAAGGAGACCTTACAAGTGCGTATCTCGCCAAAAGATAATCATAAGAAGAAGACGAGGCAAAATATACATGTAAAGCAAATAAACGTAGTGTAACTTCCGCGTACATCAACGGAATGAAGATTCCTGCAATCTGCATAACGACAGATACAGGCTAATTTAGAAAGTGCAACCACTAAAGGTTATAGCAACAGCTCCGTATTGCTTTTGGAAGCTATAATTGTGTGTTGTTTTTTAAATAAAACTACAGTTTGTTAGCAAATGTGCCACAGAAAAATATCCAATTAAGTTTCACAACTAAACGGGTGCTAAGGTGATATTCCAGCAATAGTGGTACAAAAACTAAAGGCACTTAGATCCATGACCCACAATTAGGCACAGAAGCCTTAATGGAATCTATCGCCGTTGTTTTAAATTTTAGCAGAAATTGAAGCTTGTTATCAAAAGTAGTCATAAGTTTGTCGATTATAGGGAACAACTGAAAGCAGTGAGTCAGTGAGTGAAAGCATAATACCAAAGCAACTAAAGAACAAAGTCTTGATGTTCTGAAGGCACTAGTTCCTCGTTGGACGGGTCGGTACCGTTCACGGTAGCACTTTGCTGGCCCACGTTCGAGTCTCCGACCGGCGAATGAAGAATTAGAGGAATTTGTTTCTGGCGATAGAAATTCATTTCTCATTGTAATGTGGTTCGGATTCCACAATAAGCTGTAGGTCCCGTTGCTAGGTAACCAATTGGTTCTTAGCCACGTAAAATAAAAATCTAATCCTTCGGGCCAGCCCTCTCTAGGAGAGCTGTTAATCACCTCAGTGGTCTGGTTAAACTAAGATATACTTTTCTGAAGGCATTACGTAATTATAAGATGTAATTCTCTGTTAAACGTAGCATCAATGTCATCTTACGTTTCTGCTGGGAAGGAGGAAGAGAGTTTGGCTATTGAGTATAACTGCAACCAATTATATTGTGTAAGTTTTACTATTTTGTTTTCAAGGTTAACTCCGACACACATATACACACACAAATTCTCATGTAACCGTTTCCCAAAATAAGGTGGGATTCAAGAGAAAAAGAGAATTCATCGTCATATTACCACATTAACACTTTCATTGCTGAATTGTGGATAAAGCCCCTTTACCGTAAAATTATCCGCTTCTACACGCACACAGGAGGTTCATCAACTGCTCACCGAATCCCACTGCGTACAATTCGTCCTCCTCTGGCTTCCTGGATTAAGGCCCTTCCTTTCCAGTGACTCTTTTACCCCATATGTCCTGCTCTTTCTAGGTCGTCCTCTCCTCCTTCCCCTTAGCGCTTTTAGATTATACACACTTTTCACCATCCTATCATCGTCTGTTCTTTCCACATGACTGGACCATGTCAAAATATCCTTCCGTTCACCTACACTAACCTTTTAACCACTTCTAGGGCAGGCAGATAAGTAGAAAAATACTTCAGTTTGTGGTACAAGCATGAAATTTGGCACAAGTGCTTATTTTAACGCCCTCTTTTGAAAAATCTGGGTGTCCACACAAAATTTCAATATGGCCACCACTTTTCAAGATGTCCACTAGTTGTTTTGATTTCTGACACTTTGAGTAAATCATTTTTTAAATAAATAGATCAGTCATTATTCAGATATTGTCTTCCTGGGTAGAAGAGTTAATTGAAGATGTCACCAGAGCTCCTACTACTATATTTACCATTGTGATAAAGATGATGTACAAAATGGCCGCCATGAAACATTTTGCTTGATAACTCTGCGACTAAGAAAGATAGAGACATGAAATTTTTATCTATGCCTACATTTATGAGGCCAGAGAATCTGTTTCTAGCATTTATCTTGGGTTATTATCAATATTACATCTTGGAAAGGGACCCCATAATACTACTGAAAAGTATACAAGCACAAGACTATAATGGAGTATGACAACAAAGCGTCTTATATATATGTTCGAGCACTGCCTCAGGGTCTTTTTAAAGCCTGAAATGAACGCAAGATTTTAAAGATGCATGGTGTCACCCTTTAGTGTGACAAAATTCTCATCCAGATATATCTGAAGCATCATTTGCAACATTATACTTACACCTCACATTTGCAGCTACAGAAAGCTGTGCATGTAAGCCCAAGCCTGTAGCATTTGCACCTGCCGCTGTGCCTTCATCCAGCCTCCTGGAACAATGGCACATTAGTTGAAATCATTACATCCCCATCATGTTCAGGATTATGGTGTAAAGAGGGCAAGGTTGAAGTTAGACCTTCATTTTTCTTGTCCTCCTGACAAAGACAACAATTGCTGCAGTCGGTCTTCCTTTTGCCTGTGATTGAATTTACATTTGCCATTATGAGCTCTTCACTAAGGCCGAGGGGCTATCCTTTTACCACCTTAATATGATATGCACCGGTGTTGGGTGACTGAACCTACCCATACAACTAGGTTCAGTCACCCTACACCTAGCCTGTGATGGTTGGAGACTATCCTAGAGTCTATTATCATAAAGAAAACTGTTCCCTCATTAAATACTCAATTGTCGTCAACTCAGTTATATGTTGCCTAGATATTCCTTTATGCTTATTTTTTGTATTCTCTCAACATTATTCTTTCATTTCACTTGGTGAGTCTGTGTCTTGATTCCCTTGACCTATATCTTTTGTGATCCTTTTTTTTTTATTTTTTTTTATTTATATACCTAATTTTAACGCTGCATTGCCATTTTTTGCGAAGTTTACATATTTTAATTATTTAAAATTTTTTTAGTACTGTGATTCTGTGTGTAGTGCAAATTATTTTCTTGTTTAGCCTTGAATATGTGACATGTGTCACGAAACGTCGGCAATAAATTTGTAAGAATGGAGGTCTTCGTTTCCCTTGTTCCTTGAGGATGTGCATATTTTGTCCTTGGCTTCTCCTTCTGTATATGTATATATATATATATATATATATATATATATATATATATATATATATATATATATATATATATATATATATATATATATATATATATATATATATATATATATATATTTAATATCACTATTGCTACTTTTGGAATGGAACATATATTTACTTACCCAGGAGAATTGGTTATAAGGATAGTAGGAGGGAACTTAATGACAGTCAATGACAGTGCCATGGAATGTAGCTCATTCAGCATGCATTAATTACTTCTGTTTATTTTGTATTTGACGAAGGTTATTACTTGAATCTATTTGTCAGTCCATTAAAGATACCGGTTAGTTTTGTTGCATTTTGTATGTTTTCTTATGTAAGTGAGATGATTGCATTAATACATAGTTTTTACAATTAGAATTACAAAATATTTTCAGTTTCGATATCTCTAGTGAACAAAATTATGTTAGACTTTATTCTTCATTTAATTTGGTATGATATAATTATTTTTATAGAATAAATATAGGATTTAGTAGCATATTTAAAACGCCACCATTTCAGGCGATTTCTTTTATTAAAAGTTCATATCATAGGCACAAAGGTAAGCATACCTTGGTTTAACCAGACCACTGAGCTGATTAACAGCTTTCCTAGAGAGGGCTGGCCCGAAGGATTAGACTTATTTTACGTGGCTAAGAACCAATTGGTTACCTAGCAACGGGACCAACAGCTTATTGTGGAATCCGAAGCTCATTATAGCGAGAAATGAATTTCTGTCACCAGAAATAAATTCCTCTAATTCTTCATTGGACGGCAGGAGACTCGAACTCGGGCCTAGCAGAGTGCCAGCCGAGAACTCTACCGATGATTCGTCCAACAAGGAACTATCATAGGCGCAACACTATTTTGTTGTTTAAGGGAAGAGCTCATACCAGTGTTCACACATAAAATTTTCAGTCTGGTTTTTAAACTTGTAATCTGCAAAGTTACACCAAAAAAATATAAAGCTGAATGAGAAGGATTAAGAATATAATAGGATGAGCGGTTCTTAATCAGTTCAGCGGAGTTACATTGGAACTAAGTATGTTTTCTTTATAAAAATAAACTCATCCTCATTCCAGTACCATCTGATTTAAGATCGACCTTATTCAAATAACCACCCCCAGTCCCTTACCTTGTCCCCCAATGGGCCCATGTCGCATCGTCGAACCCCTAGTCAAAGAAACAAAGAAACATGAAGCCAGATAACGAGGCAACTTCTTCTTCTCGTGATATTTGAGACTTGGCTCTTGCGGCCTCTCTCTGGCGTCTCGAGAAGAACTGACGCCAAGATTTCCCAGGCGAACGCAATCTCCGTGTTTTTGGTGTGATGTTGCCATTCATATAGCTGACATTTATTTCTCATTTTCCTTCGTATACTCTACAGTTCCTCCTTTATGCTCAGTCACACACACCCTCATTATCGCTAGCTTCTTCATATAACTCTTAGCTCTTATCTCACCCTTTCTCCCTGCCTCCCTCTCTCTCTCTCTTCCTTACTGGCAAATGACAACTCTCTTTTTTCCCGACCGGATTTAATCCTCCAGTATCCCCTGCAGGTTATGGCCCATTATTATTATTATTATTATTATTATTATTATTATTATTATTATTATTATTATTATTATTATTATTATTATATTGGCGTACAAATAGCATTCATTTCCAACAAACAAAGCTTCGTGTTTTGCTAAAAAAATTAATTTTGTATCGGTATACTAAAAGTACTTAAAAACTACTCAAGAAGGATCATTTTGTGTTATGTATTATTTTTCTTATTATTAGCAGAAGTAGTACATGGATCCAAGTTTGTTTACATGGGCAGAAAGCTTCCATCGTATAAACACCGGGAAAATATTTCTAGAAATGCTTGTGTTGTGTTTTTTAGAGTTTATACATGCTGATGGAAAAATGGAAATTAGATTTCGCTTACGTTCATGAGCTCTCGATTAGAAATAAAAAGTATAACGTAGGATGTGAGGCGGGTGACATGTTGGTTGAATTTATTATCACATGTAATGTCGTGTATAAAATAAACAAAACATTTTGAACAAGCAATGTAACAACAAAACGAAATTTGTATAACAGCCAATGCTAATATTTATAGTTTTTTTTTTTTTTTTACCAAAAATGTCAAAAAAATTGTATACTGTAATATATTGTACAGCAATCTGCATAAAGGGAAAAAATTTAAAGGTTGGCTATAATTTTTTTTTCATATATATGATAGTTATGATTAAAATCTCCCAGATTGGAAGTCAATAAACAGATATTTCGTCATATAATGAACTTTGGGTTTAAGCATGCCATTCAGACCTAGGGTAGTCCCCCGGACCACTATAGAGGCCCCAGTGTGGGGATGAAGAATGAAAGTACCTTTGTCTGCGCTCCGGGACGGTCCTTAACGTTCCTAGGGTCGGTATTTGCTGTCTGGACCTCACGTAACTACCGCCATCTACACTTCCCAGATCGTATCTGTCTCTGCTCAGAGAGACCTTTTTTCCCTGCGCCGCCGTGTAAAGACTTCTCTCCCCTTCGTTTTGCCAGAAGGCCTTCGGCGTCTCTCAAGTCGGTACTTGCTGTCTTGACCTCTTATAATACCGTTATTTTTTTCGGCATGGGTACTGCGATAGCCTTATTACCGGCAGAGAGGCCATTATTCGCTTTGTCATCAGGTATTGCCGTTCTGTCGAGCTTGGAATATCCGTCTCGATCCGCCAAAATGACCGAGTTCAATCTGCCATCAGTCATGTGGAATCTGCTCTGGCGTGACGCTTACATAACATTTATTGAAATGTCCACGTTTTATTCATTGGGACATGCGTTCCATATGATGCTGTTATTTTATATTGGATTTTATCATTTCAGATGCTACGCCAGCATTCTTTTATTTATTTTCACCTTTTTCGCAAATTGTTGTTATAATATTGGCTCATTCCCACGAAGAAAGTCGGTTTTATTAATCCTGGCATTTTGCTTCTGCTGAATCAATCAGTTTGTTGTTAGAAGTGGTTTTAGATTGAGGTAAAGTAATAGGCACTTCCACATCATGTCTATTGATTGCTCAGTTAGAGAACGAAGGTCTGGCGTCAAGGAAAATCTGCTTTGAAGCTCTCCAAGTGTGCGGAACGTTGCTTTATAAGCTCATCGATCCCCACACGAAGACCTACTCGGTTAGCGAGCTGCCGCGCTTCCTGGGGAATGCGGTGCTCCCATTTTATGAATATTTCCTTCTTACATCCGATTCAAATGATAAATCATACATATTTTGCTTCTACATTACATTTTCTTTAAAGCCATGGAATTTTCCAAGCTCTTTCATGCTTTACAGCACCATTCAGTCTAAGTGCACAAGGAATTTTTTTGTCGTTGCTGACAGAGCAGGTCCGATAACAGGGTAAAACAGCCTGTTTGCGTTTAAATTCAATTTAACTTTCAGTTCACACTGGGTCTCTTCATATATATATATATATATATATATATATATATATATATATATATATATATATATATATATATATATATATATATGTATACACATAGATAAATATACAGAATAATGAAGCAAGCGTATATATTTATATCTATATTTTATATTTTGTATATATATTTAAATTTTATACTTTATATTTTACATATATTTTAATTCATATTAATATTTTGATTTATATTTATATTTTGATTTGAATTTGTATTTTAATTTGTATTTCAATTTAATTCAAATTCAAATTTTAATTTAATTTTAACTTTTGATTTAAAGATTTAGATTTATATTTAGATTTTAAATTAATATTTAATTTGAATTTGAATTTATATTATATCTTAATTTATAATTTATATTTATATATTTAAATATTTATAAATAATTAATCATAACATTTATATTTAAATATTTATATTTGTATTTATTGTCACGACCCCTGTTCTGTTGGGCCGACAGGTTCATAAGTATACACAGTATAGGACTGGAATGAGCTGATGGATTGCAACAACCAAAGAGGGAAGGAGCGAAAGAAAATATGTCAATACCTTATATCTAATTCATTATACATAAATATCTTACAAATATATACATGAGTCCAGGGTTTAGAAAGCACAGACAGAGTTCAACAATAACTATTACCATAAATAACTATATTAAACTCCAAAAAGATAAATAAAGGCCAAAATACAAATATCCAAAATAACCTTAAATATCATTTTAACACTTAGAAGAAAAGACAAACATATAATAATTAAAAAAGCAGCAATATACTAAATATAAAAATAATAAATAATCAGATGGGGATTACAAAGGAAAAAATATGTACCTGGTATCCAACACAATTGAAGAATTAGTAGAACTGCCAAAACAGGGTTAAATATTTAAGAGGTTTTGCAAACGATTAGGCTCAACTGTTCAAAAGCAGAGGCAGGACAGTTAAAAGTTATACAAGGAGGTGACTGACCACCAAAAAATGTTATAGAAGTACAACTCAATAATTCTCTTTTTTTTTTTTTTTTTGGTAAACTATAACAATTTTTGCAAGATGAAAATTTTTAAAAATAAAATCATATTAAACATACGAATACATAGAAAATATATATAAGGAAAACTAATTTTTAATTAAGTCAGTGATTTTATCTTTTAAGTCATTCTTGAACATTTTTATAAATAACACATGCCAGGGCTAAGGTTAAAATTACAGCAGGAAGTAAGCTGCATAATAGCAGATTCTAAAAGATTAATTTTCATGAAGAGAAATCTTTTGATCTGGGAAACACTGAACTTTCAGTCTAATTTATCCTGTGAGAGTTTTCACTTAAATGAATGAATATAGCAAATATAGCACTGGATGTTTGCCCAGTTTTGACGGAATACTTATGTTGTTTAATATTTATGTCTAAATTCTTGCTAGACTGGCCAACATAGAAAGAGGGGCAGTCCATACACGGAATTTTGTATATTATGTTGTTGTTTTCTTTAGGGCTATTTTTAATTAAAATTCCTTTCAGTGTGTTATTAGGAAAAAATGAGGTTGACATTAAAAGATTTTAACATTGATTTTATGTTTTCAAAACCACTAAAATAAGGCAAGCTAATGTTCTTAGGTGTTTCTTTCTGCATATTGCTTTCACTATAAAACTTTTTGTTGGCTTTATTATAACAAATATCTAGTATATGTGAAGGATAACATAAATCTGGCCCTATTTTTCTTATGTATTCGATTTCTTGATCCAAATACTGGGGACTGACGGTGTGCAAAGCTTGTAAAAACATAACAGAAAAAATTTATATTTTTGTATTAAGGTAATGGCCTGAATAAGAATGTACATAAATTGTCTTTTTCTAATTCTAAAGTAAACTTATGGATGGTACTTGGTTGTTCAAATTAGAGAGTAAATCATTTACGTCAATACCATCAGGCAAAACAGCTAAAATATCGCCAACATATCTATACCACTTTAAATGAGTATAAATGATATTAGGGAAATATCGTTTTTCAAACTCAAACTTGTATATGGAATTATATGGCATTCTTTGAAAAACGATATTTACCTGATATCATTTATACTCCTTTAAAATGGTATAGATATGTTGATATTTTAGATGTTTTGCCCGCTGGTATTGATGTAAATGATTTACTCTCTTCTTGAATAACCCGGTAACATTCATTAAGTTTACTTTAGAATTAGAAAAAGACAATTGCCCCCCTTTCTTAGTTGTTTTAATACACAGAGAACCATTTCAATGCAAATTCAGTATTTATAGGAAACCAACCAACAACTTAACTTATGTCCATTTTTATTTAGGCCATCACCTTAACATCAAAATATAAATTTTTTCTGCTATGTTTCTATAAGCTTTGCACATTGTCAGTCCGCAGTTTTTGGATCAAGAAATCGAATACATAAGAAAAATAGGGACAGAGTTATGCTACCCTTCACATATACTAGATATTTGTTATAATAAAGGACCACAAAAAGTTTTATGGTGGAAGTAATATAGAGAAAGAAACCCCTAAGAATATTCTTAGCTTGCCTTGTTTGAGTGGTTTTGAAAACATAAAATCATTGTTAAAACCTTTTAATGTCAACCTCGTTTTTTCCTAAAATAACAAACTAAAAGGAATGTTGATAAAAAATAGCCCTAAAGAAAACAACAACATAATACACAAAATTCCATGTTTGAACTGCCCCTCTTTTTGTATCGGCCAATCTAGCAAGGATTTAGATGCATGTATTAAACAACATAAGTATTCTGTCAAACTGGGCGAACATCCAATGCTATATTCATTCATTTAAGTGAAAACGCTCACAGGATAAATTGGACTGAAAGTTAAGTGAGTGCCGGATCAAAAAGATTTCTCTTCACGAAATCTTTAAGAATCCGCTATTATACAGCTTACTTCCAGCTGTAATTTTAACCTTAGCCTTGGCATGTATTATTTGGACCCCTGTATTAGAAAAATGCTCAAGAATGACCTAAAAGATAAAATCACTGACTTAATTACAAATTAGTTACCTTATATATATTTTCTATGTATTCGTATGTTTAATATATATACGAGTATATATTTTTTTTTTTGTAAAAATGTTTATCTTGCAAAACTTTTTATTGTTTAAAAAAAATGACTGAGTTGTACTTTTATAACATTTTTTGGTGGTCAGTCACTTCCTTGTATAATCTTTTAATTGTCCTGTTCCTGCTTCCAAACGGTTGAGCCTATTCCTTTGTAAAACCTCTTAAATCTTTAACTATGTTTTGGCAGTTCTACTAATTCTTCAATTGTGTTGGATTCCAGGTACATGTTCTTTTTCTCTGTAATCCCCATCTGTCATTTATATGAGCTTTCTTTGTCAACATATTCTTATGTATTTCTCCAGTCTGCTAAGTAAAGGACTATAAGTCGAACGGTCTTGCAGCACTCTTTGTGGATTTTGTCTTTATTTATATTTTCATCTCGTTCCATATTTTCATGATTCAGTTATACATATATGTATATATGTAAATTTTTGCTTCATCCTACTTCCTCTCTGCCAATCATAATAGGTACATTACTGTACCTATTAATATGGCACACACCGAGTGTACTGGATATCTTGAAGTTTAACTACTGTCAGTATTTGTTCCTGGAGATCAAATCAGGTCAACGACTTGCCTACAAATATTTAGTTAAAGGTTGTTGATTAGGCAAAAAAATAACACTGGGAGGCATTTTTCAATACACAGTCATATCTGAGAGACGTTTGTGGCAAGAGACGAACTATTTAGTGTCTTGAGTATTGATTGGTTCGGTGGTTGAAGCCACGGGAACCGATCATTGTCAAATTGCCCAGAAATCTGACGGTCATAATTACGTATAATAATGAAACCATATTTATTGACTAATCATATATTTTGCTGACCAGCTGAAATGTTTTCATAACACTATTTATTACAGTCTCATTTGCTTCGGATATAATAGAAAATTTACTTAAAAGATGGTGAAGATTGGTAACTATAAGTAAGTTGATTGAATAATAAGGATTGGTCTATGGTATAGATCTTTCGTGCATTTGATAAGAAAGGCTGATTTACAAAGTTGAGAGAGAGAGAGGGGGGGGGAGGGAAAACTGCTGCTAGAAAACTGTGATAACTGTAAGCACATTAAGCGTTTCGTAGAGATTTTTGTTTGTAATTGCCAGTAGCGTCAGGTCCCCCGTACCGGTTTAAAACTAAGTTTCTGTTATTAAAAAAGTTTTCTAGGAAATATAGATCACAATCATGGCGATTTCCGATGCACTTCTTTTACGTATAGAACACAGATAGATAGAGAGAGAGAGAGAGAGAGAGAGAGAGAGAGAGAGAGAGAGAGAGAGAGAGAGAGAGAATCTAATCTTACCATACAGTAATCTAAACCATACAGTTAAAAGCATCTTTCAGAAACCAAGAGATTAAGACGAGAGAAGAGAACGTGTGGTTCTGGCGGCTCAGCTTCTCCCCAACTGAATTCTCGAGATGAAGTCGTAGTGCCACTTAGACATTTTCAGTGTGTGCCCTAAGGTTTCTACGGCTAATGAAATACGCTCTCCAAGGGTCAGGACGTGAGGCTCTGTCTCCATCCATTTTCTATATATATCTCTTTCGAGCCCGCGTTTTCTTCTTCGCATCTGCACTTTCAAGATTTATGAATGGAATCAAGTGGTCTCGTTTTCTATCTTCCTGCCTTATTCTGGTGTTCTTGATCTTCGTGGTTGTTTTTTCTGCTTTGATCAAGTAAAACGGAAATGAATACTGAATATGAAAGACCACTGGAACGGTAGGTTCATATCCAAAGTGTACACACCATACAGATGTTATCTAATAAATCACTTATTCGCGAAGGAAAATATCTGAATTTAGAACTAAAAATAAGAACGGATGTAAGAAACTGGTTAAAGTCCAATATTCTGAAACAAGTGAAGATTTTGACAAAGATTAATGGGTAATACTTCCGAATCTCAAATCAAGATAAGTCTTGGTATTCCAGTATGATGTTTGCAGACATTGACACTTTTTTTTTAAGGAATCTTCGTTGCGTCAAAAACGCATTTCATAGTGTTTCGAAAATTTTCTCATTTTAAAATAAAATGTAAATCTCGTTTTAAGGAAATGGGTTGTACTGACGAAAAATGTAGCTTTCTAGCCCATGAAGAACATTACATAAGATTTTAATTGGTTTTCCATCTCTCGTATGAGGATGCTTCACGTTCCTGTAAATTTAACTGTCTTTCGTCTAAAGGTTATTCCTAACTTTATATTTATCCCTTAGCGAGTGACGTGACATATGAATAAGCTAGATTTTCCTTTAATGATAAGTAGTCAGCATTCCAGAAAATAGATCTTTAATGTGAAGTTAATTACGTGACTCCACAAAATTACTGTTAATTAATTTCCAAAAATTCAACATGAGGCTTCGATTAAATTTAATATAAATATATATATGTGTGTGTGTTTTTATATGTATATATACATATATATATGCATATATATGTGTGTATATTTATATAAATATGTGTAATATAATATATATATATATATATATATATATATATATATATATATATATATATATATATATATATATATATATACGCATATACAGTGTATATATATTGATATATGTATGTATGTATGTATATATATATATGTATGTATAAAGTATCGGAAGACCAAACGTAATAACTTTCAAAGTGGACAGGAGCAAAATCTGCTGTGGCAGTGACAGCAGACAGTTTTGATGCTGTCTTGGTGGCATCTAAAATGAGCATACCCAATGAAGCCATGATGAACGACTAGGTATAACCCCCCCACTCACGGTTAACAAATAAACAAAAGGAAATATGTCTTGCAAGTCTGTACTGGTACTCAAAAAGCTATACAAATAAAAGGTAATCCGAAGGAATTAGCTCTAACCTCCACGACCAAACCAGAAAGCGAAGTAACTAATGAAAAATAGACTTACTTAGGAAACAGATTTAATACTCAAGAAGTGTAAACAAGCTAGATGTCGAAGCCGGAAGAGTAACTAGGTACATCTAGTTTTCATGTTCCAAAAAATTAAAACTACCTAAGGATGACTAAAGAAAGCATAAACAATGCTTTCCCTTACAAAGACAGCTGAAAAATATAGATGAAAACTTCGTAATTTTGTCACAGAAAAAGTTACTTCGTCCTCAGTATTGTTATTTGCACCAGAAATATATACAATTTGAAAACAAAGGCTGAAGTGATATTGCAGTCTTCGTTTGCTTGTGGAATGCATTCAGAAGGTTCTGCAACACCAGTCTTTGAAAACCTAGATATGGCAAGAATCTTATCAGCTGTATTTGGTATAAAACGTCTTTCAAAATTAACAGTTATAAGGAAAGTTCTTACTGCCTTCTTAATGGTAAGAGTTTAAGATTTAACATTTCAGATACCATTTCAGTAGCAAAGACACTATTATAACCACCTAACTAAGTTATTTCATTATCACGAAGATTACATTTGCAAGGTTAAGCAGTGAAGTTATAGTTTAAGTTTTTATAACACAATGTCTAGTTATATGTTCAGCTCAAGTACCTGAAACTATGGAAATGTTATTAAAATAAGTGGCAATGAAATCCAGGTTACCCAGAATAATCCTCATTAGTCTGATGTAAGAATAGCAGGCTGTAACAGATCTAAAGGCTGTCCTATATACAGCGTCAAACCAGAACTCGTTAGAAATACATTGAATTTATTATCATCTCCAGGAGTGTGAAGGTAACTGATACACAGGAAGCCCAAAGTACACTGTTTTATTGTTGAGACTTCATCTGCTTCTGATATAGCATGCAGTCAGAAAAGTGCTTGTAATAACAATGCTGGGGTGATACCGGAGAATCATGAACACGTGGTAGCGAAGGTGCTCCTTTACGTCTGCCGACAGTGGCGGCTGAATCCAGGTTCGGCAGCTTTGTTTTCAACGGTTTGGTTTTCAGATTCTAAGAGCACAGCTTAAGTTCGGCTGTATCACTTTACAGTTATCAGTTTTCTTTTCTACTCTTGAAATAAAAGATATACATTAATTTTAGAATGCAATACCCTTGTAAGATGGCTGTGATGTAACTGTAGGCAGAGGCATTAACCTGCCTATGGTCGAATATCTTTCCTACATAAACAACAGATTAAAGAGTTAGGAGGAGATTGTAACTGATACCTGAATGGCTTCTGTTATGAAGTCTTCTAAAGGCAATTTCCTACTCCTCAGGAAGTTGCTTATCATAGCGGCCACGTTATTTTTATTGTTCCTGCTCCTCATTAAGGATACCTTGTTTTGCATCTCATGCTTCTCAATATTTGATAAGAGTTGCTTTACTGGCATACCTTGAAGTTTAAAATATCCTCTTGCTAAAAATCAATCAATTTGACACGTTGATCCCTTATCATGGAAAAATTCTGTTCCTTTACCAGTGAAGTTTTGAACATTTAATCAGTCTATAGAAAACAGCACTCGCTGAGTTTCTGTTATGCTGTGTCTTCAGGAATTTCCCTTGAATATGGTTTTTCTAATTAGATAACCTGCTGAGGCACGGACTACGTATTCGTTTTTCAAACGCGAGGTGTATAATATAATTAACGTAGCGTTCTTGTAGGCATCTATGCATGAAAACTTTTCTTTGAGTTGGGTTCTGGTGATTTCTTTTGAATCACGCCGGAGTGTTTCCCATTCTCTATGCTTCAGTGAGAAGTAGGAATTAGGCTGGCGGCTCTTTTGGAAATCTGATGGAAAAAGAAAAGAAAAAAGTTAAACGTAGCTTGTGACCTAGCCTCCGTTTATTGGCAGGTTTAATGTTCCCTTCGTTTCAAGACCCAGGGAAATGCTAAATCTCCAAATTTTCCATCAGCCCTTTTCATTTGAATGTTTACAATACAGTATAATGAAGTCATGTTGCGCGACCATTGGCCATCGTTCTTGTAAGACTAGCCCTTAGCCCTCGCAAACCAGACCACTGAGCTGATTAACAGCTTTCCTAGAGAGGGCTGACCCGAAGGATTAGATTTATTTTACGTGGCTAAGAACCAACTGGTTACCTAGCAACGGGACCTACAGCTTATTGTGGAATCCGAACCACATTATGACGAGAGATTAATTTCTATCACCAGAAATAAATTCCTCTTATTCTTCATTGGCCTGTCGGAGAGTCGAACGCTGGGCCAAAAGCGTGCTAGCCGAGATCTCTACCCACCCCTCCAATGAAGAACTAGGAATCCTTGGCGCTCAGCGGCCTTTATGTATGGGGATCCTGCAAGGCCCATCAAAAATCCTTGATTCCCGGTGATTGCTTGAATAAAGAACTGGCAATAGAAGGAAGGGAAATGTCTCCTTCCACATATCCTACAACTCTCAAATTAAGTTTTAACTTCGTTCATTTACCGCTTTCATTTTTTTTTCTCACGTTTTAGTTTTGTTACTAACGTTTCTACTTTTTACTTCTTAATTATGTGTTTGCATTGTTTTCTGGTCTCATTTTTTTTCAGCTTCTGTGTGGCTACATGACTTGATTTGGTTTCTACGGTTTCCTGTATTATTTTATTAATCATATTTCCTTGAACACCAGGTTTATGTAGCTGCCGAATAATCCCTGACGCCATGTTGTATCATACGCTTTCTCTGAATAAAAAAATACCCAATTGTCACCACTTCCTTCTAAGGAAAAGTACATATATGTATGTGTGTGTGTGCGCACGCGTGAGCGTGTATGCGTGTGTGTGTTTGTGTATGGATAGATATGTGTGTGTATGTGTATATGTATGTATGCGTCCCGTAAGTTAGACTTCCTAAAGTCTCGAGCTCTTTCAAGCAAATGTTAGTGAAATCACACAGTTTAACGGTACGGAGATCAAAAACTTCCTATAAGTAAGGCATTAAAATACCTTAAACCATAAGCCAGTTTCATTAATGAAAAATAGTCCTTGATCTGTGAGGGAGGGAACTTACTTGAAAGTTGGAGAAACACTGAAAACTGATTAATATCCTAATTAATTTTTCATGCTTAATTGCGCGTAATCCAACACTTCAAAGCACTCGAGGCATAGCTTACATCTCTTATTATTAATCATATAATAATCTAAACTCTATGGATTACTGTATTTTTATTCACCGTTAAAAACTTAAATCTCTCATTATAAATCATCTTAATTGCACGAGATTGAAATAACACAACAGTTAATGATTCAATAAGATATAAAATACTCTGATCGAGACGCACATGCGCAGATTGCATCAAAATAAATGGACGTGAATTACAGGTTTGAATCTTCGATTGGTTCCGATTCAGCTCCCGAAAATCGGTGGCGATTCCTGAACGGCTTTTGAGGAACTTAATGAGATCATTTCTTTGCGACAAAAGCGTTGCTCAATAGAAGGAGATGCCTTTAATTTTACTAAATCATACTTAAAGTAGTTTACCAGAACATTTGTAATTAAAAGTGCAAAAGCTTTGGTGGACATGTTTGTTACCGTTGTATACATTAAAAAACGTACATTCAAATACACACACTCATTATATATATATATATATATATATATATATATATATATATATATATATATATATATATATATATATATATATTTATATATATGCATTATATACATATACTGTATACATATATATATATATACACATATATATATATATCACTTATATAAATTCCCCTTCGGCGACAATGAGGTAGCGTGGATTTCCCGATATTAAGTACGACATTTGTAGCTTCATGATTATATATATATATATATATATATATATATGTATATGCATACATATGTATATAATACATATATATATTTATATATATGCATTATATACATATACTGTATACATATATATATATACATGTGTGTGTATGTATTAATATAAATTACTTTGAGTTATTGATGTTCGCAAATTATATTGTATAGCCTTGAAAATGCGACATGGAATTCGTCGCGAAACGTCGGCATTGAAAATAAACTGTTAAAGGATGAGAATGCCTTTCCCTATTACTTCCTTCATGATGTATACTTCGAGCCTCAGCTCCGGCCCTTATGTGTACACACACACACACACACACACACACACACACACACACACACACACATATATATATATATATATATATATATATATATATATATATATATATATATATTATATATACAGTATATATATATATATATATATATATATATATATATATATATATATATATATATATATATATATATATATATATATATATATATATATATATATATATATATATATATATATATATATATATATATATATATATATGTATGTGTGTGTGTGTGTGTGTGTTAAATGTTGCCTAGATTTTCTTCTGTGCATATTTTCTGTTTTCTCTTAACATAATTTTTTTCATTTCGCTTGGTAGTCTGTAGTTTGGTTCCCTTGACCTATATCTTTTGTGGTCCTTTTTTCCTCTCTTGTTTTAGTTTCATTTATATACCCATTTTTGATGCTGTATTGACATTTTTGTGAATTTTAAATATTTTATTTTTCTTAATTTTTTACCCTGATTCTGTCTGTATTGCAAATTATTTTCTTTTACAGCCTTGAAAAATGTGACGTGTCATGAAACGTCGGCAATAAATTTTTAAGAATGGAGGTCTTTCTTCGTTCCCCTTCTTCCTTGAGGATATATATAAATATATATATATATATATATATATATATATGTATGTATGTATGTATGTATGTATGTATGTATGTATGTATGTATGTATGTATGTATGTATGTATGTATGTATGTATGTATGTATGTATATATGTATATATATATATATATATATATATATATATATATATATATATATGTATATATATATATATAAATCATGGAAAGGTATCTTGGATACCGATCTATTTATCACTTATGATTCCCCTTCGATGATATTCCCGAAGTAGAGCGAATTAGATGTTAAACAGCATTTGCAGCCTAATAAGTGTACATAAAATGTCACGATGATGTGATAAAAAATCATAAATAGCTGCCCATTCCGCTGTCATTGTGGGGGTGGGATGATGCTGACTACAAGTACAAATCCCCACACTCGATGGATACCTGCGGTTGAGTCGGCATTAAGACGTCTCTTGACAGCCTAACAGTCTTGAACGTCGACTGGGAGTCGTTGATTTGTACTGCTGAGAGTTCTAGTCACTTAGGTATCAATCCATTTATCTATTATAATTCCTCTTCGGTGATATTCTCGAAGTAGCGCGAATTGTATATTAAACGATATTTGTACTTCAGTTATATATATATATATATATATATATATATATATATATATATATATATATATATATATATATATATATATATACATACATACATACATGTTTGTAGCGTAGGTCTGGTGCGCAGTGCTGTATTTGACTGGTAAAAATTAAAATTACCAGTCAACGTCAGGCAGGCTCAGGGCACTGACTTCCAGGCAGTACGAAAATTATTTTCTTCAAAGTCGTGGTAGTTAATGTTGTATACCTTTAACTCAAAGCATCTTAGATGTAAGATCAAACCCACTGTATAGTTTAATCTTAAATTTTATTCTGTTATTTAATTACCAGCATGTATGTATGTATACATATATATATATATATATATATATATATATATATATATATATATATATATATATATATATTATTATACATATATATACTGTATATATATATATATGTATATATTATATATATATGTGTGTGTGTGTGTGTGAATGATGTGAAAAAAATTATTCAAAATTTCGTAAACAGACATGTGAAACTTTGTAACCACGAGAAAATGTGAACACAAAGAACGAAAAGCAGACGCCACAAGCAATGAGAGTGAATTAACTCTCGTTTTTAATCGTGTAAATAAATAATTTATGTGATTTTTGAGAAAAAGTTGGCAAATAGTTATGAAAATCACCATAAATGAGTTACTATGTATACGCGTAAGTGGGTTGTTAATTAGTTGGAGTTATCCTTCATAAAATCAGTCAAATAAAAGTGCAATTCCTTTTTCAACTCATTGGCCCTTTGCATCCCGTTCATTTTTGAAAATATTGTAGTTCGTTCATCGAATGTTTTTAATTCTTCGGCTGTGGTATCATTATCTTTTATGTTTTGTTCATCTCGTCTGATGTATTCTCTTAATTTTTTTTATTTTGATAATGTACTCGTAAGAGGATGCAGTGCTACTTTGCATCATTAGTTTTTCCGAATGACGAATATGTTACGGATTTTCTTTCAAATTTGTTTGCTAACCTGATTTTAGGACAAAGGTCTCAAATAAGCAAGAATTGCATAGCATCATTGTTATTATTAAAGTTAAGAGAGGATTGCATTAGGTTTTTTGTACAGAAAAATTTGAAGTAATGCACGTGAAGTGAAAGGGAAGTTCCTCTTGATGTGTTCACAAATATTTTTATACTGGAAATTTTATAATATAGAGTAGGAAAAAAATTTAATAATCTTAGTTTGCACCAAGCAATTTTGATGAGGAAAGAGACAAGGAATACCTTCATATCTTTTCAATATTGTGCATAAAGCGATTTTGTTATGAAATGCCACTTCTTCTCTCCTCACTTTATTAAATTTCTTATTCAGTAAACATCTGGTGGAAAGTTGGGAAATGGCAGAATCTCCAATAAGTAGGAAGCCAAATTCTTACCGGCATTTTTATATTCAAAATTTTCTCATTAAAATCAGTGTTCCCTGCACCCGACTTTCTCTCTCTCTCTCTCTCTCTCTCTCTCTCTCTCTCTCTCTCTCTCTCTCTCAGTGGTTTTTCTCCTTAAGTATACCTTAGTTTAACCAGACCACTGAGCTGATTAACAGCTCTCCTAGAGAGGGCTGGCCCGAAGGATTATATTTATTTTACGTGGCTAAGAACCAATTGGTTACCTAGCAACGGGACCTATAGCTTATTATGGAATCAGAACCATATTACAGCGAGAAATTAATTTCTATCACCAGAAATAAATTCCTCTTATTCTTCACTGGCCGGTCGGAGATTCGAACTCGCGGCCAGCAGAGTGCTAGCTGAGAACGGAACCCACCCACCCAATGAGGAATGGTTTTTCTCCTTCAGTCGGAGTTTTGCTACAGTAACTAAACTAAAAAAATTTAATACTTGTTCATACCAATTTGAAAGTCATTTTCATTTCATTCACTATATTCACTATATTTTATTCACTATATAAGTCAGGCACTGTAGAATGGGGATACTCTCTAACTTCCTTTACCAGGATTATTAGCCTATCTATTTTGTAGGTAATTTGGTCATCCGTTAAAGAAATATCTTCAATAACCCTATTCCTTGCACTGATCAAGCTATATCTGAGTAGTCTTTCTTTTTCCGGTTTATATGCAGAAGTGTAATTTCTTTTATAAGAATTTAACATGAGAAACGTTTCTTGAAGGACAAGAACTTCCAGAAGATTTGACATTGTTCTCAAGGCCTTCCATGCTCACAGGTGACGATATTAAAGCTACATGTTTTAGACAATTGACCACTTTACAACACTGACCTGGAGCCTTGGTATAAGCAATGCCTGTCGAATTTTATTCTGTAGACAACATTGCTGCAAGTACTTCATTTTGTTCCTTAAACAGTGTTAAGTAATAGATTCACACTATCGTAAAGACCCTTCGGTTATGGTCAATTTCCAAGGCTCACTTTCGAGCCAGAAACTTCCATTATTGTTGCACCCTTACAAGTATCTCATATTCTTCAGAAACTGGGTGCTAATCGTATACCAGTGCGTCAGCATCCTTACTCTTCTCAGTATCGAAAATGTTTTCCTTTTCTTTGGGGTAATATAATGTATATGATTGCATGGTTTACTTATTTCTTAAGTGTTTTTAACAATTTTTCATTCTCCATGGTACATTCCAGCTGGAATCCAAAGTATTCTGTTACTGATGTATTCATTCGTTTTTATTTTAAATCGCGCTAAATCTCGTTTCTTCCTTATATTTAGCTGCATGTTTCTTTCTTTTCACATGTCGGCACCGCCGTGTCAAGTACATTGGTTCACCAGTTAATATTTCCTTGTTATGAGTTAAGAACCAGAATGCAAATTGCATGACGAATTCTAGATTCTGTTTGTACCTTTGTCTGATATGTACCGTATAATTAGCAGCCATATATGTCATTCCGTTATTGTTAGTCTTATTACCTTAATTATTGGGAAGATGATGTTTTTCTATGTTAGTCTTGTTAGCTATCACTGTTATTTCAGCCTCTGTGAATTCTTATATAGACTGTATTAATGTGTATCACTTTAGAAGGCAGGATATAAAGTTAATCTTTGAAGGACATCTACAGGGAGTATATTTATCTAATATAAATTCCAAACGGTTCATAAAGGCAACTTTGTACCTATCAATAGCAAGGTACGCGACTGAAAGTGTCAAGATGGGTACAAAACGTAGTGCTATTCGGGTCTGAGGAGGTTAGTGTCTGACTTCTGGAACTTTCACATCAAAAGTAACGTTGGATGGAAGTTGCTTCTATACACCCAACGACTGCTCACGGGACAAAACAGTGGATGGGCATGTGTTGGGCGTCTCTCTCTTGCTGGTGTGATGCCAGGCTTTCTCTGCAAGGTCATGAGAAGCATGAAGTGTTTTTGAGTGATGGTAAAGTAAGACCCTTATTCGTGCCAATAACTGATGCGCTGTTCACATCAAAAGTTACATTGGGTAGGGGTTGCTCATGCATGTTCTTTGGCCACTCTGTTGTTCCATAAGAGGCAGGTTTGGGTCTCTCTCCTGTTGGTTTGGTGCTGGACCTTGTCTGCAAAGTTATGGGTAAGATGAAAACGTGTCCTTGGGTAACATTAAGGATTGGGTTTTGTTACAGAATGTGCAGTTTTTCTGTGAAGATAAGGAAGGTTGGTTAAGTGGTGTGTTGATTACTGTAGTGACTTTTTAGACTGTGTAATGCTGAGAAACTTAGTTATGTGGTGAAGCGATGCTTATGAATAGGCCCTTCATGTAGGATATAATGAGAGATGTTTAGGGAGTCGATTAAATGTCATCCTGGAGAAAAATTTGGGTATCCCACTTTAGGTCTCCGAAAATTATATGTAACATTACTTCTCTTCAGGTCTGTGACAGGGGAACTGGGTTATTCTCCACTCATCGGACAACGCTTATAGATTATTAAAAGAACTGGAGAACTGCTAATCTCCTTTGAAATTACCCAGGTTTTCACTGCATAGGGCCCAGGGAAGAGTAATGCTATATAAATCTTTTATTGTTTAGAAGTGGAATACCTACATTCTTCCATCAGGATGATATATACTCAACTTTTAATGCACCTCTCATTCCACTTATAGAAAAGGATTATTCATAAACATAGCCACCAGACCCACAGTGGCTTCTCGGCAGCATAAAAGCTAATGAATGTTAGGTAAACACTCAACATGGCAC